>NC_056509.1:10419429-10427293 GCF_014905685.2 Nematolebias whitei
GAACCTGATCTGACCTCAAATCTTGATCAGATGAACTGAGACTGTTATTTCATTGATCTGCATCCAGGAATACAGTTTGAGTCATCTGGTGACTTTCTTTCTTGAAGATTCAAGTGAAAAGAACACTCTCTTTTTATGATCATCGCTGTTTTACAAATGTTTGATAATCAAATTGTGTTAGTTCACTCAATGTTACAGGTTGAAGAGAACTACTCATTTTTATTTTACATAAACAGTAAGTAATGATTTTTATTCCTCATTCAAAGAAGAAATCAGGTTAATATGCATTTCTTGATTTTCTGTCTGAAATGAGCCAAGTTTGTAAGTATGTTAAAGGTCGGTTTTCGGTCAACTAAAATGTTTACCGAGAAAAATGTCATGTTTAATCTTTACAGAAGATACAGAAGAGTTTGACTCCACGAAGTCTGCTTTTCTGCAATAATCTCTCTGTCAGTTGTTGAACAATCTCATTCTCTGACCTCGACTTATGATAACATCTTACGTCACAAAACACACCTCTTTCTGGTCCATCCACGAATCAGAAAGCTCTAAAATTGACCCGGAAGTCAACTCATTTAAAATGTGGCAACTTCCCGGTTCTGTTAGAGTCTGGGAGTGATAGAGTCTCAGAGTGATGGAGGTTCTGAAGAAGTTCTAGAGTCTGAAAACTCTGATGTCTGATGGGGAAAACTCTGATGTCTGAAGCCCAGAGTGCTTCCGTTGGAATACAGAATGCAGTGACGATGTTGGGATTATAATTTCTGTTTGAACACCACGTACGACTCTCTGAGGGTTTGGCAGTTCTCACGGAGACGCTGAAGGAGTCAGAAAGGAACCTACTCCGACGCTGATTCCATCGTCAACCAGGTAGAGGGTTCTATTTTCGACTAAGTGTACCGGAGGCCAGCTGATATCTGATGGAGCGTGCACGTTTTCTGGTCAAACAGATTAATTCCCTCACATATCTCTCTGTAAGATAAATCTCCATCTTCATCTTAAACTCTGCTTTCTCCTAAAATCAGTACAGATATTTTAGAAATATCTGAAGCAAAGTCCTCAATCACCGCCGCGTGATTGAAGCTCATTATTTGTGAAACTTGTCTGTTATTATTTTCATATTTTGCCAAATTAATGTAAATGTTTGATGTTAAACTTTGATTCTGAAAATAAATGACCGCATTCATTTGATGGGTCAAAGATAATAACGTCTCTCGTTACATTTCTGTTAAAATTCAATGCACGACATTTACACAGTCAGAAAGATGAGGAACTCGTGGAAAGTATGAATATATTTCCCTATATTGTCATACTACAGTTGGTGGCGTACGTACGTACGTTACTACTACACTTGACCCGTATGCACAGCGATTGTTCCAGATTCTCTGAATCTTTTGATGATGGTATGCATGGTTGATGATGATAACTTAAAAGTCTTTGCTATTTTACGCTGGGTAACACCATTCTGGTATTGCTGCACTATCTTTCTGCACAACAATGGTGGAATTGGTGATCCTCTTACCATCTTGGCTTCTGAGAGACACTGACACTCTGAGAAGCTCTTTTTATACCCAATCATGTTGTCAATTGACCTAATTAGTGTTAATTGGTCTTCCAGCTGTTCGTTATATGCTCAATTTTCTTTTTCCAGCCACTTATTGCTACTTGTCCCAACTTTTTTGGGATCTGTTGACACTGTGAAATTTTGAATCAACATATTTTCCTTTAAAATGTTACATTTACTCAGATTAAACTTTTGATCTGTCATCTATGTTATATTACGAATAAAATATTGACATTTGCCATCTCCACATCATTGCATTCAGTTTTTATTCACAATTTGTTTAGTGTCCCAACTTTTTTGGAATCTGGTTTGTATATTTATATTATGTATTTATATTTAGATAGATCGATATATGTATATTAATTAATATGTAGTACTTTATGATTTTAAATTTTATGAAACACAAACCTTTAGATTTAAGGACACATTTAAACAGATTTATTTTTCAAATCTGCAGCTGATTCTAAAAGCAGTTTCAGTGATCACAGTACAATGGGATCTGTTTTGCAATTTTAACATGAACCTTGTCATGCATATCTGTACATAACAAAAGTCATAATATTTTTCAATACATCTTTATTGTCAACATCTATACTGAAATGCTAAATAGATGGGTTTGAAGCAGGCAAGGGAGGCAAAAAGTTTTAGGATTAGGGATTAGAACAAAGTCCATGCTCAATAATCCAGGTATACAATCCAACATTTTTCAGTCAGGTCATCTGGACAGTTTCTTTTTTTGTGCTAAAATGTTTCGCCTTCGATCCGGAAGGCTTCATCAGTCAAGGAAACACACAACACAAAACTGATTCTTACCCCAACAGCTTACTCCAAAGTGGAACAAACCAGTTATGTTGGTGCTAAGATGGTGTCTTTGGCACGCCCCCTCCTCCATTGCTGGTCCTCTTCCTTGTGGACAGTTGTGTCAAACTGTTTGAAAACAACAAAGTCCATGCTCAATAATCCAGATATACAAGCCAACATTTTTCAGTGAGGTCATCCGGACAGTTTATTTTTTTTGTGCTGAAACATTTCACCTTCGATCCGGAAGGCTTCATCTGTCAAGGAAACACACAACACAAAACTGATTCTTCCCCCAACAGCTTACTCCAAAGTGGAACAAACCAGTTATGTTGGTGCTAAGACGGTGTCTTTGGCACGCCCCCTCCTCCATTGCCGGCCCTCTTCCTTGTTGACAGTCGTGTTTGTTCCACTTTGGAGTAAGCTGTTGGGGGAAGAATCAGTTTTGTGTTGTGTGTTTCCTTGAGTGATGAAGCCTTCCGGATCGAAGGCGAAACGTTTCAGCACAAAAAAATAAACTGTCCGGATGACCTGACTGAAAAATGTTGGATTACATACCTGAATTATTGAGCATGGACTTTGTTGTTTTTAACCAGTTTGACACAACTGTCAACAAGGAAGAGGGCCGGCAATGGAGTAGGGGACGTGCCAAAGACACCATCCTAGCAACAACATAACTGGTTTGTTAGAGATCTGGAGAGATCCAATAATTTTGTGTCTTTTTTTAGGATTTTTCAGCTGAGTTAACTTTTATCAGATTACTTAATACAGTAGTCATTAACGTGACAACAGAATTTCATGATTAAGCAGGCACCGTTTATTTATTATTTAAATCTTCACTAATGAAAAAAAATTACATAAAATGTTTTTAAAAATCGTTTCCACCCTCCGTGCGCCAGACCTGTCTGCCGGGATCTGGGTTTGGCTTTCATGAGCATGCAAGGCCGGGGCCCGGGCAACGGCCTTCTGTGAATCAGCTGCTCGTAAGATCCTCCGCGGTGACCTGCGGAACTTGGAGCCCGCAGAAAACACAAGGCCGGGATCCCGAGCCCCAAATTGGTATTAGACCATGGTTTTGTTCTTTGTTGTTTTTAAAATGTTTAAAATAGGTCCAGCCGCTGCTCCGAGTTCTGAGAAATTGCAAATGGCGGATCTGTGTTTTGACAAGTTTCTGAAAGATCCATTGACTCTGCCCCCTGACCAGTCAGGGACCGACAGTATTCTGACGTCACTTTTGGTACCTGCTCGGCCCGGCTGGTACCGCAGAGAAAAGGGTTCTGAAAAAAGGGACTGGTTCTACGTACCGTTACTAATGGAAAAGCCTTGGAACTGTGCTGAGTTGAGTTGAGTCATGCTGTACCAGTACTAATGGAAAAGGGGTATTAGTTTATAAACATATTGTCATAGCTGCCCTTTCAGGAACTGAAATGTTGTACAGCTGACTGGTGGGCAGGGAAGCTCCCGGAAGGAGGTCTATGGCACAGTCATAGGGGTAGTGGGGTGGCAAGGACAAGGCTCTTTGTTTATTAATATGGGTGTTGTCATAGTACGCAGGTGAAACTCTGGAAACGTCAATTTTATCACAAGGGGTGTCTGCTTTCATATGAGTGGAAACTGCAGCACGTACACAGTTCTTTAAACCAGTGGTTCTCAAACTTGGGTCCCTGGACCCCCTGGGGTCCGTGAGCCAGTGGTTGAGAGTTCCCCAAAAAACAAAAACAAAATATATATATGTTTTTACAAGCACATAGATGTTTAACAACCTGTTAAAATACACCAAAATGCAGGAAATAACATCTACTTTATTGAAAAATTTAAAAAATGAGGAGCTTCCCACCAATATCTCCTGTTCTACTGGTGGGAAAGCTCATTTCTGTGAAGTGGGCAATGAGAATAAAATGTCCCGATTGCCACAATAAATGCAGGATTTAGTAACCATGCATCTCTGTCTCTCCTCAGGAGAGAGGCGGGTACGGCCAACCTGCATCGGATCTGGTTCTGGTGCAGGTGTGTGATTTCAATGCTCACTCAGCTTCAGATGAAACCCAGAAGAGAAGTGTCTGTGGGAGTTGTAGTTCCATTCTCTCCTCCTCTCTCGGAAACGGTCATCGATCCAAATGACGAGAAGGATTAATTCATCGAGATTCTTTGGTTCATCCCGGGAGGCCAGTTGATCCTTAATACTTTCTGATAAAGAGTGTATAAAGGTACCTTGCAGTGCTGACTCATCCCAGCCATTATGTGCTGTGGTCATGCGGAACTCGAGGACGTGTTCCAACACAGACCGTCTACCTTGACGTAGACCTTAGGAGGCGTTTTACCGCTTCTGCTTGTTGAAGGAGGTGATCGAAGACACAGGTGAACTCTTCTAGAAACATAGGAAAAGTTAATGAGTCAGTATCATGAGAAAACATAGGTGTGCACCCAGCCAAGTGCATCACCCTTATGTGATCTTTGTGGCGTCAGAGGTGTACAGCTGGGGAGCTCTTCTGAAGGCAAGTTGGCATTGAAGCATACATCCTCTTGCAGTGATCAGAGTTGCCACACACAAAAAAATTCAGAGTCGTTAAAGTTTACCTCACAGGGTATAGGTGGCATGGGTACGGTCATGAGCCTAGAAGGGTTAGTCTCGGGCTGGGGAGTCAGGGCAGCTGGAAGTATAGATGAAATTTTTTGGTTTAATGAAAACAACATACTTTCATGCTCCTCCAGATTGGACTGGTTGGTCTGTTGTTGGGAGAGGATTTGCTGAAGTGTTGACTCATGTTTATTGATTCTCTTTATCTGTGAAGTGAGCTAAACTTAGCGATGCTCACTTTCAGCATAAATACCACAGTAAATACTGTCACATCCTGGACAGAGAGGAACGATGGTTTGAGAGAGGAGTAAAGGAGGCCATCTTTGTGAAAAGAAATCGTCCATCATTAAACAGGGGTGGAGGCCTCCGGGTTCAACTGTCCCCCTCTTACAATGCTGTGATTGCTAGTATCACTCAGCCCTCTGTGAGTAGTAAACAGCCATCAGTGTGCTAATGACCCATTGTTAGGCTGATGGTCCTTCTTGAGCATGTGATCAGCTGGTTTTGGTTGTCAGCAGCAAACTGGTTGATCCACTCTGAGAAGGTGCTATTTAAGAGACTGAGCTGAAAACAGCACCTCAGACTGAGGAAGTCTCTTGGATGAGAGACGAAACGTTTCTAGATTTTTTTGCTTTGTTTTGTTTTTTGGTTTTTTGAATGTCCAGAGGACCAGATTGAACTTTTTTGGAACCTTTAGGACTGTAGTGGGCTCCCCGGTATGTGTGATGGGCAGAGGAGGGTTTTGAGAATGCATCAATCTTCTGTATCAACGTTGTGGGGGGTCAGTGGTGTCAGACCTGCACACACCCATCTGGTGTTTGTTGTGTTGATTGTTATATAGTGTTATAATTTTGTTTAACTGTCAACAAAATTTAAAGTGTAGTAACAATAATAGAGATTTTCTTTTGTGAATGAACACAGAAAAGTCTACAACTTGTGGTGAAATGTGTAACTCAAACAATTCATTCAGTTTTATGACAGAAAAGGGGAAGTGGTACAATCAAAATATGAAGAGTGAAATCACTCTGCTTGGCACAGCTCGAGTGTAATTACAAGTACCAAGAAGACATATCCGTCCAAAACATCTGCTGATGACTTGTTTCTTTTAGGTTAAAGGTTTAGAGGCACATATAGGAAAGATTATACATATTAAGCACAATTATAACAAAACTGTAATTGCCATGTACATTAGTATAATGACCTTGGCATTGAGTGAAAGAAATTTAAACAAGCAAATGTAAAAAAGAAGACACATGTTTAGCAGATGGTTTGGTGTTCTACACTCAGATTTTCCGGATGCGTTCCGTTCCAAGGGTACTGGACATGTTATAATTGCTCCATATGTTTAATGAGGAAATAAATATTCAGGATTTAACCTGAACGTGGTCGCCCAGTTTTTACACTGTGAGCTATGTAAAGCATTAATAATGTTTGACAGGTTGTAAGTTGTGCAGTGCAGAACATGTTTTTGGTGCCATATCGTCTTTGAAAACACTGTGATTTTACATTAATTGTTTGTTTCTACCATCGGTGAGACTCTGCAGAGCTTGAACCAATCCCCAACCTACAGATTAGACCTTCCTCTCATTGTTATGACTTTTGGGGCCCTGTTGACCCAAAGCATGATGTAATTCCATAAGCCTGTCACCGATAATTTCCTGCTCATTTTTACTGACCCTGAGATTTATGCCAGACTAACACCAGACCCCCGTCATTCACAGGGTGTGGAGTTTTGCTTTTAGAACAATTTTGCACTGTTTACAAATATTTATGAACATATAGAGGCTGCTAATAAAGTCTGTGCTGGTGGAAAAACTTGACAACTCTCTGCTGTTTTTCTTTTAACGTCACTAGTTTTCTCTGCTGCACTGCTTTCTGGTGCCAAAGATCTGTACCCACCAGTACAGTCATAATAATAATTAGGGTTTTTTTCTCATAAGGAAGAGAAGTGAGTATAAAATTGCAAACAGGCTCTCTTGGTTCAATAATTATGCTGGTGTGAGATAAACACACCCTCATGTCTGCAGACACCTGCAGGATCTTTCTCTCCTGATACTCTATCAGTTTTCCTTTTCATCCTGAGTTTGTTTTTGGTCGTCGTGGCTCGGTGACTGCTGAGTGGGTTGGATGTTGTGTAGAGTAGACGAGCTGTCAAGAGGCAGAAAGGGGCACCAGCTTTTAAAAATGGCATCTTTAATCAGAGGGATTTCACATAGTAGCATTTTAAAATGTTCTCCATTATTGGCTTTGGTTTACAGCCCTCAATCAGCTGCGTTAAAGCAAACACAATGTGTGTGTTTGTGAGTCAGAGTACCTGAAAGAAGCAGTGGAGCATGGATGGGATAATTTAGAGGCTCCATTTGTCAAAGCGTACATTTATCATGGAGCCCACTGGTGTCAGACCTGCTGCTTTCTCACCATGTCTCTGTTACACTCTGCTGGTACTCAGACACCTAACACACACACACACACACGCACACACACACATTCTTGATCTCCACTGTTGGTAACACAACTGTGGAAAATTAATGAAGAAATAATATCTTGCATGTTGTAGATAGTCTTTTTAACAACTGTAGTATAGAGAAGCAGAGTGTCAGGCTGTCCACTTGGGAATGTTTCTGTGAATTTAGAAACGTTTTTTATTTTTTATTTTGTTACTTTAGTTTTGGGTTCACAAGAGAACAGTTACCATAAAACTAATTTTTGGAAAGCTTTCCATTCATCCATCATCCATCCATCATCCAACCATCCATCCATCATCATCCATCCATCCATCCATCCATCATCATCCATCCATCCATCCATACATACATACATACATACATACATACATACATACATCTATACATACATTACATCTATACATCCATACATCTATACATCTATACATCTATACATACATTACATCTATACATCTATACATA
>NC_056509.1:10427303-10432827 GCF_014905685.2 Nematolebias whitei
ACATACATACATACATACATACATACATACATACATACATACATACATACTCTTTTGCTTGTTTCTTCCTTTTCGGATTGTGGGGGTTACTAGTGTCCTTATCCAGCAGTCACTGTGCAAGAGGCAGTGGGCACCCAGTCCAGCTCACCTCAGCTGCCTGAGGAAGTAGAGTCTCTGATGTGCTTTCTTGATCAGGCTGGTAGTGTTGTTTTCCCAGATGAGGTTGTCATTCATGTGCACACCCAAGTAATTGTAGCTGGAGACCACTTCAACCGCAGATCCTCTTATGTTTGGTGGTGGGGTGGGTGGGTAGGTGTGTTTATTCATTCTGAAATCCACGGCCATTTCCTTTGTCTTCTTCAAACTGATGTGAAGGTTGTTCTTCCTGCACCAGCTCTCCAGGTGTTCCACCTCCTGCCTGTAGCTGGACTCATAATTGTTCTTGATGCATCCAACCACCGCTGTATCATCTGCAAACTTTTCAATATGACAGCCTGGATGGGTCAGTGCACAGTCATATGTTAGCAGAGTGAACAGGAGAGGGCTCAACACACAGCCCTGGAGGAAGCCAGTGCTGAGGGTTATGGTGTAGGAGGAGAAGTCGTGGACCTTCACCAACTGTTGTCTGCTGGTTAAGAAGTCTAGGACCCAGTTGCATAGAGAGGAACTTAGTCCTAGTGTGATTTGTTTGTCCATCAGGGTCTGGGGAATCAAGGTGTTGAAGGCAGATGTGAAGTCCACAAAGAGCATACGGACATAGGAGTGTCGTGATTGTTGGTTTTTAAAGGCAGAACCCAAGGATGCAGGCAGGACTCGGTAGACTCGGTGGTAAAATAAGAAGACAATTTTAATAACACACAAATAAACGGCTGTCGAGGCAGCAAAACTTACATTACTGAAACACGTAGAAAATCACAAGGAGGCACTCAAGAAAACACCAGGGACTCAGGAGGATTACCAGGAGAATACAAGACGATGCCCAGACAATGAATAACACCAAGACACATACTTGTATAAAAACACTGATGAGGACAAAACTCCTGTCAGGCTCACAGGTGTGGGAAAAGGGAAATCACACGAGAGGAAACAGGACAGAGACACACCACTAGGGGCAATATCACCACATTACCCCCTCCTTAAAGGACGTCTCCAGACGTCCCAAAAACCCTGTCTCCAAAAACTTGGGTGGGAGGAGGGGGAAAAACAGGACGGAGGGCACAAGGGAACACAAGAGGGAAACCAGGCACACAACACATAAAAGACACACAAAAAGTTCAGGTGGGTGGCCAGGAGGTCGTCCACCACATCGAAACCGGTCAGGCGGGCGGCTTGGAGGTCGTCCACCATGTCGAAGCCGGTCAGGTGGGCGGCCTAAAGGCCGTTCACCACGTCGAAGCAGGACCGTAGATTCTGTAGAGCACCCAAGTGGCGTTGATCCCTCAAGGCAAGACACAGACCCTGGAGGAGGCATAGACCCTTGATGAGGCCAAGAGACCATGGGTGAAACAGCTGGCGTAGGACCCTCGAACGAAGCAGCCACTGACATGGGACCCTCGGTAGGTGTGGAACACTCAAGAACTGCAGCAGACTTGAGACCCTCTGCGGCAGGCTCTGGATCTTCTGCGGCAGGTTCAGGTCCGGCCATGGAACCCTCGAACGTGGAACCCTCTGCAGACTGGGGACCTTCAGGCTGAGGCGTGGAAACCTCAGGGGCTGCAGCAGGAGAATCAGAGACCGGAACTGCATCAGGAAATGGGTTCAGAGCTGCTGCTAGGGAGTCAGGGACAGGAACCAGGACTGTAGCAAGAGAACCAAGGGCCAGAGACGGAACTGCAGCTGGTGAACCAGGGACCAGAGACGAGGCTGCAGCTGGCGAACCAGGAACGGGGACCAGAGACAGGGCTGCAGCTGGTGAACCAGGAACGGGGACCAGAGATGGGTCTGCAGCTGGAGAACCAGTGAACAGAGACTGGGCTGCAGCTGGAGAACCAGGGACCAGAGATGGGGCTGCAGTTGGAGAACCAGGGACCAGAGACGGGGCTGCAGCAGGCTTGAGACCCTCTGGAGGCTTGAAACCCACTGGAGGCTTGGGGCCCAGGAGAAGCTTGGGGCCCAGGAGAGGCTTGGGGCCCAGGAGAGGCTCAGGGCCCATGAGAGACTTGGGGCCCAGGAGAGGCTTGGGGCCCACTGGAGGCTTGGGGCAGTACGAGGTGTCAGGACCCACCATTATAGAGATCCCAATAGATGGGGTGTCAGAACCAGTCCCCACAGAGGCACAGGAAGATGGGACATTGGGGCCAGCCCCCACCGAAGCATAGGAAGGAGGTGGTGCGTCGGGTCCTACCCCCACTGAAGCACTGGAGAATTGGGCTTCGGGACCAGCTCCCACCAAAGCATAGGAAGGAGGTGGGGCATCGGGTCCTACCCCCACTGAAGCACTGGAGAATTGGGCATTGAGACCAGCCCCCACCCAAGCATAGGAAGGAGGTGGGGCGTCGGGTCCTACCCCCACTGAAGCACTGGAGGATGTGTGAGAGGTGACCTCCTGGACCCTCTCTGAGACACAAGGAGCAGGAGGTTCGTGTGGGTTCTACTGTGGCACAGTATAGCTGGAGAGAGAATGGTGTTTAAACTGTTCTTTGAAAGCCCTTATGTTAATGAGTAGTCGATGGAACTCTGGAATCTGTGTTATTGCAGGCTGAGACAGTAATAATTCTTCAGCTAGGGAATAAATAGTGCTCTGATAATTCGGGTTGAGTTTAGCAGATGAAAGCAGATTTTGAAGTGTGTTATTTAAAGCAATAGATTCAGGAGATGACTTCTCTGAGAAGGAGGACTGGTCCTGAAGGGATTCAACAGAAGACTCGGGAAGGAGCTGAATGAGCTTTCTTTCTGGTTGGCCCTCCTTCATCTGCTCCACTGACGAGCGAGGGATTGACTGCTCCTCCCCCTTTGAAATTCTCCCCGGTGCTTTAGGCTGCGCAGCGGGAGAGCAGGTTGAAGGCTGGAGCTGGGTGGTTCTGACCCATCTTTGCCGCTTATTCCTCCTGTGGTGGGGGCATGAGCTGAGGACAGGAGCGCACCAGAGTTCATCCTCCAGCTCAGCGTCGTCCTCTGAAGACCACAGCAGGTGCGGCAGGCAGGGTGGCAGGGTGGAGGAAGAAGCTGGTTTAAAAGCCAGGCTGCTCCCCCGGAGCTGAGACCTCATTTCCTCTTCCTCCACCAGAAGAGGCGACGGCAGGATCTCAACCTCCGGGCTGAGGCGACCTTGTCTCTGGACGGGTTCGGTCCGGAACCCGCCCCATCGGATGACAGGCTTCTCCATCCGCACCTGCTCCCACTGGATCATCCGAGCTTCTTCTTGTGCTCGGTATTCGGCCCAAGTCATCCGCCTGCTGGGTTCTCGTTGTGGTCTGGGTATACTGTTGTGATTGTTGGTTTTTAAAGGCAGAACCCAAGGATGCAGGCAGGACTTGGTAGACTCGGTGGTAAAATAAGAAGACACTTTTAGTAACACACAAATAAACGGCTGTTGAGGCAGCAAAACTTACATTACTGAAACACATAGAAAATCACAAGGAGACACTCAAGAAAACACCAGGGACTCAGGAGGATTACCAGGAGAATACAAGACGATGCCCAGACAAGGAATAACACCAAGACACAGACTTGTATACAAACACTGATGAGGACAAAACACCTGTCAGGCTCACAGGTGTGGGAAAAGGGAAATCACATGAGAGGAAACAGGACAGAGACACACCACTAGGGGCGAAATCACCACAAGGAGTCCTTCTGCTCCAAGTGGGTGAGAGCAGTGTGGACCACAGAGGAGATGGCGTCTTCTGTTGATCAATTCTTGCGGTATGCATACTGATGAGGGTCCTCGTTGATGTTGATGTTAGCTTAGCGACAGAGAAGGGTCTGGGACAAAAGGTGGAAGCGATTTAAAATAAAATTTTACATGTATAAAAATAATAATATATTTTTTAATTGCTTCAGCATTTTTTAAAAACATTTTATGTATAAAAACAAAATTAGTTTATTTAAAAATCGCTTCCACCATCCGTCCCAGACTGTCCAGTCTGCCTGACTGCTGGGCGGGATTCGGCCTTCATGATTACGCGAGGCTGGGGTCTGGCAACAGCCTTCTGCGAGTCACCAGCTCCAGCTTCGCGGTGACCAGCGAAGCTCTGAGCATGCCATGCCGGAATCCAGAACCCGAGCCTCCGAGTCGGCATAATGAAGGATCTTTGTAAGGATGGTACTTTTCTGTGGCCCGGTTTGTGTCTCTTTCCCTCGTGCTCCCTCATTAGTTTCCATTGTTACCACCCGTGTCTCGTCCCAGCTGTCTGCAATTATGTCTCGTCTTGTCTCTGTATATAAGCCGTCTATTCTGTCTTGTTCATCGTCTCGTCGTCCTTCGTTGGGTCTCCTGAGTCTTCCCCCGAGTCTTCCTGGTTCCTCGAGTTCCCCGTGTCTCTCGTGTCTCCTGAGTTTCCCGTGCCTCCTTCCTATCCTCATGTAAGTTTTGCTGCCCCGTCAGCTTGTTATTTTGTACTTTCATTTATCATTAAAATCCTCTTTTTGTAATCCTGCCGAGTTGAGTCCCTGTTCTGCACTCTGGGTTCGCTCCTGACCACAAATCCTAACAGTACGACGCGACCAGACTAGAACCCAGCGGGGCAGGGTTCTCACTCGGCAACACTCACCTTTTTTCTTTTTCCCTCCTCGTGCCATGATGGACGAGCTCCACTCCGTCTCTGTCCTTCCGCCGTCCCACCGCCGCCGTAGTGGCAGAAGACGGTTCCGAGGCAGTCTGCGGCGACCAGCCCGGTCTAGTCGGCCGAGCAGAACTTTAGAGCTGGTTCCGGTGTTTTTTGTGGGAGCGGGATCCGCCGCCTCACCTCCCAGGTTTCCGGTGGGGGCGAGATCCAGTGTCCCGCGGGAGCTCCGGTCCACTCCTGTTCGGTTCGGTGAGTCCGGTCCGGTTGACGTTACGGGGCGGGTTCCGTCGCCTCACCTTCCAGGTTCCTGGTGGGGGCGGAATCCGGCCTCTCACCGCCACTCCGCGCCGCAGCTGTTCGACCCAGCCTGGCCGTACCTCCGGAGCATATTCCTTGTGACTCCGTGGGGGCGTGTTTTCCGCCGCCTCACTTTCCAGGTTTCCGGTGGGGGCAGCACCCGTCACCACACCCACACATAAAGACATTCCCTTTTTTCATTCATTTTCCCCTGAAGAGATTTTTCATGTTAATCAGACCATTTTAGAATTATTTAATTCTGCTAAAAATAACCCGTCCTCCTTTGATTTCGTTTTGCCCCAGATGGAGGATTTTTTACTTTCTATCCCTGGTCTTTCTTTGCTCCCTGAGTATGATTTTTTATTATCTGAGTTAGAGACTTTAAAGACCCCTGTTACAGCCATCCCTGAGGTGGACTCCACGCTGCACGCAGCCCCTGAGGTGGATCCTCACCTCTCCTATTCCGAGGGGGTCCCGGCAGACGCTCCTCATCTCTCCTA
>NC_056509.1:10432837-10434773 GCF_014905685.2 Nematolebias whitei
CCTATTCCGAGGGGGTCCCGGCAGACGCTCCTCATCTCTCCTATTCCCAGGTGGTCCCGACAGACACTCCTTATCTCTCCTATTCCGAGGGGGTCCCGGCAGACGCTCCTCAGCTCTCCTGCTCCATTCCTGCTACTGCCGCCGCAGAGGGCTCCGTTCCTGCCACCGCCGCCACCGCCGCAGAGGGCTCCGTTCCTGTTTCCTTTCCTCCCGCAGAAGTTTCCGTTCCTGCCGCAGAAGACTCCCTTCCTGTCACAGAGGGTTCCGTTCCAGTTTTCGTTCCTGCCGCAGAAGACTCCGTTCCTGCCACAGAAGTTCCTGCTCCTACAGAGCCACAGGCCTCTCCGTCTTCTGCTGCAGAGCCACAGGCCTCCACGGCAGCAGCAGCAACTCCCCAGGCCTCCACGGCAGCAGCAGCAACTCCCCAGGCCTCCACGGCAGCAGCAGCAACTCCCCAGGCCTCCACGGCAACAGCAGCAACTCCCCAGGCCTCTCCGACAGCAGCAGCATCCTCCCAGGCCTCTCTGACAGCAGCAGCTGTCCCCTCGTCTCCTGCTGCAGCCCTCAAGGTCCCCTCGTCTCCTGCTGCAACCTTCAAGGTCCCCTCGTCTCCTGCTGTAGCCTTCAAGGTCCCCTCGTCTCCTGCTGCAGCCTTCAAGGTCCCCACGCCGTCCGCTGCAGCTCTCCAGGCTTCCACGCCGTCCGCTGCAGCTCTCCAGGCTTCCACGCCGCCCGCTGCAGCTCTCCAGGCTTCCACGCCGCCCGCTGCAGCTCTCCAGGCTTCCACGCCGTCTGCTGCAGCTCTCCAGGCTTCCACACCGTCTGCTGCAGCTCTCCAGTCTCCCACGTCGTCTGCTGCAGCTCTCCAGGCTCCCACGCCGTCTGCTGCAGCTCTCCAGGCTCCCACGCCGTCTGCTGCAGCTCTCCAGGCTTCCACGCCGTCCGCTGCAGCTCTCCAGGTCTCTCCGTCACATGCTGCAGCTCCCCAGGTCTCTCCGTCGCATGCTGCAGCTCCCCAGGTCTCTCCGTCGCATGCTGCAGCTCCCCAGTTCTCCTTGACGCAAGTCGCGTTCCCTTTGGTTCTGTGTTTTGGACGGCCTCCCGGCCGCCCCTTTGACCTGGCCCAGTTTGATGGACAGCCTCCTGGCCACCCGCCGGAACAATGACTCTTAGGGACGATCCCTTGACCGTCCAAATCCCTTGTGTTCCCTCGTGTTTTTTTCTCTCTGGTCCCCGTGTCTTTTTCTCTGGTCCCTCGTGTATTTTCTCTCTGGTCCCCGTATATTTTCTCTGTTCCCTCCTGTATTTTCTCTGTTCCCTCGTGTTTTTCTCTGTTCCCTCGTGTTTTTTCTCTGTTCCCTCGTGTTTTTTCTCTGTTCCCTCGTGTTTTCTCTCTGTACCCTCGTGTATTTTCTCTGGTCCCTCGTATATATTTTCTCTGGTCCCTCGTGTATATTCTCTCTGTTCCCTCGTGTATATTCTCTCTGTTCCCTCGTGTATTTTCTCTGTTCCCTGGTGTTTTTTCTCTGTTCCCTCGTGTCTTTTCTCTGTTCCCTCGTGTCTTTTCTCTGTTCCCGTGTATATTTTCTCTGGTCCCTCGTGTATATTTTCTCTGGTCCCTCGTGTATATTCTCTCTGGTCCCTCGTGTATTTTTTCTGTTCCCTCGTGTATTTTTTCTGTTCCCTCTTGTATTTTCTCTGGTCCCTCGTGTATTTTCTCTGGTCCCTCGTGACTTTTCTTTCTGGTCCCTCGTGTCTTTTCTCTCTGGTCCCTCGTGTCTTTTCTCTCTGGTCCCTCGTGTCTTTTCTCTGGTCCTCGTGTTTTCCTCGGGCCCTCCACCCTATACCCATACCATACCAATTTATTTATATAGCACTTTAAACAGCAACAAGGCCAACCAAAGTGCTGTACAAAAGAACCAAACATGCACAGCAG
>NC_056509.1:10434873-10443515 GCF_014905685.2 Nematolebias whitei
CAAGGCCAACCAAAGTGCTGTACAAAAGAACCAAACATGCACAGCAGACAGGAAAACATAAAATAGAAATACAGATACAAATAGCAGCAGAAGCTAACTAAAATGGCCAACAGAGTAGAGAACAGACCGGACCAAAACAAATCACGCCGTGTTAAAGGCAAGCGAATAGAAGTGGGTCTTCAAGCGAGACTTAAAGACAGAGTGTGGGAGCCTGCCGGACACTCAGTGGCAACTCATTCCACAGTCGTGGACCTGCGACAGAGAAAGCCCTGTCACCTCTGAGCTTACGACGGGTTTCTGGGACTGAGAGAAGCATCTGGTCTGCTGACCTCAGAGAGCGCGGTGGGACATATGGCTGCAGAAGATCAGTGAGATAGGATGGGGCGGAACTGTTCAGTGATTTAAAAACATACATGAGAATTTTGAAATGGATCCGAAGGTGAATGGGTAGCCAGTGCAGGGAGGCCAAAACTGGCGTGATGTGCTCTCTATAGCCTGTACCAGTTAAAAATCGGGCTGCAGCATTTTGGACCAGTTGTAGACGAGCAATGGAGGACTGACTGATTCCAAACAGAAGTGAATTGCAGTAATCAAGCCTAGATGTTATGAAGGCGTGGATCACTGTCTCAAGGTTCTTTTTGGAGAGTATAGGCTTCAGCTTAGACAGCCGTCTCAGCTGAAACATGACTGTTGAGTTTTAAGGACGGGTCCATTATCACCCCCAGATTAGTGACCTTTTGTTTCTCTAGCGGGGCTAGAGAGAAAAGCTCAATGTCATGGTTCATGAGTGAGCCACTGGGATGGAACAGCATGACTTCAGACTTCTTCTCATTGAAGCTTAAGAAGTTTAAAGCCATCCAGTCCCGGATGTCAGCCAGGCAGTCAAGAAGAGGCTGAATAGAGCGTGTGCCTCTGTGCCTCAGGGGGAACCCTTGCAGTGCCGCCCTCCACCCTCCCTAGTCCTTCGGGAGTGTTTTTTTTTGGGGACGCCTGGAGGCATCCTTGGGGGGGGGGGGGGGGGGATACTGTAAGGATGGTACTTTTCTGTGGCCCGGTTTGTGTCTGTTTCCCTCGTGCTCCCTCATTAGTTTCCATTGTTACCACCCGTGTCTCGTCCCAGCTGTCTGCAATTATGTCTCATCTTGTCTCTGTATATAAGCCGTCTGTTCTGTCTTGTTCATCGTCGCGTCGTCCTTCGTTGGGTCTTCGTTGGGTCTCCTGAGTCTTCCCCCAAGTCTTCCTGGTTCCTCGAGTTCCCCGTGTCTCTCGTGTCTCCTGAGTTTCCCGTGCCTCCTTCCTATCCTCATGTAAGTTTTGCTGCCCCGTCAGCTTGTTATTTTTTTTACTTTCATTTATCATTAAAATCCTATTTTTGTAATCCTGCCGAGTTGAGTCCCTGTTCTGCACTCTGGGTTCGCTCCTGACCACAAATCCTAACAATCTTTTGCGGTGACCAGCGGAACTCGGAGCCAGGGAGATGACGCCTTGCCCGGCCTGGCGCTCCGAGGCTCTGGGGGGAATACCAGGGTAGACCAGCAGAGCTCCATCCAGCTTGCTTTGAATTACTGTATGTCGTCGGCCACCAAGCACAAAAAACGCCAGCACGTCAGCATTAGACCAAGATGTTGTCATTGTTTTTTAAATCTTTAAAATAGGTCCAACCGCTGCTCCAGTCCGAGAAATTACAAATGGCAGATCATTGTTTTGAAAAGTTTCTGAAGGATCCAGTGACTCCTCCCCCGACCAATCAGTGACAGACAGTGTTCTGACGTCACGTTTTAGTACCTCTTCGTTCGGGTTAGAACCACAGAGCCTAGGGTCCTGAAAATAGTAACAGGTTCTTAGTACTGGTACTAATGGAAAAGCCTCAGAACTGGGCCAAGTTGGGTCCAGTCGGCCCATACCGGTACTAATGGAAAAGGGACATTACTAATGTAACCCAGGACTGAGGATGTGTATTATTTCAAGTCTAGCGCCCCCTCCTTTACAGCAGCTTCCCGGAAGATCTGCCAGTCTGTGCGTTCAAAGCAGTACCACATAATCTGCACATAGTAGAGAAGGAATTTTGAGGCCACTGAACCGGACTCCCTCCGCCCCCTGGCTTCACCGAGAAATTCTGTCTATAAAAGTTGTGAACAGAATCTGTGACAATGGGCAGCCCTGGTGTAGTCTAACTCCCACGCTGAAGGGGTCCATCTTACTACCGGCAATCAGAATTAAACTCTCACACTGCTTGTATAGAGACCGAACAGCCTGTAGCAACGGCCCCCAATCCCATATGGAGCAGCCCCCACAGTGTACCTTGAAAAATACGGTTGAAAGTACACGATTGATTCAATAACTATTTTAGAGTAACCTGACCAACAGCTCTCCTTATGTGGATAGAGCACTCTCCGTTTCTCTTTCATTCATCCTAACATCCCCCCACCCCACCCAGGTCAACAACTGCTGGCACTAAGTTAGCTTTAAGCTAGTGCGCAAAACAGAGGTGTCTGTCCCTCTAGGGATGCACCGATCCATTTTTTTTTAACTTCCGATCTGATCCCAATACCTAAATCTGAATATCAGCAGATACTGATACTATTCTGATATCATCATTATATTGATTTTATATGAGGCTGTAATAATCTCTCTACAGGCAAGTACAAGTTGTACAAATATATGCATGCATGTCCAAAAAGGCAACTTGAGGTAAGTTTTATTATTGTTGGTTAAGTTTCAAAGTTATAATTAAATCCTGCTAACACAAAACATGTTTTTTTTATTTGGGGTGGCTGTGGCTGAATGGTTAGAGCAGTTGTCCTCCAATGAAAGAGTTGGGGGTTCGGATCCACCAACAGTCACATACCGAAGTGTCCCTGGGTAAGACATTGCCTCATTTCCTCCGATGTGTGTCACATCGGTGTATGAATGTGATAATGCACTGATTAGTCTTTTTAGAATGATTTGTTCAAGTAGCTTTGTAGAGATCTAGTAGAGTGCTGTATGAATGGGTAAATGAGAACACAGATTGTAATGGAAAGCGCTTTGAGTATCTCGATAAGATAGAAAGGCATTATATAAGTACAGTCCATTTACCATTTACCATTCCTAGCTTTAAAGTCAGAGTCAGAGAGTTTTATTGTCATACACACTACAAGTGTGGTGGAATGAGATGATGTACACAGGGTCCCAGTTACATCCAACAATAAAATGTAAAAGAAAAACAGCAATAAGTTCTAAATTATGAACTAAGAAAAACATCAACCAAATATACACTAAAAGCATAAAAACAATACGCCGAAGTGGATATAAAAGTGGATATTAAAGTGATTAAATGGCTTCAAACATCTGCTAAGTTCATGGCAAAAACCAACACAGACATGTTCCTGTTTTTAGTATTTTACCTCACTTTAAAATTAGCTGTTTTTGTTTTGTTTGTTTTTTTAACTATAATTTTCTTTTGTTTTTCAATTCATATGTTTTCTATGATTGTCTATTGTTGTACTGATAAATATCTTGGAGAGTAAACATAAACTATATCTTCGCTGCAAATATTCAATCAAGCAGCAAAGCAGACAGTCTGATTTCTGTCAGCCTCACTCAGTCTGCTCCTCCTCCGAGATGGGCAGACTAAGCGCGGCTGACCGAAATCAGACTGCCTGCTTCAAACTGAACGAGAGGAACACACCGCTGAAGGCACACAGTTCGAACGTCCAACGTAAAACTAACTTTACCGCGGTGCCTGGCTAAACAATCCTCGTGCACTTTCATGTGGTGCTTTTTCAAATGTTTGTTAAGTTCGTTGTATTGTAGGTCGCGACCAAGCTTCCTCCTCTCGGTACAGCGGCTCTGCACGTTTAGTGTAAAATACTTCCACACAGCGGACATGATATGATGAAAAGTTGGTTAGTGTTAGCAACAGTGCTGCTCGCAGTCCACACATATTTACTCACATTTTAGCTGACTGCAAACTATGAAATGGTTTTCCTGAATGTGAAGTGGGTGTTATTACTCTAGGTTTCATGAAACACGCTCCATTCAGGAAATCCATTCCATAGTTTGAAGCTAACTTGCAGAGCAGCCAGCAAGGAATCACCTGGAGATGTTTCAACAGACACAGACATGCATCATGGATTGGAAATCTCTGCAGGTTGAATCGGAAAAATCCGATATGTAAATTATGCTGGTATTGGAGGCTGATACCGATACCGGATCGGCCCCATCCCTAGTTGAAAGTCTTCTCCAAGTCCGCAAAACACATGTAGACTAGATGAGCAAACTTCCATAACCCCTTGAGGACCATAGTGAGGGTAAAGAGCTGATCCAATGTTCTACGGCCAGGACGGAACCCCGCATTGTTCCTTAGGTTCATGAGGTTCGACCAACGATTTGACTTGCTTCTCCAGTCTCCTGAATAGACATTACCGGGGAGGTTAAGGAGAGTGATGCCCTTTTTGAAGAGGGGAACCACCACCCCAGTCTTCCATTCCAGTGGCACTGCCCCTGATGTCCACGCGATGTGGCAAAGGCGTGTCAACCAAGACAGCCCCACAACATGCAGAGCCTTAAGGAAATCAGGGTGAATTTCATCCACCCCTGTAGCCCTGCCACCGTGATGCTTTTTAACTACCTTGGTGACCTCAGCCACAGTTGTAGACAAACCAAACCTGAAGTCCCCACGACTCAGCTTCCTCCATTGAAGACGGAGTACTTGCACTGTAAAAAAAGAAAAGTTGGCAGAACTCAAAATTCTAAGACAACAAACTTCAGGGCATTTTTAAGTTTTGGATGTCAACTATTTAAGTTTTGCTTTTGAGTTTGACAAACTTTGATTTCTATGTTTTTGTAACTCAACCAAAAGTTGTAGAGACTTAAAGTTTTAGGTTGTAAGAACTTTGAATCCTGAGTTTTCGAATTCATATTAAAGTAGCAGTAACTTAAAAGTTTATGTTGTACAAACTATGAATTTTATATTTCTCTAACTCTATTATAGTTTGCAGATACCTAAAATTATGGATTCTGACAACTATAAATCCTGATTACAGTCAACTTAATTATGAGTTGTAGTAACTTAAATTTTAACATTGCAGCAACAAATTTCTTTATCCACTCTACTTACAGAAGGAAGTACTAGAAATTTTACACAAGTACAATTGTGAATCATGACTTTTGCCAAGTCAAAAGTAAGTTGTATTTACTTTAAAACATTTCTTAATGTACAATCATTGAATTCCAAACATACCAATTAGTTCTTCATAATTTCTCAAAATATAGTGTTTACTTTCTTATTACAAAGATTTAAATAAACTTTTTTTTTGTGGCTAAACTTACTGACATCTTTAAAATGATACACCTACAGTAAATACAGCAACCATCCCTAATCAGTGACGAGCAGAAAATTATCACCAAAGCAGCATCTACATTCAGAATGTTTATTCTTTTTATCTTTTGTCACACTCCTTGTTTTCTGAACAAGATTTTTAGCATGTTCAGTAAACAACACAATGAAAAAAAATATGGAGCATAAACCTGACCTAAACAGGTACAAAACCAGTTTGTTACACAACTGCTCAACAACACTATGAGACGGGGGACGGCCCAGGAAATGGTCAAAGTACAAGGTCACTTCTCCGTGGAACTTGAGATGAGTATTGGGTTTAAAGATACAGAACATTTTGACACAACTTCTACAAAACCTACTTCTGAGGTTCAGGGATGTAAAGACGTTAATATGAGGACTCAAGAAACACTTGCAGTTCTGAGTTTGTACATGCTTCAGAAGTCCTCCTATTACCAAGCAGCACAATAACTAGCTGAACAACACCAGTTAAAGAACCGACATGGTGCAAACCATCTAAAGAGGTAGACATACTGAAACTAGAACAACATTAAGTCCAGTTCAAACAGGAGTTTCTACTTTAAGGTTTACATTAAAGCATGAATCCCAACACATGTTGTTTCTTCTATATAAATGCCTTTAAACCATCAAAGGATAGGAGCTCTATACTTAAGAGCACTAATCTAAAAAAGTTAAATCTGGTCCTCTGGACATTCAAAAAAACAAAACAAAGCAAAACAACAAAAAATGTAGAAACGTTTCGTCTCTCGTCCGAGAGACTTCTTCAGTCTGAGGTGCTGTTTTCAGCTCAGTCTCTTAAATAGCACCTTCTCAGAGTGGATCAACCAGTTTTGCTGCTGACAACCAAAACCAGCTGATCACATGCTCAAGAAGGACCATCAGCCTAACAATAGGTCATTAGCACACTGATGGCTGTTTACTGTTCACAGAGGGCTGAGTGATACTAGCAATCACAGCATTGTAAGAGGGGGACAATTGAACACGTAGGCCTCCACCCCTGTTTAATGATGGACGGTTTCTTTTCACAAAGATGGCCTCCTTTACTCCTCTCTCAAACCATCGTTCCTCTCTGTCCAGGATGTGCACATCTTCATCCCTGAAAGAGTGACCGCTGGCCTGGAGATGAGTGTAGACTGCAGAGTCCTGGCCTGATGATGTTGATCTTCTGTGCTGGGCCATCCTTTTGGCCAGTGGCTGTTTTGTTTCCCCAATGTAAGACTGATCACAGCCCTCCTGACACTGAACAGCATACACAACATTACTCTGTTTGTGCCGGGGGACTGGATCTTTGGGATGAACCAGTCTTTGCCGTAATGTATTTTGGGGTTTAAAAGCCACTGGGACGTTATGTTTAGAAAATAAACGTCTCAGTTTCTCTGATACTCCCTCAACATATGGAATGACCACTGGTCTGGGTCTGGGTTCCTCCTTTTCACCTGTTGGCTGACTGGAGTCCTGTTTGGGTTTCTTCTCTGCTTTTAGGAAGGCCCAGTTAGGATATCCACATTGCTCTAGAGCCTGTCTTGTGTGGGATTTCTCCTTCTGCCTGGCTCCTGAGCTAGTGGGGATGCTGTCTGCTCTGTGATACAGAGTCCTGATGACTCCTAACTTGTGCTCCAAAGGGTGATGGGAGTCAAACTGCAAATACTGGTCTGTGTGGGTGGGTTTGCGGTACACCTCAGTTTGCAAATGTCCTCTATCAGAGACTGAGACCTCACAGTCCAAGAAAGCCAACTTGCCATTTTTTTCATCTTCTCGTGTGAACTTGATGTATTTATCCACAGAGTTGATGTGGTCAGTAAAATGTTGGACTTCCTGAGATTTAATTTTAACCCAGGTGTCGTCAACATACCTGAACCAATGACTTGGTGGTGTCCCTGAAAAGGACGTCAAGGCTCTCTTTTCTACCTCCTCCATGTACAGGTTGGCAACAATAGGAGAAACTGGAGACCCCATAGCACACCCATGTTTCTGCCTATAATATTGCTCCCCATATGTGAAGTAGGTTGACTGCAGGCACAGTTTCAAGAGTTGACACAGTTGTTCTGTGGAAAGCGTGGTCCTGCTGCTCAGAGTGGTGCCTGATTTTAATTTTAAACTGACCACCTCTACTGCATCATCAACAGGAATGCACGTAAAGAGTGATGTGACATCAAAAGAGACCATTGTTTCATCAGTCTCCATGATGACATCCCTCACCTTATCCACAAAGTCCATGGTGTTATGTATGTGGTGTTCTGAGCTGCCAACTAAAGGGATGAGTACAGACGCCAGATATTTGGA
The DNA here is from genome assembly GCF_014905685.2 of Nematolebias whitei. Lineage (NCBI taxonomy): Eukaryota > Metazoa > Chordata > Actinopteri > Cyprinodontiformes > Rivulidae > Nematolebias > Nematolebias whitei. The sequence continues at coordinate 10,442,498 of NC_056509.1, forward strand.
AACGTTGTAAGTGACAGAGTTAATCATGCTAACGATTGGTCTTAAAGGTACACCTTGTTTGTGGATTTTAGGTAAATCATACAGACTAGGTGTGGCCTCCCCTGGGTACAGTCTGTGGTACAGAAAACGGTCAATAGCCTTGTCCTGCTCCAAAATGTTCAGGCAATCTATCAATTTCTTCTTGTAACCACTTCCTGGATCTCTTTTCAGAGGTTCATAAGTGTTTACGTCACTAAGGAGTGTCATAACTTTCTCATGATAGTCTTTCTGGTTCAAAATCACTGTGCACCTTCCTTTGTCTGCTGGGAGAATGATGATGTTTTTGTCCTTGCTAAGAGTGGTGAGTGCGTCACTCTCCTCTCTACTGATGTTGGAAGGTGGTGGTTTGGCATTGCTGAGGCAGGCTGAAACTTTGATTCTGAGCTGTTCTGCTTCACCCTCTTTCATTTTGTTGTTGCGGATGGCTGATTCTGTGGCTGTGATCATCTCCACCAGAGGAATTGTCCTTGGTGCAACTGCAAAGTTCAGTCCCCTGGCAAGAATCTCTGTCTCCGGCTGGGTGAGCTGTCTGTCAGATAAATTCTTCACCCACTTTTCTGTCTCCCTGGCATGTAATTGACTACTGGAGTGTTGTCCTACACTGAATGTGTTGTTATTGGAATAGTGATGTTGTTGATGAGTTATTAGTAAATTAAACTTGTTTTGTTGTCGAGTCTTGGACTTGACATGCTGTGCTAAGCGTGCCTGATCTGTACAGTCCAACACTTGCTGAAGTGTGGTCTGATCTAGACACATAGTTAGTTTCAGCACAGTGTCTAGATCAGACCACACTGTCCAAGACTCGACAACAAAACAACAAACCAAGGACAATTCCTCTGGTGGAGATGATCACAGCTACTGAGTCAGCCATCTGCAACAACAAAATTAAAGAGGCTGAAGCAGAACAGCTCAGAATCAAAGTTTCATCCTGCCTCAGCAATGCCAAACCACCACCTTCCAACATCAGTAGAGAGGAGAG
>NC_056509.1:10443615-10454400 GCF_014905685.2 Nematolebias whitei
GAAGGTCCTTGGTGGAGAGCCACGCTTTCTGGCCCACCTTGTACAATGGTTGAGGCGTTCTCCTGCGGTTAGCACCCCTAACGTACCTTTTGGTGGCCAAAATTAGGGCTCTCCTGGCTTTTCTCCAGACTCGCTGGCAACGTAAAATTGCGAGTCGTGCAGAGGGAACCCGAGCTTCTCTCCCCTGGACTGAAAAAACAGGGGGTTGGAATCCAAAGACAACATGAAAGGGTGAAATACCTGATGTAGAGGATGGAAGAGAGTTGATTGCTTGTTCAATCCAAGGGAGGTTGGACGTCCATTTCCTCGGGTCCACCTCGCAGAGGAGCCGAAGCTTGGTCTCCACCTCCTGGTTGGTACGCTCAGATTGTCCATCCGTTTGGGGATGAAAACCTGACGAGAGGCTGACCGAGATCCCTAGCAGGTTGCAAAACTCCCTCCAGAACTTGGAAATGAATTGGGGACCTCTGTCAGACACAATGTTCTGGGGGAGCCCATGGAGCCTGAAAACCTCCTTGGCCATGATAACGCTGAGCTCCTTGGAAGAAGGTAACTTGGGGAGAGGAACCAGGTGGACCATTTTAGAAAAACGGTCCACAATGGTCAATAACACTGAATTACCTTCAGAAGGGGGTAATCCAGTCACAAAGTCCATAGCAATATGTGACCATGGGCGTGAAGGAATTGGCAGTGGTCGTAGCAGCCCGGCAGGTGGGCGATTGGAAGACTTGGCACGATTGCATTCGGGACATGACTTGACAAAGTGCTTAGTGTCCTCCGTAAGCGTAGCCCACCAGAATCGGGCGCGAATGAGTTGGAGGGTCTTGGTGATTCCTGGGTGACAGAACAACTTTGATGAATGGCATAATTCAAGAACCTCTTTTACCTTTTGATTGGGGACAAACAGGCGCCCCCTAGGACAGGTGGGTGGACGTGGCTCGGAGAGTTGGACTTGTTGGAGATCGAGTTCTAATTGAGTCAAAGAAAGACGTACGGTCTCAGGCAGGATGAACTCGACCTCTTCTGAGGGCCCTTCCTTGACCTCAAAGACCCGGGACAGGGCATCCGGCTTGGCATTCTTGGGCCCGGGTCTGTAAGAGAGGGTGAAACTGAACCGAGAGAAAAACATAGCCCACCTGGCCTGACGGGGATTGAGTCTCTTTGCTGTGCGAAGGTACTCCAGGTTTTTATGGTCGGTCCATACCAAAAAGGACTTCTTCGCACCTTCCAGCCAGTGCCTCCATTCCTCCAGGGCCATCTTGACTGCCAAAAGCTCACGGTCTCCCACGTCGTAGTTTCTCTCAGCGGGGGAGAGTGCCCTGGAGAAGTAAGCACAGGGGTGGATCTTACCATCTGTGCTGCGCTGACTGAGGATGGCGCCCACCCCGGTGCTGGATGCATCGACCTCCACAATGAATTGTTTCTCGGGGTCTGGAGAGTGCAAGATTGGAGCAGAGGAAAACAATGTTTTGAGCTTCTGGAATGATTGGTTGGCAACGGAGTCCCAGATGAACTTGGTCTTAGATGAGGTGAGAAAATGAAGAGGAGCTGCAACTGAACTGTAGTTCTTAATGAACCTCCTATAAAAATTTGCAAAACCGAGAAACCTTTGCAGCTGTTTACGATCCTTGGGCTTGGGCCAATCCACCACCGCTGATACCTTCCCGGGTTCCATGGATACTTGACCTGGAGAAATGTTGAACCCAAGGAATGAGGTGGACACTTGGTGGAAAGCACACTTCTCTGCCTTGACAAACAAGTTGTTCTGTAAAAGGCGGGTTAAGACAGCTCTGACATGGCGACGGTGAGAAATGCTATCTTGTGAAAAGATAAGTATGTCATCAAGGTAAACAAAAGCGTAAATGTTAATCATGTCACGAAGGACATCATTAACCAGGGCTTGGAAAACGGCAGGAGCGTTGGTGAGGCCGAATGGCATAACAAGATATTCATAATGGCCATCTGCGGTATTAAAAGCCGTCTTCCATTCATCTCCCCGCCGTATCCTGACCAAATGGTAAGCGTTGCGAAGATCCAGTTTGGTGAATATCTTAGCATTTTGGATTATATCAAAAGCAGAGTTCATGAGGGGCAGAGGATACTTGTTCTTTATGGTTATTTTGTTAAGTTCTCTATAGTCAATGCATGGACGAAGTGACCCATCTTTCTTCCCTACAAAGAAAAAACCTGCACCAGCGGGGGATGCTGAAGGTCTAATGATACCAGCTTGGAGGGACTCTGTTATATATTTCCTCATGGACTCTTGCTCGGGACCAGACAAAGAATATAATCTACCCCGAGGGGGGGTAGAACCTGGGATCAGGTCAATACCACAATCGTATGGACGATGTGGCGGAAGGGACGTAGCTTTTGATTTATTAAAGACCTCTTTCAAATCATGGTACTCTTTAGGTACCTGACTTAGATTAGGATAGGTCTCCTCATTGGCTGTGACAAGGGCTGGTGAACTGGGTTGGCTCTGAATACATGTAGAATAACACTCATTAGCCCATCCTACAATCTCTTGGTTCCTCCAATCGATTTGGGGGTTGTGTTTGCGTAACCAAGTGGAACCTAAAACCACTGGGAGTTGGGGTGAATCAATAACAATGAATCTGATCAGTTCCGAATGGTTGTTGGCCGACACCATGGTGACTGGAACAGTTTCAAGACTAGATTGACTTAAAGGATGACCATCTAAAGCGAGGACCTTATGGTTGTTAGGTGATGGAACAATGGTCAGATCTATGGATTTGGCAAAGGTTTTATCAATGAATTCCGTGTCGGCCCCTGAATCAATAAAAGCTGAGACGATGACGGGTTGACCACCCTTTATTATGAACTTGACCTTGGACTTGGACATGATAGGTGGAGAGGACTTGATCTTATGACTAAGACTCAACAGGAGCCTCTCTTCTCCTGCTGAGCCTGGTCTTTTACTGGACAATGATGACAATCATGACCGCCTTGACCACAATAAAAACAGAGATGGTACCTCCTCCGACGTTCTCGTTCCTGGGTGGTCAGACGACTTCTTCCTAGTTGCATGGGTTCCGTAGCATACAGAGGATCCTGAGGGCTCTTGGTTTGTTCCGTTTTAGGTTCATGATCCACAAGGTGATGTCTGGTTCTGGACATGGCTGTGGCCTTGCCTCGACTCTGTTCACGGTCACGCTCACGCAGGCGAAGGTCAACACGGGTGGCCACCTCCTCCAGCTGGCGTAGGGATGAGGGATAGTCCATTGTTGCCAGCACATCCTTAACATCTTCATTAAGCCCCCTGAAGAAGGCGTCAGTGAGTGCGTGTTCATCCCAATGACTGTCTGCTGAAACAGAGTGAAAGTGAATGATGTATTTGGTTACAGAATCCTTGCCTTGTTTAATATCAAAAATTCTTCGGGCTGCCTCTCTCTCAGGGAGGATGGGGTCAAAAACCCGACACAACTCTTTGGAAAATTCAGAAAAATTACGACATACCACGCCACCTTTTAACCATTCAGAAGTGCCCCACGTCTTGGCTCTTCCAGCGAGAAGTGAGACAGCATAAGCTACTTTAGCATGCTCAGTGGGAAAACATGAAGGTTGTAATTGAAATTGAATGTCACACTGAGTCAAAAATGGTCGACATTGCTCAGGCTCACCTCTGAAATGTTCAGGGGGGGCTAACCGTGGTTCTCTTGGTGCAGGAGTCAACAGGGTTTGGTTGATGACTTGGTTTGACTGTTGGGACAAAGCTTGAAGAGAAACAACCATTTCCTGAAGCCCTTTCTCAAGTTTACTAACAGCCCCTTCTACCTTAGAGCACCACTCTCGGGTTGGTGTTGGATCCATAATGGCCAGATTCTACTGTCATGAACCAGAGGCCGGATCGCAAACAACAACAACAACCACTGAGAGGGTTAAAAGATTTATTGTGAAATAAAGTAAAACTCTGGAGTAGGTCCGGTTCTGGGCTAGTTCCGATCTTCTGATTGGTAGTTCGTGATTGGGTAGTGTTGTAGTGGCGGGCTGCCAGTAGAAGTAGAACTGATGTTAAGGTCCACTGGAACGGAGTCCAACAGGCTTGCAACTAAAAGATAAAGGTTAGTAGATGCAGGGGGAAAGAGACTAATTGGGGAAATGAACCTGTGGGAATCAGATTCAGGGATAAGGATAAGTCCGTGATACAGAATGAGCTTGACCTTTAATCCGTGATCCAAACAAAACAGTCAGAAGGGAAAGGCAGAGTTCATACCGTGAAGTCAGTTGTTCAGCAGAAGTATCCAGTACGTGATCCAAAAAGAGAGTCAAAAAACAAGAGCATGAGTCGGTACCTGATCAGATGAGCAAAAGCAGACGAGGGCTGAGGCAAAAGCGTGGTCGTGGTCAAGGCAAGGGTCATGAACGTGATGAGTCAATCAATGGAATGCTGGAAAGTCTACTGCTGATGAGACAGGATAGAGAATCTGGCCCAGACTGAGAGGAATGAGTGAACTTAAGTACTGACTGGACCAAGTGGTGGAGCTGTGGGATAATGAGCGGTGACAGGTGACATGAGTTGAGTGATTACTGAGTGTGCAGCATGACAGAGGAGCTGACAGAGAGCAGAGCTATGACAAAAACATACTGGTTTAATGTTAATCTAAAATTAATTCCCTAATGAAAATGACCTCTTCTTTTACTAACAGCTCTAGTTTAACAGTGTTAAGGGGAATAAAAGGGTAAATAATGTGAAAGCACTGTCAAGAAGTCAGAAAAGATCATGCTAACATGTAGTCAGAAAAGATCATGCTAACATGTAGTCAGAAAAGATCATGCTAACATGTAGTCAGAAAAGATCATGCTAACATGTAGTCAGAAAAGATCATGCTAACATGCAGTCAGAAAAGATCATGCTAACATGCAGTCAGAAAAGATCATGCTAACATGTAGTCAGAAAAGATCATGCTAACATGTAGTCAGAAAAGATCATGCTAACATGTAGTCAGAAAAGATCATGCTAACATGCAGTCAGAAAAGGGGAGACTTGGCTGCAATGTAGATTTTTGAGCAAATCATTTACTATAAATTTAAGTAAACTGAAATGAATTGTTGATGCCACTGACAAACTAGGATTTTCTTTTTTAAAATCTTTTTATATTGGAACAACTTCTCTTAAAATACTGATCACTGTAAGGTTATGAAAACCCAAGCAACATAATTTCTCACTAAGGCTATAAAGTCCCAAATAATGACATGACTGCATCTATACTTCACCTCTTCATCCAGTCTGCAATGGAGTTGATCCATCTCTGGAGGGAAAGTTGTTCTTCTGGCCCGATAGAGTCTGAGGAGACTGGGTGTGTGTTCATTCTGCTCTGAAGCTGTCCATCCATGTTGGTGATAAGATGGAACTCTTCCTTGACCTGTTTAAAATACAAATACCAGTTTGATTTATTATTTATAGTAAGTAAAATTGCAACATAAATGTCATAAACACATTCAATACTGCCATTTCATTTTTATCAATGACTATGAGCACTTAATCAGCTCCTTACCTCTGCCTCAGTAAACAATGAAGGCCACCGCTTCAAAAGTGCGTAACCAGTCTGAATGTATGACCAGTGAGTTTCTCTGTGATGAAGACGGTGTTTCAGCTTCAGTGGTGTGGGTGAATTTACAGAACTGACACTGCGTTCATTTCATTCTAAAAAGACAGAGGGTAATTTGTTAGAAATTAGCTAAACAGGGAATAAACATTCCAAACATTTAAGCCTATTTAAAGAGTATGTTGTACTCTTTAGGTCAAATTTAACACAATATTCTCTCATATAAAATGTAAAAAAATTAAAAATAATTAACATACTTTACACGGCAACAACAACAAATGGCTGTTGCAAATATATTCTTTGCTCACTAAAACAGGACAGTCACAAAGGACATTTCTCAAACAACAAGTGACCAGGTTCTATAAAACACAAAAAAAAAACAAAAAAAAAAACTGCCTTACCTACACACACAAGCTGCCGCTGGTCCTGGTTGTAGTTGTGTCTCTAGACTTCCTCCAGAAAATGTCCATTTTTTTTGATAGTCTGGTCCAGGCCTGAATAAATCTTCCATCTGGACCAGGTGTTCACTTGTTTCTGACCACCTGTAATCTGAGGAGTGAAAAGTTGTCTGACTGCTAAATTATAAAAATGCAACGGTTCATTCATAAATGTGCATTTCTAATGTTACAACCTGGTTAGCTAAAAAAAGTGACTTAGCAATCATAGGTTTCCAGTAATAATTCCCCCCAATAATTGTATATTAGGGATGTGTTTACCCTAATATACAATTATTTATTCTTAAAAGAGATTCCAACACTATTTAAATTATTTAAATAAGAGTAAAAGTTACCTCTGCGAGCTCCGTGTCCGAGTAGCACACTGCAGTCTTGAATTCAAAAGCCAACTCCAAAAGTTGGCTTTCCCGCATTTTACAACAAAAACATGAAAGTTAGCCCAACTTTCTTCTGTTGCAATGACCTACAACTTAGAAATATAAGTACTGACAACTCACAAAATGATGTTTAGGATTACAACTGCCTTGGTTTTTCGGAACAACTTAAATTATTGTCCCCAAATGTCACACTTAGTTTTTCAAGTTTTTTCAACTGAAAATAGTTTTTCATCCCAAAAAAACGAAGTTGGATTTATTACAGTGTGAGAAGGTCTGAGAAATGTTTCTTCCACCTCTCAACGGCATCACTGGTTGAGGTCAATAGCACCCCACCTTCACTGAAAACTGTGTTAGTAAAGCGCTGCTTTATCCTCCTCAGATGCCTGATGGTTTACCAGAATCACCTCGGAGCTGACTGAGAGTCTTTACCCAAGGCCTCACCGAACTCCTCCCTCCCACATCCGAGCTTTTGCCTCAGCAACAGCCAAGGCTGCTTACCGCTTGGCCCTCGGTACTCCTCAGCTGCCTCTGGAGTCCCACCAGCCAGCAAGGCCCGATAGGACTCCTTCAGCTTCACAGCCTCCCTAACCCAGGTTGTCCACCGCCAAGTTTGAGGATGGAGTGCAACTCCTACCTACTTGAATATCTTTAACCAAAGACATTAAGGTTTACTTACATCCCCTGTTGAATTCCAGTTCAGAAAAATACTCGTCTCAAAACTACAAACACTCACTATTTAAATCTCTCGGGGATGGAGGACATCGGCATACTGCTTGTATTATCTTTAACATCATTTGATATTTCTCCTCTTTTGTCCAAGTGTTTTCAGAGGCCACATTTAGCAAAGTGCTTTTATGTCCTGAATCCCTTTTAGGCTTATTTATATTCTATCCCTGCAGTACATTTCAGTAATGAGTTTGGAGCCATTTTCTTTTCCTTTCTGCTCACATTGTGCATATTATCATGAAGTAGAAGCACAAAGTCTGGACAGCATCATCCAGCCACTCAGTGCAAGGCGATCTCAGAGGTCTGTGTCAGCAGGATTCTCTGAGTCCTTCAGTTTAACTACATCACTGCCACTGCTGAGTATATTACTGTCATTTGTGAAAACCTGATCTTATCAAATATTAAAAGAAAATGACTGACAGTTTGTTTTAAAATCAAAGATAAATTGTTTTTCTTTGGATTGGTTCAAGGTCAAATCTTGAGCTGTTTGCATCATAACCGTCTGAAACACTTCATTATCAACAATAACAAAGAGTATTATTTAGTAAGTATTAAAAACATCTAAGTTCATGAGTAAGCTCTCCTTCATCTTGTGTTCCTCCTCTGATTTTTTATTCTAAACCAAGTTTTTTTCTGACAAACGTATGGAAGTAAAAATAAGTTTAGAAAAATAATTTAAAAAGCTTACATATTTTTGTATTTTGTTTAAAGCATGACTGTATTATTAGCAGGTAGCACGGTAACTCAGTTGGTAGAGCTGTTGTCTCTTAGCGAGAAGGTCGCCGGTTCAGATCCCGGCCCGGGATCTTGCTGAGTGGAGTTTGCATGTTCTCTCCGTGCTGCATGGGTTTTCTCCTGGTACTCCAGTTTCCTCCCACAGACCAAAAACATGCATGTTAGACTGATTGGTAACTCTAAATTGTCCCTAGGTGTGAGTGAGAGAGTGAATGGTTGTTTGTCTCGTTTGTCTCTGTGTGTCTCTGTGATGGACTGTAGACTTGTCCAGGTATACCTGTGATGGACTGTAGTCCTGTCCAGGTGTCCCTGTGATGGACTGTAGACCTGTCCAGGTGTCCCTGTGATGGACTGTAGACCTGTCCAGGTGTCCCTGTGATGGACTGTAGACCTGTCCAGGGTGTCCCCTGCCTCTCACAGTGATAGCTGGATATGGACACCAGTGACCTGAAAAGGAAGAAGCTGGTAAAGGTAATGAATGGATGCATGGATGGACGGATGATGGGTGGATGATGGATGGATGATGGATGGATGTATTATTAGCAGAGATTCATATTTAATTTGTTTGTATTTTGAAAATTGTTTTGTTTTGCCAACCTGTGTTTGAATTTGAAGGTGTTTTTTAAGAGACTGAGCTGAATACAGCACCTCAGACTGAGGAAGTCTCTCGGATAAGAGACGAAACGTTTCTACATTTTTTTGCTTTGTTTTGTTTTTGTTTTTTTGAATGTCCAGAAGACAAGATTGAACTTTTTTGGATTTTTCTACCTGGATTATTGAGCATGCATCAGGATACTGTGTTTGAATTCTTCTTGGTAGCTCAGATTTTGGAAGTTGAATATGACTGAAGAACAGTATATGTGTGAAGTGTACGCGTGCGTGCATGCATGTGTGTGTGTTCATTTGACTTTCTGTTAGCAAAATAAAAATCTCATGAAAGACTGACTAGATTTAATGTAAGATTCTGAAAGTATTGTAATCACTGGCTGTACATCTTAAAATGATTAAATTTTGGAGTCAGCCAGATTCAAGATGGCCACCTCAGCTGACGTTAACAAAATACAAATGTGTGTCACTCAGCCAGTTTGACAAATATAGAGCTGGTAAGTGATGGTAGCTGAAATGGATTTCCATCACATGTTCTAACCATTAACTGTTTTGGTTTATAATATTCCCATTACTGGAAGAAGTTAACTTTGCCTGTCTGTTAGCAAAACATCTCATGAACCACTGGATAGATATGAATAAAATTTCAAGTAATCATTGGTTGTACATTTACAACTGATTAATTTTTTAATCAACCCAATTCACTGCAGCCATCACTGACTATAAAACAACAGTGACTGGAAGTCATTTTTATGTCTACGGTCAGTCTACGTTCCTACCCTCACATATGGTCATGAGCTCTGGTTAGTGACTGAAAGAACAAGACTGTGGATACAGGAGGTTGAAATGAGTTTCCTCTGCAGGGTAGCTGGACTCTCCCTTAGAGATAGGGTGAGAAGTTCAGTTATCAGGAGAGACTGAGTAGAACCTCTGCTCCTCAACATCGAAAGGAGCCAGTGGAGGTGGTTCGAGCATCTAGGATGCTTCCTGGGCACCTCCCTAGGGAGGTGCTTCGGGAATGTCCGACTGGGAGGAGACCCTGGAGAAGACCCAGGACATGCTGGAGAGACTACATCTCTCGGTTGGCCTGGGAACGTCTTTGAGTCCTCCCAGAAGAGCTGGAAGAGGTGACTGTGGAAAGAGATGTCTGGACCTCCCTGCTCAATTTGCAGCCCCATAGCGACCTGACTTTGGAACAAGAGGAAGATAATGGATGGATGGATGGATGGATGGATGGATGGATGGATGAATTTTTATGGATATTAGTTCAGCTTTGGTGTTGTAGCAGCTGAGAGTCATTCCCAACTCATACTCTGAGCACAAACCACTCCAGCCAAACTTTGCAATGTATTGTAAGATTATTTACAAATGGCTACATAAGATGGTCTTAGTTTGAAAGTGTGGTATGAAGGAGAGCAATATGCGTTCCTTCAGTAAATGCCCGGTCTGTAACCATAACAGACCCAGAACTGAACCACAGTGTTTACTCTGGGCACCAAGATGTGGAGCCAGACAGCTCCTTTAGGTTTACCCAGCACCCCCCTCCACCCCCGGTCCTCACAGAGCCCACTTGTCCTTCAGAGGGATGACACAGGATGAAGTCACTCTGTTTCAGACACCGAGGGGATTTACCAAGGCCCATATTCTACAGAACGTTCTGCCAGCTTACTTTGAGAGGAACCAGGCTCTAAAAATGAACTTCTCCTCTGGTGCTCAACACATGGCCGTGTAACACAATGTTCTAGTGCAGGAAAAAAAAAAGATTTTTAACATTCTTATTATATTTTTACACATGGATTTAAATTAGTTTTATAAATAAGCCAAATAAATTTGAAGAGCTGCTTAATTTAGTGATATATTATTATTTATTTTAAATCGTCAACAATTTTATTAAAAAAAGTAAACAGTCAAGACATTTAGAAGCTCAGCTGTGGCTGAGTGGTTAGAGCAGTCGTCCTCCATTGGGAGAGTTGGCGGTTCAATTCCACCTGCAGTCACATATTGAAGTGCCCCTGGGCAAGACACTGAACCCCCTCATTGCCTCTGATGTGTGTCCCATCAGTGTATGAATGTGATAAAGCTCTGATTATTCTTTGTAGAGATCTAGAAGAGTGCTGTATGAATGTGTGTGTAGTAGAGTGCTGTATGAATGTTTGTGTAGTAGAGTGCTGTATGAATGTGTGTGTAAAAGAGTGCTGTATGAATATGTGTGTAAAAGAGTGCTTTATGAATGTGTGTGTAGTAGAGGGCTGTATGAATGTGTGTGTAGTAAAGTGCTGTATGAATGTGTGTGTAAAACAGTGCTTTATGAATGTGTGT
>NC_056509.1:10454410-10460410 GCF_014905685.2 Nematolebias whitei
GTATGAATGTGTGTGTAGTAGAGTGCTGTATGAATGTGTGTGTAGTAAAGTACTGTATGAATGTGTGTGTAGTAGATTGCTATATGAATGTCTGCGTAGTAGAGTGCTGTATGAATGTGTGTAGTAGAGTGCTGTATGAGTTTGTGTGTGTATAAGAGTGCTGTATGATTGTGTGTGTGTAGTAGAGTGCTGTATGAATGTGTGTTTAGTAGAGTGCTCTATGAATGTGTGTTTAGTAGAGTTCTGTATGAATGTGTGTGTGTAGTAGGGTGTTGTTTGAATCTGTGTGTAGTAAAGTGCTGTATGAATATGTGTGTTTGAGGTAAATGAGGGCACATATTGTGTTGTAAAGAGCTTTGATTATCTTGAAAAGATATAAAGGTGTTATATAAGAACAGTCCTTTTATGCTGGTGAAGATTCTCTGTCATCCAGGACATGATAATTCTAAAAGCGTTCAATACAAAAACAACTGGACTTTATTTGTAACAGAAGGCGTTTCGCTCCTCATCCAAGGAGCTTTCTCAATTCAAAGAGCAGTGAGTGAGGGATTCAGGTTATAAGGCTGAGTGAGATAAGACCCACACATATGTAGATTGGCAATTCACACCTAAACACCTTAACAGTAGGGTTTTCTTAAGGTCTTTGTTCCTCTAATTCACAGATGAGGCCCCTCTGTTCCCATCAGGTGTGAAAACTGGCTGGGAATCTGTCTTAAATTTGCATTATATGTTTTTGAAAGTGGAAATCTGAGGCCTCCTCCTTTGTTAAGAGATGGTTTTTCTCTTTTTACATAAATTGCTTCCTTCACCCCCCTCTCAAACCATCCGTGTTCTCGGTCCAAAATGTGCACATTTTGGTCCTCAAAAGAGTGTCCCTTACCTGTGAGGTGGAGGTGAACAGCTGAATCTTGTCCTGAAGAGCTGGCTCTCCTGTGTTGAGCCATGCATCTGTGAAGAGGCTATTTAGTTTCGCCAATGTATAGGTCTGGACAGTCCTCGCTGCACTGGACCACATACACTACACCACTCTGTTTGTGTATGGGTGTTTTGTCCTTAGGGTGGACCAGCCTCTGTCTGAGAGTCCTGCTGGGTTTGAAATGTACTGGGATGTTGTGTTTGTTGAAAATCCTTCTGAATTTCTCTGATACTCCAGCAACATAAGGGATGACAATGTATTTCCGTCTGTTCTTCTTTTATCTGTTTATTAGTGTGTTTTGTAGATTTCCTCGCTGACTTGACAAAAGCCCAGTTAGGATATCCACATGTTTGGAGAGCTTCTTGGATGTGTTTCTGTTCCTTTTCCTTCCCTTCTGTCTTCGTGGGGATGCGTTGGGCCTGATGCTGTAAAGTTCTGATGACGGAGAGTTTGTGTTCCAGTGGTTGGCTAGAGTCAAACAGAAGATACTGGTCTGTGTGGGTTGGTTTTCTGTAAACTTCAATGTTGAGGCTGTCCTCTCTTTCCATCTGAATCAAACAGTCCAAAAGAAGGCAGAAAAATTAAAATAAATAAATCCAATAAATAAATCCAAAAAATTACAACAGAGATCTGTTTTCTCATCACAAACCATCAGTCAAAATCAGGATGTTGTCACAAACACAAATTTTCAGGACTAGTGGGTTAGAAATTTGTCTAACAAGACCTTGTCACAACCTGTGAAAGATGTGTTGGCAAAAGGACAAACTTTTGCCATCTCCCCACAAGATATACCTGTTGTGGAACTAATCACAGTCACTGAATCCGCGATTAGGAACAACAACTTGATGGAAGGAGAGGCAGAACAACTCAGAATGAAAATATCAGCAACCCTCTCCTGTGCCAAACTGCCTCCTTCTAGTCTCACACCACAGGAAAGGAAAGCTATAACATCACTCAGCCAGGACCAAAACATCACCATTTTACCAGCTGATAAAGGAAGATGCACTTTAGTCCTCAACACTTCTGATTACCAGGAAAAAATAGCTACACTACTGAGCGACAGCAACACCTACGAAACTCTGAAGAGGGACCCAACCAGCACCTATAAAAAGAAAGTCACAGATTACCTACAAAAACTTGAAAAGGAGAAAACAATCAATCGATTGTTGTATTATAGATTGTACCCAGGGGAAGCCACTCCCTGTTTTTATGGACTTCCTAAAATCCACAAAGAAGGAACACAACTCAGACCCATTGTCAGAAGCAGCAGCATGAACTCAGTGACATACAATATTGCTAAATATCTGGCTGGTATTTTAGTTCCTCTTGTTGGAAACACACCTCATCACATAAAGAACTCCATTGATTTCCCTAACAAAGTTCAACATTTGAAACTAACCCCAGGAGAAACCCTTGTATCGTATGATGTGACTTCTCTTTTCACTTGCATACCCATCCCTGAAGCAGTAGAAACTGTCAGAAAACAACTTCTACAAGACAATAACTTAATCAACAGGACCAACTTCACCCCAAACCAGATCTGCACTATGTTGGATCTCTTCCTCTCCACCACTTATTTTAAGTTCAATGACAGCTTTTACAGACAGAAGCACCGCTGTGCCATAGAATATCCAGTGTCACCAATGTGTTGCCAATCTCTACATGGAGGAAGTGGAACAGAGAGCCCTAAACTCCTTTGAGGGAACAACGCCAAGCCATTGGTTCTGATATGTGGATGATACCTGGGTCAAAATCCAAGCCATGGAAATAGAAATGTTCACCAGGCACATCAACTCGGTCGATAACAACATCAAGCTCACCAGAGAGGATGCAAACGACAACAAGCTGCCTTTTTTGGACTGTTTGATTCAGATGGAACGAGAGGACAGCCTCAACATTGAAGTTTACAGAAAACCAACCCACACAGACCAGTATCTTCTGTTTGACTCCCACTGGAACACAAACTCTCTGTCATCAGAACTTTACAGCATTGGGCCGAACGCATCCCCACGAAGACAGAAGGGAAGGAAAAGGAAGAGAAACACATCCAAGAAGCTCTCCAAACATGTGGATATCCTAACTGGGCTTTTGTCAAGTCAATGAGGAAATCTACAAAACACACTAATAAACAGAAAAAGGAGAACAACAGATGGAAAAACATTGTCATCCCTTATGTTGCTGGAGTATGTAGTGAACTCGGCCTCCGACCAAAACCTGCCTCTGAGGACCTTCATGGGACAGGAACTGTTATTTCATTGATTTGAATCCAGAAATACAAATTAGCTCATCCAGAGACTGTCTAATTGTATCCTGAAGTAATCAATTGAAAGAACACTCTTCTTTTAAATCATCATTACTATTTTACAATATCTTGATGAATCAAAAGTGTGTTTAGTTCATACCATTTCTAAATGTTGAAGTGAACCACTCATTTAAAATCAACTGTGAAACAGTATTAATGATTTTTAATCCTCATTCAAATTAGAAATCAAGTTAAATGTCTATTTTACAAAGTAATTATGCATTTTTGATCTTCTGTCTAAATGAGAAGTAGTGATGTCGGTCGAAAGTCAGAGAGAAGTTATTAGAACGAAGTGTTGTGTTTTTAAACCTAGCAGACGGTAAACAAGAAGCTACTGGCCTCTCTTCCTCCCACTTCGCCATAACATGTCTTCTGTCTGTACGGGACGTTTCTAAAACATTCCTGCTGTTTTCTTGACTTGTAATGACCCTCAGACATCACTAGAACCACCCCCTGTTGGTTGTTTCAACCAATCAGGAAGTCCTGAGGTGACCGGAGGTGAGAACTCTTTAAGAGTCCACACTTCCTGGAACTTCTGAGGTCAATCGGGTCAACTGGGTCTGTCAGTCAGTCTGTCAAGTCTCCTGAGCTCCTCAAGCGGGTCTCTGATGAAGTCTAGTCTTGAACTTAGTCTTCGGAGCCTGTGATGGATCCTTCCACATCTGAGTGGAACCTCTTACGGACTCACAGCTTGCTGTGTATTCCCCCAGGAGATGAGCGTGTTTGTTAAATGGAGTACCGTCACTACTTCGGACGATTCTCAGCCATCCTTACCGGAGACGCTGAAAGGTCGTGTTGAAATGGACTCCTGTTCCTGAGCGGAGGTATCCCGTCTAAGGTAACGAGTCGCCACGTGCCAAGTGTACCGAGGCTGAGCTGGGGTCGGATGAAGGGTGCCGTTCCTAGTCAACACTCATTCCTGTTTATCCATCTTTTCTCTCCATTTAAACTCCTCCATTTACCATCTTTATACTCTTCTATTTTGCCAGTAATTAATTAATTAATCTAGATGCCTTCAGAAATGTCTGTTGTTTTTATTAAGTAAAACGTGCCAAGTTTTATTAATCAGAACCAGATCAGCTAATCAAGTGTACAATGTTTTGATGTTAAATTTTGATTCTGTTCAATAAATGACCACATTTATTCTGATGGGTCAAAGAAAATTAACGTCTCATGTCACTGATTAAACAACCTATGCACAGTTACCTCGGTCACATGGCTGTAATTTAGCTCGAAAAAGAGAGAACCCGTTATTTAAATATAATTAGTAGCGAAGGTACAGCAAAGCTGACCTTGACATACTACAAGTATCAGAGAAATTCAGAAGAATTTTCAACAAACACAACATCCCAGTACATTTCAAACCCAGCAGGACTCTCAGACAGAGGCTGGTCCACCTTAAGGACAAAACACCCATACACAAACAGAGTGGTGTAGTGTATGTGGTCCAGTGCAGCGAGGACTGTCCAGACCTCTACATTGGAGAAACTAAATAGCCTCTTCACAGACACATGGCTCAACACAGGAGAGCCACCTCTTCAGGACAAGATTCAGCTTTTCACCTCCACCTCACAGATAAGGGACACTCTTTTGAGGACCAAAATGTGCACATTTTGGACTGAGAACATGGATGGTTTGAGAGGGGGGTGAAGGAAGCACTTCAGAGTCAGAGTCAGAGTTTCTTTATTGTCATTCGCACCTCATGTGGTACATGTGGTGGAGCGAAATTATGTACACAGGGTCCCAGTTACATCCAACAATAAAATGTATAAGAAAAACAGTAATAACATCTAAGATATGAACTAAGAAAAACATCAACTAAATATACACTAAGCACTCATAACATAAAACATTGAACATCAGCACAAACATGAACATGAGTCTGTGAGCAGACGTGCACGCATGAACACATCAACATTAAAACAGATCAGCAGCAACATGAAACAGATCAGCAGCAACATGATATGGTTTTTCACAGTGATTATTCTAGTTAGAGATTCATGGGTCTAACAGCCTCAGGGTAGAAGCTGTTCCTCAGTCTAGTGGTTCTACATTTAATGCTCCTTAACCTCCTTCCTGAGGGGAGTGGGGCAAAAAGTGTGTGTGCTGGGTGAGTGGGGTCCTTCATGATGCAGGTGGCCCTCTTCCTGCATCTGGAGGTGTAGATGTCTGTGATGGTGGGGAGGCTGATTCCAACAGATTTCTGTGCAGCCTTCACCACTCTCTGCAAAGCTTTTCTTTCTGCAGTTGTGCAGCCTCCATGCCACACATTGATGCTCAAGCACAGGATGCTTTCCACTGCACACCTGTAGATGGAGGTGAGGACTGAGCTTCCCAGACCAGCTCGCCTCAGCCGTCGGAGGAAGTAGAGTCTCTGATGAGCTTTCTTGATCAGGCTGGTGGTGTTGTTGCTCCAGCTGAGGTTGTCATTCATGTGTACACCCAAGTACTTGTAGCTGGAGACCACTTCCACCGCAGATCCTCTTATGTTCAGGGGGGTGTAGATGTTTTTGTTCCTTCTGAAGTCCACAATCATCTCCTTTGTCTTCTTCACATTGATGTGAAGGTTATTCTCTTTGCACCAGCTCTCCAGGTGTTCCACCTCTTGCCTGTAGCTGGACTCATCATTGTTTGTGATGCATCCCACCACCGCTGTATCATCTGCAAACTTTACAATGTGACAGCCTGGATGGGTAGCTGCACAATCATATGTGAGCAGAGTAAACAGGAGGGGGCTCAACACACATCCCTGAGGAGAGCCAGTGCTGAGGGTTATGGTGGA
>NC_056509.1:10460510-10462562 GCF_014905685.2 Nematolebias whitei
CGATAGTCATTCAGACCAGTCACTGTAGAGCTTTTTGGGACTGGGATAATGGTGGCAGTCTTCAGGCAGGTGGGAACTGTCTCCAGGGTAAATTTATATATTTATGTAAAATGAGAAAAATCGTCTCTTAACAGAGGAGGAGGCCTCAGATTTCCACTTTCAAAAACATATAATGCAACTTTAAGACATATTCCCAGCCAGTTTTCACACCTGATGGGAACAGAGGGACCTCATCTGTGAATTAGAGTAACAAAGACCTTAAGAAAACCCTACTGTTAAGGTGTTTAGGTGTGAATTGCCAATCTACATATGTGTGTGTGTCTTATCTCACTCAGCCTTATAACCTGAATCCCTCACTCACTGCTCTTTGAATTGAGAAAGCTCCTTGGATGAGGAGCGAAACGTCTTCTGTTACAAATAAAGTCCAATTGTTTTTGTATTGAACGCTTTTTGAACAGTCCATTTACCATTCAGAGAAAACACCCCAGTTATTGGAGTACCTCTTATAGTATAGAAACAGGAGACACTCAAGTACAGAGGAAATATCACCTTCTAAACTTCTGGAGTTGTCTAAGGGCCTTGAAAATATTTTCTATAGTGAAGGGATTTTTTTTGTCCCCTGTCATAGAGCAGAGATGAGGAATTGGACATGTCCCCCTTCTATTTGTCCATCTGTCTGTCCATCCATCTTTATTGTGTGCATGATAACTTAGAAAATAACAGAGTTACTGACTTCTATTTTGGTGTGTGTGGCTGCATCTAGGCTTAAGAAAGGATCCTTCTGAAAATTCAGTTGCCATGTAAAAATCCAAAATATTAGTGCTGGGCAAAGATTACACCCCAAAATAACAAAAATATAAAGTATGTAAATAATCAATATATAAGAATCTAAGATATACACTAAGATATAGACTAAGATATACGCTAAACGAACGCTGAACAATAAGCTAAAAGATCTAAGATATACACTAATAATGAAAAATAATGCGGTGTATTAAACAGCAGCCCGAACATGAGTCTGTGGTGGGTAGATGGATATGAATGAGTACTGCAGCATGAGATAATCAGCAGCACAGATATAGCATAGTAATAGTTAAGTGTACATCTATAACTGATCAACTTTTGGAGTCAACATGATTCAAGATGGCTGCTACTGCTAAGAACTTCAGCTAATGCCAAAAAATGAGTGAAATTTGTAACCAATGAGTTAAGTTTTATGTGGCAGTAGCTGAGAGGATTTACGAAAATTGACCAAAATTATTATTAATCTGTTCCTTCTTAGCTTGAAATGATCTGAGATACAAACTCTTAATTCCTTAAGGAAATGCTGGGTCTTTATCCAGTCAGGTCCTCCGGACGTTTATTTTTTGTTGAAAAGTTTCATCTTTCATCCAAAAGACTTCATCAGTCCGAGGAGCTACGACAAACTCAGTCCCGTAAGTAGCACACTCACATCGTGGGCCAACCATTTAGATGGTGATAAAATGGTTTCTGGAGTCTTCCCTTTCCCCCATCAACTCCATGGCCAAAGTGGTTCCCCAAATCAAAGTTCACTGGACTATGGACTGATGGACAAAAGACAAAACATTTCAACACAAAGAAACCGTCCAGAGGACCTGCCTTAACTTTGTTGGATATTTTACCTGGATTATTGAGCATGAACTTTGATGCTGGGTCTTTATGTGAGGTTTGTTTAGGTAAAAGATAAACATATACTTAAAATATGTTCTTTGTTAGTAACTGTTATACAAATAGTAACTGTTATACAAATGTATAACAAAATAATCAGTTTTGTGGAACAGAAAAATAAAGCTGTTGACCATCTGGACACATTAGAGTGGATCAGATATTAACGTTTGATGGAAAAGGCTGAAGTTGGCACCTGTTTCTGAAGCTCATTGTAACTGAGAGGTCAGGATGTGACGATCCTTTCAGAGGATGTTTGAGATGGCCACGATGCTTTGAAGTAGGATATGTTTGTAGACGGGGTTTGTCTGCATTCCAGCTGCTGAATGTGGTGACACTTAAGTGACATGTCTTCAGTTTGCTTTT
>NC_056509.1:10462662-10463949 GCF_014905685.2 Nematolebias whitei
ATGGGCACCAGCGACCCCCGTGACCCAAAATGGAATAAACGGGTAAAGATAATGGATGGATGGATGGATATATATATAATCTTTTGCTAATCCTAAAACATGTTCCATAGTTAAATTTCACCACATACGTATTTGCAAGTTGCCATTGTTTCACCAGCTCTTCCCCCTCACCCACATCTCCACCTCTGCATCTGTATTTCTGACAGATGAAAGGTTTATGACGGAGAGATGTTATCTCACACCTCCAGGATTTTCACACACAGTCTTTTTACATTCTCCTCCAAAATACCATCTGGCGCCCTGCCCTCCAAGGCCCTGGGAGAAATTTGACACACGGGTGCCATGTTTCAAGTTTTATCATGGTTTTTCTTCAGAGCTATGCATCCGTATGTTTTCTTTACTCGCTTTTTCCTTCCCGGGTCATGGGGGAGCTGGTGCCTGTCTTCAACAGTCACTGGGTATGTTTACATGGACATAAGTAACCGGATCAAATGGCCGGTCGGAATAAAAGTGTGTCATGTAAACGCTCCGTTCGGGTTATTTTTTGTGTATTCGGCGCGATCCGTTATAATTTCTGATCAGAACGAAACGGGTGGTTTACGCCGATCCGAAACCTGATCGGTGCGCATGTAAACGCTTGATCTGTTCATTTTTATCTGATGGTGAAAAACTGACCTGACTGCGCATGTGCGACTTTGCCATTTCCGCCTGGCTAACGCTAATAATATTAGCATGTCAGGGAAGTAAAACTGGTCGGTGAGCGACACAACATTTCTACTAGAAACTTTTAAAGAGCTCAAAATGATTTCTATTACCTGTAGCTCAGTCAGGGAGTGCAATAACGTCTCCAACATCATTAAAACCTGTCGCGGGTCCATTTTGGGTGCTCAGGTTTGTTTACGTTCACCCGGAAGTAGAACTTCTTCTTCTGTGTTTTTTTTAAGGAGAGTTTACCACACTGCGCATGTCAGTACTGCTGTTCAGAACAAAGCCCGCTGCATGTAAACGCTCATCATGAACAGATTGTGCCCATGTAAACAACACATTTGAATTATTCAAACAGAACACATTTCAATCCGGTCAAAGAATTCTGCGCATGTAAACATAGCTACTGTGTGAGAGGCTGGGGACACCCTGGACAGGTCTCCAGTCCATCACAAGGACACCCTGGACAGCGCTCCAGTCCATCACAGGGTCACCTGGACAGGTCTGCAGTCCATCACAGACACCTGGACAGGTCTGCATTCCATCACAAGGACACTCTGGACAGGTCTCCAGTCCATCACA
>NC_056509.1:10463959-10483102 GCF_014905685.2 Nematolebias whitei
TGCATTCCATCACAAGGACACTCTGGACAGGTCTCCAGTCCATCACAGACATTTGGACAGGTCTCCAGTCCATCACAAGGACACAAGGAGACAACCATCAATGATTTCCTTCTGAGCTATGTAAATACATATTTTCTTAATATTCCTATTGTTAGGTGTTTAAGCTTTTTTTCTTTCTTGAAATTACCCATATTTTCCTCTTAATCAGTTATCCAAATTGAAAATGTTATTTCTATGTTTCTGTTTAATACCAATGCAGGTATAAATGGGGGAGGGGGTGAGCTATCAAAGGTATAAAGAAATTAAAATATTGTTATATCATTCTTTAAATGAATGCAAATCACTCACCACCCTGCAAGATACAAATTTAAAACTAAAGTCTCATGCTGTGTGTTTGTGCTTAAAGATGAGTTGGGGGTTACGCTCAGCTACTACTACACCAAACTTTAACTCAATAGTTGTAAAATTAATTGAGTTTTAGTAATTTTTTTGTTTTTACCAAACTAGATTTACCTGGGTTAAGCTTTAGTAGAACACATTCCAGGCCACAGCTTTGAATTTCCGAGTCTAACCATGCCAATGATAAATAAAAAATAAAAGAATTGTCTAAATATGCTAATAATCACTTCAACAGTTCAATTTCATAGGTTTAACCTTAAACTTAGGGGTTGCTTGAGAGGTGTGTACAAAGTGGGCTGATGAGGTCATGACAAGTGGAGGTGAGCATCCAAAGATGGTGCATGTCCTAGAATACAGTTTTGTATTCTAGGACGTGCACCTCCCTTGGTTGTATACAGATCCATCAATCCACTCATTCACTTGTTCCAGAGTTGGGTCGATGATGCAGCAACTTAAGGAGGGAGGCCCAGACATCTCTTTCCACAGCCAGCTCTTCCAGCTCTTCTGGGAGGACTCCATGGCCATCCCAGGCTGGCAGAGAGACACAGTCTCTCTAGCATGTCCTAAATCTTCCCTGGGGTCTTCTCCTAGTTGGACATAGCCAAAAAATCTCCCAAGAGAAGTGTCCAGGTGGTATCTTTACTAGATGCGTGAACCACATCAATTGACTCCTTTTGATGTGGAGGAGCAGTGGCTGTACTCCGAGTCTCTCCCAGATAACTGAACTTTGCCCAGTCTCTAAGGGAGAGTCCAGCTAACCTGAGAAAACTCATTTAGGCACTAGATTTTGTATCCACAATATCATTCTTTCTGTCAGTACCCAGAGATTGTGATCATAGGTGAATTCAAAAAGCGTTCATTACAAAAACCATAGGTGAAGATAGGAACATAGACTGACCAGTAAACAGAGCGCTTCTTCTTGCATCCCAGTTCTCTTTTCACAACATGGTATTGGCACAGCATTCACAGTACTGCAGAAGCACTAAAGCAGCACCGTTTTCTCTGTCAAAGATACTTGAACTCCTCCACTTGAGGCACTCCAAACCCGGCGAGGGCAATTCAGTCTTTACAGGCTGAGGACCATGACCTCAGACTTTGGGGTGCTGATTCTCATCCCAGCCTCTTCTCACTCTGCTGTGAGCCTCACCAGTGATTGTTGGATATCACAGCATGACACCAACAGTAACACACCATCTACAATTGGCAGAGATGGAATTCTGAGGTCACCAAACCGGGTTTTGCAAGCCATGCACACAACAAAAGACAGCAATTTTTTAAAATTTGGCTGTGGCTCACTGGTCTCATGGTTGCAAACACCTAGATTTCATTAGGAGTGCATTTGTAAATATGCATATTTCCTTGACAATTTGAGTCACCAAATAGTCTTCAACAGCCATAACCCAGTGATATAATACCCTGACTTTTCTCTGCTGAAAGAAGAAACCCAAATCCAGTAATTGGCACACAAACATCTGTTCACCAAATTCCTCTTCATCATCTCTTTTATCTGCCTTATCTGGCATGGAGGCTGCACAGCTGCAGAAAGAAAAGCTTTGCAGAGATTGGTGAAGGCTGCACAGAAGTCTATTGGAGTTAGTCTCCCCACCATCACAGACATCTACACCTCCAGATGCAGGAAGAGAGCCACCTGCATCATGAAGGACCCCACTCACCCAGCACACACACTTTTTGCCCCGCTCCCCTCAAGAAGGAGGTTAAGGAGCATTAAGTGTAGAACCACTAGACTGATGAACAGCTTCTACCCTGAGGCTGTTAGACTCATGAATCTCTAACCAGGATAATCACTATGAAAAATCACATCATGTTGCTTCTGGTCTGTTTCAATGTTGCTGTTGATCTGTTTCAGTATTGATGTGTTCATGCGTGCTCATCTGCTCACACAGACTCATGTTCAGGTTTGTGCTGATGTTCGACGTAATGTTTTTATGCTATTAGTGCTTAGTGTATATTTAGTAGATGTTTTTCTTAGTTCAAATCTTAGATGTTATTACTCTTTTTCTTTTACATTTTATTGTTGGATGTAACTGGGACCCTGTGTACATAATTTCGCTCCACCACATGTACCACATGAGGTGCGAATGACAATAAAGAAACTCTGACTGACTTATTTCCCCTCATATATCTCTCTTGTTCTTTACTCTTGCTCCCTTCTTTTGAATCAAACTGAAGGTTAAGATGTATTTGCTCTGTTCCAAAGACACTCCACATTTGCAAACTTTTTCTTGTTCTGGTGTTTCTTCACTTGTAAGAACTTTGTGATTGTGTACCACCTCCCAACATACCTTTACTTTCACAGACCTTTCTCATTCCTCTCTCTGACAGGCAATGTCAAATGAGTTTGGATTTCGAAAAAAGGGAAGAGTGGAGGGAAAATACAAGAGGTAAAAGAAGGACAAAGCCGCCTTTAAATCCTCTAACACCATGTGAAATCCTTAAGAAAAACTGTTCTAATCAGCAGGCTAGCTCCGTGTGTATACTTTAATACACCAGAGCAGCAGAAGCAAAGCAGCTGATCTCATTTTCTAATTTCTAAACACTGACTTGTTTGTGTGCCAGACGGTTCCTCGCCAGTATTGATTGTGCATAAGTTTGGAAAGTCTGATGATGTTGTCTGTGTTGTCTGTAAAGTAAGGGCTGTAACTTTCTCAGTTACTTTATGCCTTGAATCCTAATAGGATACGTGGCATGGAAAATTTTAAATCGTCTGTCATTGAGCCAAAAAAGTTACACTTTCAGGCACAAGAGACAATCTGCCAGAGACTATTTATGCTTAATGTTTTGCAAAACCAAACTTTATTATCCAAGATTTTTGTTGTTTTGAAACCTGTTTTTCTTCTTTTTTTTTTCCCAGACAAGTCATCTGGATACAGTATGTCCTTACACAGCAACATTACAGCTTTGCTCACTTATTCTGCACCCATTTTCTAAATGAGCACGAAGGGATGAGATTGATTCCTACACCCGAGTCCTAGCCATGGCCAAATGGCAGTCTGTGTCCGTGTGTGGACATAAACTTGAATGATATTACTATTGGACAAGTACCGGACTACTAAGGCTGTAAAGTCACATTTATTAGAGAAAAAAACAACAATAGTTGTTGAATACCTTAAGATTAAATGTTTTTGCTTCATTTTGGTCCTTTGTCACCAAGCGAACAGGAGGAGTTGGAAATATCCTCCGTCCATCCGTCAGTGCATGTTATGAGCATGACATGTAAAAGAAGAGCTTCTGACTTCCATTTTATAGTGTGGCTGCATCTAGATGTAAGAAAGTTTCCTTTAAAATATTGGGTTGCCAGGTCAAGATCCAAGATGGCCACAACCCTATACATGTGTTAAATGGCAACCCAATCGTGAAAATTATGCATTCTAGTTTGTGTTTTGCTTCAAAGTATAGTTTCCTCAAATGATTGGGGTGCCTCATGAAGGATCTATGGTGGTCAAGGTCACCATTGGCCACCCCCTGGCTCCTTCATGGCACCTTGTCATGGAAAAAAATTGCTCCTTCCACTCACCAGGATCTGTCACTCTGCGCTGCCTCAGACAAGCAAAAGTAAAGAATAAAATTAAACCTCTACTCTTACACACAGTGTAACTCCTACTTGAATATCTCGGGGGGTATCGGCAGTGCTTAATTTGAGCCGGATCCTGCCGGAACAAGATCCGGGAACTCCCTCATTTTCACTGTGTGCGTTCCGGCAACGGTTCAGTTGGATCCGTCAGCTCATATCTCCGCCCATAAAAGTCATTGCACATTTTTATTTTGATTATTTATTACAAATACAATGACAGGAGACATTGTTCATGTCTGTGGTGTGGATGTACTACTGCAGCAGGCACAAAAGCTTGCGCACACGCTCCTGCAGCAGAGACACTGATCGCATGTCCTGCGGGGATGAACCGTCTTCATCCACCTTCAGCTGTGTCTCAGAATCCAAAACAGCGCAAACGAACATTTTAACGGCACAAACCAGCGCAAAGGTAGCACTAACCACTCGTATTTACTGGAATTTTTGACTGGTGGGTGGGGTGTCGGCTTCACCTGCTCAGCTTTGTGCCTTGCAGACAGTGCACGTTTTATGCATAGGAGCTTCTCCAGACAGCTCTGAAGAGCGCGCACAACTGCCAATGTGTCAGAACTCCTGCATACATTTCAAAGATAATAAATAAAAAAGCTTACAGTAAAAAAAAAACATACAAGTGAAATGTTTGATGTGTATTATTCACATCACGTTTCAAAATTAGTCAAAATAACAGTGATCAAAATGTCAAAAAGACAGTCCAATTTATTATCTAAAATAAATGGATGGATGATTGTCCTTAGCTGGACAACAGAGAATTGAAGCACCAGAAGGCAGTGGTGATAAAGATTGGAGCAGAACAACACGCAGGACTGAATTCACAAGAGTTCGGTTCGGACATTAAAGTTTGTGTGTGTGTGTGTGTGCGTGCGTGTGTGGGGGGGGGGGGGGGGGTTGGGACGCTTGACAGAATAGACCTTTTTCACGACAACCGGAAGTAGCATCTCCTGGTGCTGGGTCACTTCTTGTTATTGCGAGTCTATGCAAATGCCAGGCTTTTCTTTCGCTGATGTGGAGGAAATCGTAGCGGTAAATTCTTGAACCAATAAACTTGAGAAAGGATAAAAGTTCTTCCATGAAGAATATATCCACAGCTATCAAGGTACGAAAAGATGTAGCTTAGCTAGATAACCATTAGCTACAACATATGAAGTACATAAACATCGTAATAAAGCCTAATTTAGTGTGCTTAATTATTTGGAATAGTCGAGACAGACGTGGTATAAACTTTTAAATGATATTTTAACATTCTGATATGTGTTTGCCATTACAATTTCTGGAAGAAAATGTACTAGATGTTAGTTATAAGATGTTATGATGCTTGATGTTCAAATGTGCTTTACTTCTGCATAACTACAGGTCAAATATTGTCGAGGGACAGGTAGTTGTCAGAGCTAGATGCTTTATTTATGACAGCTGAAGAACTTTGATGTACGATGGACAACTTCTGTACTACTGAGAGCTTACAGTAACATCTTCCTGTTCAGTGGTTAGTTTGTCTTCTGTTGTTGTAGCAGCAAAGTCTGTTTTGTTCTGCTGCTGTTTCAGCTCATCTTCAAACTAGAATCTATTACTTGTTTAAAGCTAAATATGTTATAACTAGTATCATATCTATGTGCTAAAAACAGTTATGTTTTAGATCTTACTGGGTGACAGCAGGAGAAAAACTACATCAGCTGGAGTACCAACCACTTATCGCTTGTCCTAACTTTGGCGCTGGTACCAACCAGGTTTGGGCCTGTGCCACAGGGCTCACAGATGTTTTACCAGTGCCCACCTGAGAAGTCCTGTGTAGCATCATTCTGGACCACATGGCTCCTCACTTCCTTGCTCTTCCTCTGATGCTGCAGTCTTCCCGTGTGTTTTGTGTCCACACGTCACATCTTCAGTCTCTGCAAATGTCACTGGAAATGTCTTCTCAGAGGTCAGAACCAGGGAGCAGTCCAGATGTTCTGCAGGGGTACAGCTTCTACAACCAAGGCTTACTGATAGCCGTTTTCATCTTGCTTGCAGAAGAATTGTGGAGGAGTAGTCTGCTGACATGTTTTACTTCAACATCTTCATCCATGTGTTTATATCAATGCAGTAAGAATCATAAAATGTACAAATCACACTTTTGTTCCTTCATATTTTTAATATTCAGTCTCAAGCTGTGAATCACTGTAAATAATGTAAATAGTTGTTACTCATGAAAAATACATAAATGTGCTAAAAATGAAATTGCATAATTTGGGGAAAATATCTATAATCCACTATCAATTTATAGTGTACAGTTATAAAATATTAAATAGTTAAGGTTTGTTTGTTTTTACTAGATATTGTAAATTACACTTGTTTTTCCTTTCAATACAACCGAATCAATCCACAAATTAAACAAGTTAAAAAAACAGTACAGTATGCTGATCAAGTGCGTTTTAATTGAAGAATGTTTAAAATAATTCAAAACCTTTAAATAACTAATTACATAATACTAGAACAATATGTAACAAGCTTGGGTATGGATGTTATTTTTATTTTATAAACTTACTGCAACATGACCTTAGGACTTTCACCCAAGGACATAATTTATTCAGAAAAGACACTTGAGTTGGTCTACAAGTAAGCAGGAGACTGTTCCAAGATACAATATAAATTTTATTAACACTAAGTTAAAAGCCTATTCTAATGGAGGCAATAATGATTCTTAAAATAAAAATTTATATAATATATATAATTAAGTAAACAAAAATAAATATGAATAATATTTAAGAATTACAAAACAAACAAACATGGGCCTCACATTCACATATAAAAATAGTTGAAAATGGCTCCAGCCTTTAGTTCAGTCAGCCAATCTTCTCTCAGGTAAGACACTGACTAATCATGGTGACTCAAGCAGGAGTGAGAGTCCACCAACGCAGGACTGAGCAGAATGAGGACAGCTGGGAGTGCACCTGTAAAACCACAAAATAAAATATGATTAACACGATTGTTTCAATTATT
Source organism: Nematolebias whitei (assembly GCF_014905685.2). Lineage (NCBI taxonomy): Eukaryota > Metazoa > Chordata > Actinopteri > Cyprinodontiformes > Rivulidae > Nematolebias > Nematolebias whitei. Next base: position 10,470,942 of record NC_056509.1, read on the forward strand.
GAGCTTATTCACATTATTATTATTGTTGTTGACATTATTTCCGTGAAGATCAATACATTGTGAGTCAGTGCATGTAACTTGATCTTTCCATGACTTACATGACAAGTTTATAATGTAGCATCTTACTGTGATATTTACCTGTGGGTGCATAGGCGTCGCAACCATTATATGTGAAGGGGACAAGTCCCCCCCACATTAAAAAAAACGTTCATTTGGACCCCCCCACTTTTACTATGTCGGCGATAAGAGGAAAAATACAAGATGGCGTTGTCCAGCGTGTAGTGACCTGTCACTGGGAAATATTCCTCGGCGCTTACCTTGAAATAAGACTGCTCGTCAGCTTCTCCTCGGGGAGGAGAACTCACCGGACGACCGGAGGTCGACTGCCGGGCCAAGCATCCTTAACAAAGGTTGGTCATCTACACAATTTTCCTTCTTTGTTCTTCTGACAGTGCTATTTTAGCTTGCTGAAGAAAAAATGGGAGCCGATTTCCCGCTCTTAACGTAATTTATACGGACCGGGTGGGGCCCACACAGCAGGTGGGCGTGGACTAAATTTTTCAGTGCTAATGCTCCGCATAACGGGATAAACCCACTAAGCGAAAGCTCGTAAAGGGCGAAGCCTATACGAAATAGAACATTAGTTCAAGCGGCGCAGTTTCTCTTTCTTCGTGAACAAATCCATTCCACTTAATTAAAAGGAGAATACTCAAGCTACTAAAACTCCACTCCAGGTTTTCCTGGTTACCTCTAACTCTCCAACGTCTCCACCTGCCTCTTGCCTTCGCAGAAAACGCGCACAGGTGAAGGAGGTGGAGGTACCTGTGTTACTCGCTCGCCAGTTTAGCAGCTTAGTGCAGGCAGTGGTTGACTAAGGGGTTGATCATAAACATATATTCATTTTAGAAGGATACTCGAGAGGAGCTACGTCTGTAGCATGTGAGCTTAACAGTAACTGTGAGGCTGTCAGACGCTGCAGGTTTAAAAGACGCTGTGTGTTCAGGTGCATTAAAGTTGAAATGTCTTTAAAACCCCACAACTTATTGTCCTCAAGCTTCATGAGAAACATCATTTAGATGAGTAGTGTTGAACACAAGTAAAGAAAGTTCAGTGGTGGTCATTTTTATTTCTCTATAAAGACAAATACGATCTGACGCTCTGTATTAAAGTGTATTAAAGTTAAAATGTCTTTAAAATCCACAGCTGAATTTACACAAACTTGGTGAGAAACAAGTTTTAAATGTATGGAATTAAAGGAAATCTAGGTGAAATGCTGCTTTTTTGTTCACTAGTGAACACCTTTATTTACGTGCGCACACACTTGCACGCGTGCACACACGTGCGCGCACACACACACACCTACACACATCATTGTGTCCCCCCCACATTACGGATGCAGCTGACGCCCTTGTGTGGGTGGATGTGCCACTAGGTGAACTGAGTTTCACGTGGACTCCAGTAGCAGCTTCAGCCTGGCTAACTTTCTGTGAGAGGACAAGCTGCCGTTTCTGAGCTCTCTAAATTCAAACTCTCTTAGCTGGTGCAGTGAAATTATTCCAGATGAAGAGAAAGAAACAGCTCAACCTTTAAAGCAGCTGGTGGTGGATCCGCGGACAAAATCCTCCTGAGTGAAATGCAGGCTACATACAGGTCCTTCTAAAAAAATTAGCATATTGTGATAAAGGTCATTATTTTCCATAATGTAATGATAAAAATGACACTTTCATATATTTCAGATTCATTGCACACCAACTGAAATATTTCAGGTCTTTAATTGTTTTAATACTGATGATTATGGCATACAGCTCATGAAAACCCAAAATGCCTGTCCCAAAAAATTAGCATATTTCATCCCACCAATGAAAGACAAGTGTTTTTATAACAAAAAACGCCAACCTTCAAATAATCATGTTCAGTTATTCACTCAATACTTGGTCGGGAATCCTTTTGCATGAATGACTGCTTCAATGCGGCGTTGCATGGAGGCAATCAGCCTGTGGCACTGCTGAGGTGTTATGGAGGCCCAGGATGCTTCGATAGCGGCCTTAAGCTCATCCAGAGTGTTGGGTCTTGCGTCTCTCAACTTTCTCTTCACAATATCCCACAGGTTCTCTATGGGGTTCAGGTCAGGAGCGTTGGCAGGCCAATTGAGCACAGTAATACCATGGTCAGTAAACCATTTACCAGTGGTTTTGGCACTGTGAGCAGGTGCCAGGTCGTGCTGAAAAATGAAATCTTCATCTCCATAAAGCTTTTCAGCAGATGGAAGCATGAAGTGCTCCAAAATCTCCTGATAGCTAGCTGCATTGACCCTGCGCTGGATAAAACACAGTGGACCAACACCAGCAGATGACATGACACCCCAGTGACTGTGGAAACTTGACACTGGACCTCAAGCAATGTGAATTATGTGTCTTCCTCCAGACTCTGGGACCTTGATTTCCAAAGGAAATGCAAAATTTACTGTAATCAGAGAACATAACTTTGGACCACTCAGCAGCAGTCCCAGGCGAGATGCTTCTGACGCAGTCTCTTGTTCAAGAGTGGCTTGACCTGGGGAATGCGGCACCTGTAGCCCATTTCCTGCACACACCTGTGCACGGTGGCTCTGGATGTTTCTACTCCAGACTCAGTCCACTGCTTCCGCAGGTCCCCCAAGGTCTGGAATCGGCCCTTCTCCACAATCCTCCTCAGGGTCCGGTCACCTCTTCTCGTTGTGCAGCGTTTTCTGCCACACTTTTCCCTTCCCACAGACTTCCCACTGAGGTGCCTTGATACAGCACTCTGGGAACAGCCTATTCATTCAGCAATTTCTTTCTGTGTCTTACCCTCTTGCTTGAGGGTGTCAATGATGGCCTTCTGGTCAGCAGTCAGGTCGGCAGTCTTACCCATGATTGTGGTTTTGATTAATGAACAAGGCTGGGACTTTTTAAAAGCCTCAGGAATCTTTTGCAGGTGTTTAGAGTTACGTCGTTGATTCAGATGGTTAGGTTAATAGCTTGTTTAGAGAACCTTTTCATTATATGCTAATTTTTTGGGACAGGCATCTTGGGTTTTCATGAGCTGTATGCCATAATCATCAGTATTAAAACAATTAAAGACCTGAAATATTTCAGTTGGTGTGCAATGAATCTGAAATATATGAAAGTTTCATTTTTATCATTACATTATGGAAAATAATGACCTTTATCACAATATGCTAATTTTTTTAGAAGGACCTGTACAAGTGCTCCCTGGCTTTATGCAGAAGTTGTGACCATCATCTCTTCTGATCGCTTGGATCCACCGCCTCCTTTGGTCCGGGTACGTTGTGAAAAGCTTGATAGGACAGATATGGTTGTTTTCTTGCCCCACAAGAACAACCAGGAACTGAACAAAAGCAACCGCGCCGAGTGAGCCATTTTTCTCACTGTCTATAAATGCTTCCAGTATACTGCCGCGTACGTACGCGTGTACTGTACGCAGAGGGTTCAGACTTTGTACTCCAGCATACACCCCGAGCAGCTGCAGAGCAGCTTCACAGACAAGGGGCGTTTACCTTTGGGACAAATTGAGATTGCCGATTGGTCATTTGCTGACACGCCTACTGGATTGAGACAGGTCAAAAAAAAAAAAAAAAACGAGCGCTGGCAGCCACAGCGGTGTTCTGTGTTTATATGTTGTTAATAACAAGAGCTAAAAAAAAAAAAAAACAGGGAGCGCTGGCTGTACAGCCCACACATCAGACCAGCACACCAGGAAATCTCCAGACCCTCCCGTAGCCATGCTGGACCTGAGTTTAATTCGCTCGTGACAAATTCCTTCATTTCTCACCATTTCAGTCATGGCATCAACGGAGGAGGAAGAGATCACTTGCCTTTTGGCAAAAAACAAAACAAAAGAAAAGGCCAGATCAGAGATGAAGAGGGGGAATTTAATACATTGGTGTTGCATACAAAACAGTCCGTTTCCGTTTTATTGTGCGACACCGCGTACGTGTATGCGGTCATAACAATTTGAGCTTTGCATGGACATGCCCTGTGGGGTACACTCGTACCTCCGCGTACGTACGTGCGTACCTCTGCGTATGGACGTATGCGGCAGTATACTGGGGGCTTAACGCTATAGCCACTGGAAGTTGTTTAACACCACATCCGCTTGAAAACCTGGAAACGTGAAAAAGGTCTATTAGAGCTGCTATAAATCACTGCTCTCTAAAATAGTAATTTCAATTCAACCTTTATTTATACAGGTTGCATTGAGCCTCGTCATTTACAAGAGAGACCTGTTTTTAATCAATTTAATCAAATGTTTACAGATGTTTAATAACCTGTTAAAACACACCAAAATGCAGGGAATGGCATCTCTTTCATTCCAAATTTTCTGGGGGAGAAACCACAGAACCATTAAAGTTGAAAATGAAGACATCAGGTTTAATTTTTATTTATTTATTCAACACCACAATCTGTATGTCACACAAACACTGATAATTAAACTGAACACTATTTAAAACACATTAACTGAACTGTAAACTGAACTGTACCCTCCTTCTATGTTGTCATCCTGGGTACTGGCCCCATGTTGTTTATCTGGCTTGTTCAGGCTGTTACTCCTTTGATTAATATAGCTTAAAACATTGAATGAATTGAAAAAAAGAACTGAGGAGAATTATAATAGAAGATCCAACATCTCTCTCTTTGAGGTCCTCCTTCATCGTCAAGGTGTATGCTCATTTGGAACTGATCCACCTCTGGTGGGAGGACAGCTTCACCTCGCAGGAAAAATAAAAACTCGGTTGTTGTGTAACTCAAGTATACACAAGCAAACGTTATTAAGAACGTTGATTTACCTGCTGTAGCATCAACGCCTACTGATTATCAAGGAGTAGAAAACCCAACATCATCCTCGTCAGTTCTGGTCCACTCAGCAACCGGTGTGGAGCTGTTAGATGAAGCGGTCCGATGGGCGTCAAATCTGTCGACTCATATCCAGGATTCAGCTTTAACTTGTTGTTAAGTTATCTGGGCTTTCAGTCCAGAGGAAAGTCCTTACTGAGAGCAGTCCCAGGCAGCACGCATGCGCATTAGGTAAATGTACAAAATTCACAGCGCCAACTAATGACCTGGCATGGCAACTACAGCGGATTCTGGGGGTGGGGTTGCTGCGGATACATGTAAACATTAAATGCAGCCCGTGTCAATGCAGAATTTTTTCCTCGAATCAACATCTGACAAAAACCTACGTTTCTCCCCTCTGTGTCCGTGTAAATGGGACTAAAAGTGATGCAAATATTGACTTAAAATCTAGCCCCACTAATTTTCCTTCCAACCAAATTCATTCATTTGTCCTCTAGATGTGGTATTCTTAAAGATTTCAGCGACTCGTCTGGGAAGATGCAGAATTTGACTCTTGGTGAATTATCTCAGCAGTAGCTCTGAATATTTATTAGCAAAGATAAAAGCAGGAGCCCCAGGGATCAATGCTAGATCAGGGGTGGGCAGCATTTATTTTCAGACAGTCAACTCAAGATATTTAAAGCAATCAAGGGCTGCATAGTAGAGTTGCATTTGGGCTCAAAAATTCCGATCCAACCCGGCCCTAGCCTGCAGTCATCATTTCCGAACCCCACCCGACCCAACGAATTAACAGTAATTACAGGTCCAAACCTGGAAAACAACCGGACATTTTTAATTAGTTATTAACAGTCGGGGACGCGAGGCTGAATAAAAGGGGTAGAAGATCAGAGCTGAGGTGGTGTTTGTCATTTCATGGTCATCAAAGAGCATTTAAACCCTGTTTCTGCCTACATTCTGATTTATTCAGACATGGACAGCTCTGACACGTCTGCTTTGGGATCTCAACTGTTTGGGTCGTCGGTCACGCGTGTCTGTCCACTGAGTGCAGCAGCTGAATGAACGTCCATTTGGGCTGATGGATCACTTCCTGGCAGTACAGTCCCATCTGACGCTTAACTGAAATTTTTATCTCTTTCAAGGCCGGACAGCTCATGGTGAAATGGCCGCGTGCGGCTGGTGGATCAATGGCAGGCCACGTGATCATATAATTGGATTGTGGCTGATCCTGACCCAATCAAAAGCCCGACACCGACCTGGCCCGCCCATTCAGCACATTATCATGGCCTGCCCAGAATTCAGGTCGGATGGAGCTGGGCTTAGGGCTCGGGTTAGAAACGACAGCATAGGAGAGAATGGGAAAATAAATTTCCTGTAGGGCAGATCATCTGGAGGACTTTCTTGTAGCACAGTTAGTATGCTTGATAAAAAATATGTGTCTCCAACACTCTAGGAATATAAGACAAACTTTAATAAGACAAACTATCTGTAAACTGAGCTTTGCAACAACTTATTATTACCCTAAATATGCAAATAAAAATATGTTTTTTTAATTGTTTTTTGAATTTTTAATGTTCTGTCTAGTTCTGGAAATACATCTTTAATTATAAAAAAGTTTTGAACTATGTATTTGTCCAAGCTGTTTAATTTAAACTTCTTTAAGTTTCACTGATAAAATCCAGGGTTTCATCAACTTTTTAAAAAGTTTTTATAAATTTTTACTAAAGACTTTGGTAGCTGAATGGAGATAGTCCGAGGACCACTTTTGGCCCTCGGGCCATATTTTCCCCACATCTGAGCTAGATGCACAATAAAAAAATGTTGAACTCAAGTAACAACAGCAGTTTCTTATCTTTACACTGAAAGTTGAGCAAGTCCATTAAGAAAAGGAGGAAAATGGATTCCATTAGACTGCTACGGATGTAGCGTTACGCTTCTCTCACACATCCAAAGACTAAACTTATGCAACCTGCAGTTACAACATATATCTACATACAAAACCCACAGAACAAAGCACAACTAGCTTTAAGCATTAACCTTTAATTTAACCATTAAGCATGCAATGTCATTATGACAGAAAATGGAGAATTTATCTGCAGTTACCTTCGTATAGACGAACATGTGGTACTTCCTATATTTAACTGTTGTATTCAGCTGATCATGAGGTCGCCTGTGTTGAGGATAGTGACTCTTCTACACACGTCCTCTCCCAGGTGGTAAATTGGAAGGAACCACGGGCTCGTTCACACTTTAACAAGTTTATTTTTAACAAGCAAAAATATATGAACAACAGCACAGATCTGTGGAGAATTGGTCTGCTCCTCTACCTGATCAAAACCATTCTACCTGTGGTCAGCTGTTCGTCTGTTTTTACACTCCATGGTCCTGCCACCTGTTTGATCACATTCCTTCTAGAACTTTCACTCTTGCGTAATATGTTTTCCTCCGCAGCCTCAGTGGTTTGGGACACGTACACCTTAAACTGGTCACCCCTGTTTTACTGCTGACTGGCCTTAACTCAGAGCTTTTCTTGTAAACAACCCACAACCTTTCTAACATACATCCCAACAAGAATAATAATAATGAGCACATAGACCCTCTGAAATTACAAACCGGATTCCTAAAAAGTTGGGACACTAAACAAATTGTGAATAAAAACTAAATGCAATGATCTGGAGGTGCCAACATCTAATATTTTATTCAGAATAGAACACAAATCACAGATCAAAAGTTTAAACTGAGAGAATGTATCATTTTAAGGGAAAAATCGGTTGTTTCCAAATTTCATGGCATCAACAAATCCCAAAAAAGTTGGGACAAGTCCATTTTTACCACTGTGTGGCATCCCCCCTTCTTCTTACAACACTCAACAGACGTCTGGGGACAGAGGAGACCAGTTTCTCAAGTTTAGAAATAGGAATGCTCTCCCATTCATGTCTAATACATGAATACATACCTCTAACTGTTCAATCATCTTGGGCCTTCTTTGTCGCACCTTCCTCTTTATGATGCGCCAAATGTTCTCTATAGGTGAAAGATCTGGACTGCAGGTTGGCCATTTCAGTACCCGGATCCTTCTTCTACGTAGCCATGATGTTGTGATTGCTGCAGAACGTGGTCTGGCATTATCGTGTTGAAAAATGCAGGGTCTTCCCTGAAAGAGATGACGTCTAGATGGGAGCATATGTTGTTCTAGAACCTGAACATAGTTCTCTGCATTAATGGTGCCTTTCCAGACATGCAAGCTGCCCATGCCACAAGCGCTCATGCAACCCCATACCATCAGTGATGCAGGCTTCTTAACGGAGCGTTGATAACAACTTGGACTATCCTTGTCCTCTCTGGTCCAGATGACATGGTGTCCCAGTGTTCCATAAAGAACTTCAAATTGTGACTCATCTGACCACAGAACAGTCTTCCATTTTGCCACAGTCCATTTTAAATGACCCCTGGCCCAGTGCAAACGTCTGAGCTTGTGGAGCTTGCTTAGAAATGGCTTCCTCTTTGCACTGTAGAGTTTCAGCTGGCAACGACGGATGGCACAGTGGATTGTGTTCACTGACAATGCTTTCTGGAAGTATTCCTGAGCCCATTCTGTTATATCCTTGACAGTGGCATTCCTGTTTGAGGTGCAGTGATGTTTAAGGGCCCGGAGATCATGAGCATCCAGTAGAGTTTTACGGCCTTGACCCTTACGCACAGCGATTGTTCCAGATTCTCTGAATCTTTTGACGATGTTATGCACGGTTGATGATGATAACTTAAAAGTCATTGCTATTTTACGCTGGGTAACACCATTCTGGTATTGATGCACTATCTTTCTGCGCAACAATGGTGGAATTGGTGATCCTCTTACCATCTTGGCTTCTGAGAGACACTGACACTCTGAGAAGCTCTTTTTATACCCAATCATGTTGTCAATTGACCTAATTAGTGTTAATCGGTCTTCCAGCTGTTCGTTATATGCTCAATTTCCTTTTTCCAGCCACTTATTGCTACTTGTCCCAACTTTTTTGGGATTTGTTGACACTGAAATTATGAATCAACATATTTTTCCTTTAAAATGTTACATTTACTCAAATTAAACTTTTGATCTGTCATCTATGTTATATTATGATTAAAATATTGACATTTGTCATCTCCACATCATTGCATTCAGTTTTTATTCACAATTTGTTTAGTGTCCCAACTTTTTTGGAATCCGGTTTGTACTAATTATTCCTACAAATCCCCCTTTTGATCTCTTAGAAAACGAGATCATTAAACACCATGATGATATACATTACGACAGAAGCTTTACATCAAAACAGCAAGCAAACTTTCATAACATGGGTGTCAAACTTTCGTCTGTCATTATTTTTACCTAAAATGCCGCCTGCATGCCTATGAAAAAACCTTCCAGGGCATACATTTCATTGGGGTGGGAAAACATCGGCATCACCTCACGCCCCTATGACGGTGACTTTATTAGTGCACGCAGCATCCTTCACCAGTATCTAAAGCATTGCTTCTAACTCCTCGTCGTCAATGTTCTCTCCGTCTAGCAAAGGCATCATCCTATGGTCAAAATCAGTTTTCTCTATATCTGCAATAATCAGGTGGTTCCATAAGGCTCTTGCACAAGGAATACAACAACATTGACAGGTTAGCATAATACCTAGAAAAGTTGCAATTGCAATGAACACAGAAAAACAGCAGTTTTCCTTTTACCAAAGATTCCAGTCAGCCACTCATCCAGGGTTTTTTCCAGGCCAGAGTGCTGGTGCATCGTTCTGGACAGGGTTTTAAAACCCTCAAGCGCACGTGAGTTAATGACCCATCAGGCAAAGTATTGTTTGGAATTCAAGTGCAACATTGTTCGCCTAACATAGCACATATGCCCCTTTTTTCCAGCAACAATTATGTCCATAGCCATCAGGTTCTGTACTGCCATAAGTGAAGTTGGAGCTAGTTGTTCAGCCAGTCCTTCTACAGTGTCACGAGTCAAATTAGTTAATCTGAGTACATTGTAATGAATGTAATTAATTTGATCCACATTTTTGTTGGGCAGTACTGGGAATATCGCTGACCAAAATAGGGATGGTTTCAAATCCCGCCACCACCTGATCCGCTAGTTTATACGTGTTTGGTACCCCACACAGTATTCCAATCGCATTATGTAAGTTGGACTGCTTGCATGCAGGTTAAATTTTGAATTTGTGCTATAGCGTGCTAAAATGTGTCCACATCTCTCAGTTGGGTGTGCTGTTTGGTCCATGTGACAGATTGTGTGTTCAAAAAGTCTTTTAGGAGCAAGGGGCACTACTAAGCTGGTGAGTGGCTGAGTGGAGTTTGCATTTTCCTGAAAAGCACCGAACTGTTCACACAAGAAAATCACAGTTGTCAAAAACAAGCAATAATCCCTATTTTTCCCAAAAGTCTCCAATTCCCATATAGTTTGGATATAATCATCATTGTTGCCTGCAAACAGTCTCTTTCTGTTAAACAGTTTTAAGAAAAAATTAAAACAATCTTATTTTGCTAAACAGTTCTATGAAAAACAACCTTATTCAAAGATACAGTCTTTAATTTATTGAACAATTTTTATTACACGGAATCTTCCTTCTTCAGGTCAACAGCTATTCGAGCTTTTGACCACTTTTACGCGCAAAATCTTAATTTCTTGAGCTTTTGTCTTCTTCAAAGTCTTCTTCCCCTCTTCTCATCCTGGCCCAGGTCTTGTCACCTTGCCTCAGTTTTTTGGCTGAGGGAGGTTACCCACCCCCTGGTCTGAGGACTTTCTTCCTCAACCAGATAGGTTGCGCGATGGCCAGACCTTGAGCCGTACTCCGACTCTGTCAGAGGAGGTCTGCCTTCCCGATAGGGAGATTCAACTGAGCCCCCTTTTGCTGGTCTGGGTGTTCGTCCCCTCCATCAGCCTTGTAAGGGCCTGTCCACCTCGGCTCCTTCCATGTCCTTTTGACAACCTTCAACAAGACCCACTCCGCTGTATGGGGCCTCCTAGATTCTTCTCTCTCCTTCGGTATTCTCTGTTTCTTCTCCCAGGGTCAGAGTGGTCGCTAGACCTGGAAACTGCCTTCCTTTACTCGCCACCTGTACCACAAAATCTGCAAACATCTTCTGCTTCGTTGTCTAGGGGTCTGTCTTCAGATCTTCTCCAATTTTCCCGTTTACTTCTATCTCTACAAAATCTCCCAACATCCTGTTGTCCTAGATGAAGAAAATTCTATAACATATTTCAATATTGCCACTATACTGGTATGGTGTATAGTAGAACAGTAAGCCTAAATAAGATTTAATTCCTACTTCACTCCCCACTTTTTTTCACGTGTACCAATGTGAAACACAAAAATAGGCTGGACACTTCCAACAGGGTCACCTGCGCCTCCTGAAACATTTGCATTTAATTTTTTTCTTCATCACCAGAATCCCTTGTTTGGACCCACCTAGAAGAAGCAAAGTTATGTTTCACAAGAAAACAGCAATGTGTGATTATAACATTCAGTGAAAACAAATAATCAGAAGAGTTAGGATTGCCAAGGATAGTGGTGAATATTGGGCATTACTGATGTTAATTTTAGTTATGATAAATCTTACTCAATTTACCTTATCCAGTCTGTGGGAAAAAAACATTAGTAAACACGTGCAGAAAATATATTTTCAATGGTTATCCTGTCCTCAAAACAACACAATACAGCATTAAACATTGAGTCTGCTGATAAATGGAGCTGGAAAAGTGAGAGGAAGTCAAAATCAGTTTATTCCGCTCTGTTGCTCCTCCGGAGATCTGTTTAGGTAAAATAAAAACAAGGGAAAAGTTCACAATACATGTCTACTAACCCTGTCCATCATTAGTAAAAAATGTGCTTAAAATATTCTACACATGGAACCTTTATTAGCCCAATTAATCTCTTTAAGTCAAGTCAAATCAAATGCATTTAAGAACACAGATCCACCACAGTTTACATTGATCTTTGACCAAATCTACTGTACTTCAAGTTCTGTGTTTTTGGTTCTGCTGGGTCTGGGGGCGTCCCCCTTGGACCTGCGAAGCCTCCGGAACCTTCCTGTACATATTCCAAAGGAAGAAAGAGAAATACTTTGGTTATTGGGAGCACTGATTTTACCTGTCTTTAGTACTGGACTCCCACCTGGATCTTGAGCCCCTGCAACCAGCAGGCAAGTTAACAAAAACTGTTCTTTTATTCTACTCCTGTCTGGCCTATTAAGAATCCAACACCCATTCTTGACAATTTCATCCCTTGTCGCAAACCAGACCCACTAGATAAGCTCCTTCAAAGGCAAAAGCAACTACTCATTTACTTTAGA
>NC_056509.1:10483112-10493672 GCF_014905685.2 Nematolebias whitei
TAGAAACAAAGGTTAAATTAATGAAAAAAGTAAATATTTTTGCTCTGGGGAACCGCATTATTCATTTTTATCTAAGGATATGAGGTATCGAAATTTCTATGTTTGAAATACCTTTGTCATCTAAGAGTAATTGGAAAAGGCAAGTTATCCAGCAACCCACATCAGTATTACTCTGCTCTGTTAAAAAACATCATGTCAGCCTGGTCTGTTATTTATGTGTCATGCTATTATTATATATATATACATACATACATACATACATACATACATACATACATACATACATACATACATACATATATACACACATACATGAAAAATGAGTCTATGTGAGTGTTTTATTCATGTCACAGCCAATGCAGCGCTGATCGTGAAAAACCGGTTATTGCCTCACCATCACAGACCACATGTGGAGCTGACACTTCACCCAGGCTGCAGTTTTCGTTAGTGACTTTTGACAGCTTGACCACCGTTGTTACATTACTTTCCAGCCTCCTTTTGTCTGGATATACTGTATGCTCAAGAGTTCATGTGTGCAGCACCACAGTTCAATTAATCTCTTTAAGTCAAGTCAAGTCAAATCAAATGCATTTAAGAACACAGATCCACCACATTTTACATTGACCTTTGACCAAATCTACTTCAAGTTCTGTGTTTTTGGTTCTGCTGGGTCTGGGGGCGTCCCCCTTGGACCTGCGAAGCCTCCGGAACCTTCCTGTACATATTCCAAAGGAAGAAAGAGAAATACTTTGGTTATTGGGAGCACTGATTTTACCTGTCTTTAGTACTGGACTCCCACCTGGATCTTGAGTCCCTGCAACCAGCAGGCAAGTTAACAAAAACTGTTCTTTTATTCTACTCCTGTCTGACCTATTAAGAATCCAACACCCATTCTTGACAATTTCATCCCTTGTCGCAAACCAGACCCCTTAGATAAGCTCCTTCAAAGGCAAAAGCAACTACTCATTTACTTTAGAAAACATTAGCAAATTCAATCCAATTCAAGTTTCCGGTACAGGTCTCTCTTGTAAATGAGTCCTTGTGACTCAGTGAGACTAACCTGTAGAAACAAAGGTTAAATTAATGAAAAAAGTAAATATTTTTGCTCTGAGGAACCACATTATTCATTTTTATCTAAGGATATGAGGTATCGAAATTTTTGTGTTTGAAATACCTTTGTCATCTAAGAGTAATTGGAAAAGGCAAGTTATCCAGCAACCCACATCAGTATTACTCTGCTCTGTTAAAAAGCATCATGTCAGCTTGGTCTGTTATTTATGTGTCATGCTATTTTATATATATATATACATACATACATACATACATACATACATACATACATACATATATACACACACATACATGAAAAATTAGTCTATGTGAGTGTTTTATTCAATGCAGCGCTGATCGTGAAAAACCGGTTATTGCCTCACCATCACAGACCACATGTGGAGCTGACACTTCACCCAGGCTGCATTTTTTCGTTAGTGACTTTTGACAGCTTGACCACCGTTGTTACATTACTTTCCAGCCTCCTTTTGTCTGGATATACTGTATGCTCAAGAGTTCATCTGTGTGCAGCACCACAGTTCATATAACGAGACTTGTCTGGATGTGTTGTTGATTAAGACCAGGTCCTCATCTGGACAAAGTTTCACATAGCTCAGTTTGACCCATCAGCTTGTTGCTTTAGCTGAACAGGATGCCTTTCAGTCACAAGCTTCACATCATCAGTTCTTTTACTGTTGCCACAGTCAGGTGTTCTCATAAAAGTCATATTTGGTAGCAGACTTAGTTTTTGTGTCAACCTGTACACATGTGATATTTTATTTGGTGATCAAAAACAGAGATTCAAGATGCAAAACTACAATGCTGTTTGAGTCTGGTCTGGACACATGACATCTGACTTTGGATCTAAATGGTGACTACCCGTGTGTGTTTCCGTGGGCCGTTGCCAGAGTCACCGTCCTGATTCAAAAACCCTCTATGATTAATCTGCTCAAAGGAGAAAGAAAGAAAGATAAAAAATTTAAAATAAAATACAAATAATAAAAATCTCTATAAAAATAAAATTAAAAATAAAATACAAATAATAAAAATCAATATCAAAATCAATTACCTGTTAGAAAGTTCTATTTTAGAATATCTGTCAGCATCTACCTTCATCCGAGCCATCCTGCATCCTGGTTTGCACGACGGATTTTAAAAACACTCATTTACATAAAAAGTGAAAAGTCTCATTTAACATTGAAACCAATATCAAAGCCAAATCCCCTACATTTACTCCTAGATCCATTTCTTCTTCCATCTCACTATCCATTTTCTGTTTCTCACTACACAACTTATTTTCCTGATATACAGATTTCTCAATGCACACACACACACAATTATTTTGCAGCTACACGTTACACAATTGTCCCATAAAAATGGGTCTTCAAAGGGCACTCTTAACCACTGATACAAAGGTTCAACTATTCCGTTTCATATCATATGCAAATTATACCCCATTCACAGCAATAAATTGCGATGTCAACCACACCCAGCAATAATTCAATCAACACTGTAACATATCCCCACTGTTAAATGCTTTCTGAAGAAGCAACACCTCAGATTTCAATTAGAACAGCCATAAACCAGGTAACACTGCACACTTCTCATGAGCACAGCAATAAACCAGGCAACACTGCACACTTTTAAATAGTTTTCTGCACCAACGTACCACTATATATATATTAGGGGTTGAACGAGTATATAATTTTTAAACTCGACATTAACATAATAAAACCTGAGTAGAACTCGAGTATTTGATGACGTCATAGATCTCAAGATACAAAAATAAATAAATAAATAAAACCGCAAAAAAAGGTAATTATTTACAAAAAAAAGACCAACAAAACATTGGGAGTGTATATTATGCTCCTATCATTTATCATACAGCAAATAAGTCACAGGAAAAACTAAACTATTAGTTATTATTATTATTAAACTGCAAACGTGAAGAAACGTGCAGCACGTCAAAAACGAAACTTAACAGTGTGGGGGGGTCGACCACCCCGCACCACCGCCAGCTGTGGTGCGCATTAAGTTTAGTTTTAGAGATTACTATGTTTATAGATTTTTTTTATAGGTTTAGAGATGAATATTTTTTGGTTTTTGTTTGTGAAACAAGAGGAAGCTGGTTCTGGTTCGGTGGATTGCACCCGGTGTTACACCATACTTTGTGACCGGCAACAGTGCAACACCGCCCCCTACGGTCATACGGTGGTCACATAATATGACGTCACTACGGTTACTCGACCTTACATTTCTAACCTCGATAGATGTTCTAGCAATCGATGTGTAGATTACTCGAGTACTCTGTTAATGCCCTAATATATATATGTACATATATATATATATATATATATATATATATACATACATATATACATACACATACATACATGCACACACACACACACACACACACACATATATATATATATATATATATATATATATATATATATATATATATACACGTTTTTTATTTCTTTATTTTATTTCTTTATTTTCAAATACAACTAGAATCACACGAGGTACCATCTCGCGTCATAACTTTAATATAAAAAGCAGGATACCATCCTGCGTCCTAACTTTAATATAAAAAGCACTATTCCACCTAATATTGTTCATACATTTTTAAATTTAGTGATTCTTATGTTATACATCAACCCCCCTAAAATCCTAGGTGCAGATTTCTATTAAAAAAGGTTCTGCTTACCTTTTTAAGGGGTGGCCACCCTGGGGTTGAAGTACAGCGTGTCAAATCCGGTCCAAATGGGTCTGGCAAACATCCATGATTCCTCCGAATCCCGGACGAGCCGCCCAAATTGTTGAGGATAGTGACTCTTCTTCACACGTTCTCTCCCAGGTGGTAAATTTGAAGGAACCACGGGCTCGTTCACACTTTAACAAGTTTATTTTTAACTAGCAAAATATATGAACAACAGCACAGATCTGTGTAGAATTGGTCTGCTGATCAAAACCATTCTACCTGTGGCCAGCTGCTCTCTGTTTTTACACTCCATGGTCCTGCCACCTGTTTGATCACATTCCTTCTAGAACTTTCACTCTTGCATAATATGTTTTCCTCTGCATCCTCAGTGGTTTGGGACACGTACACCTGAAACTGGTCACCCTTGTTTTACTGCTGACTGGCCTTAACTCAGAGCTTTTCTTGTAAACAACCCACAACCTTTTAACATACATCCCAACAAAAATAATAATAATGAGCACATAGACCCTCTGAAATTACTAATTATTCCTACACCTGCCAGCCTTTATTCATCTTTTATATTTTTCCAAACTTCGTTTAGTTTTTGATATGGAATAAACTGTTTTCCATCCTCTAAACACTTGGGGTAACACGTCTGAATTACATGCTTTCCACTGACAATGTTTAATCATGTTTTCTGATGATGTTCCACAAAATCCTCTGGACGGCAAAGCATTCGAATCACAAAACCCCAAAAATGTTGTCAGAGAGAAAGGGGGTGGAGCTCCTGCAGTTAAGGGGCGTTTCAATTTGGGACAAATTGAGATTGCTGATTGGTCAGTTGCTGACAATCTGCCGGGTTGGATGACAGGTGACATTGTGGATCTGACTTTGGGTAAAAAAAAAAAAAATTTCTGGCCTGTTTAAGAGTGTCATCATTTGTTTCATATTTATTCCAAATTTATTCAATATTTTGGTGAATCTAAGGTTTAAGAACTGAGTTGCCTTACAAAATCCCAATGATGGTTTCTTAATTTTTCAGGGGGTGCTAAGTGCTTGAGCACCCCACAAAAGAGGCTAAAATCGTTACTGCATACCAGTAAATGTTACCCACAATCCATAGCTGAGGTCATGTGATTGGCAGTCATATAGTACTGTAAAATACTACAGTACAGTAAATGTTTGGGGGCCGAGATGGAGTAGAGGCAGGGCAGCCGACTCGGGACCCGAAAGCCCCAGGCTCGATCCTTAGTCATTGCATATCTTGGGGTGTCTCTGAGCAGGACACCCTATCCCCATTTGCTCACCGGGCACCTTCAATAGCTGCCCACTTCTCCACCTGGGGGTGGATTGGTTAAATGCAGAGAGCCAATTTCACCATTGTATGGAAACATACAATGATGACAACCCATACACATTATTGTGATGATGATGATGATGATGATTATTATTATTATGTTCATTAAATTACTGTCACATGACTCTCAGGGGAACCCCCCTCCCATTCTCTCCGCTGTGAGCTTGTATGCACAGAAAGATTTTCTTAAACTTTTATTTAAATATGCACCAGTAACATACAGAACATAGTATACATTCAGTACCGTAAATGTTTTTTTCTTTTTCTAAACAATGCCTTTAACACAGCTGGTAAAAAAAATTCCTATAGAATTTTACGCTGTCCTTGCTTGAGTGAAAGTGAAAATTTTGTTTCCTCGTAGACTGAAGGGAGCCGCTGACAGTTTTTGGTGCCCTGATGGACAGTCCTTTTCGTTTCATAAATCTGAGACACCATGATTTTTCACCTTTAAAATCTTCAGTGTTGTTTTTGGTGGCAATCTTTTTTTTTTTACTTTCAGTCGGAATCTGCATGGTGGAAACCCCCACCCCACCCGCCCCATAGTCTGTTTTGTCCCCTCCCCTCCCTGTGTCTGATTTAATTTAAAATTTTTTTAACTTTATTTAAACAGGGGAGGGTCCTCAAGACTCAATGAGAGTATGGTACTTTTCCCATTCAACCTTTATTTATGCAGGTTAGTTTCATTGAGCCTCGAGGACTCATTTTCAAGAGAGACCTTTTAGACAAATAACATATAAAGTACAGACAAAAATAAATCAACAAAAACGTCATTGGTTACATGGCCACCGAGTGGGATTATGGCGGCATCCAAAGGGTGTGAAAAGTAGCGGCTTATACACCGGCAATTACGTTAGTCTTGAACATGGCTGCACGATGTATTGAAATTTTATTCTGTCTGCACAATCAATGTGTTCAATATAAAAACAGCAGAGGACTGCATTAAATCACAGGCACAGGCTGAAAGCCAGGAAGATATTTGGTCAATGAAATGAATAGTTTCTGCAGAATGCCCACAGCCTCTCAGAGTTCCTGCAGAGATTCTGGGCCTGAATGAGCTTGTGCGTTTTTGTTTGATCTTCAGTGGATTTATGTTTCTTTTGACAATGACTAAATGGAGTTGGTTACTCTTTATAATACTCATTTTTATTCAGTTTTTACTGTTATTATTAATGCTACGTGTGTGCTCTTTTTTATTTCTTACAGAGATGAATCAGCTTTAGAGAAGGAGTCAAACATCTATGGCTTAATGACGTCACTCAAGCCGTTAGACAGCAGTGTAGGAGAGCAGAACGCAGGTGGAGGAAAGACAGGCTGCAGGTTTCTTTTCACATCCTAAAGGAGAGTTGGCGTCATTATCAGAAGGCAGTTAAAGCCGCCAAATCGAAGTTCTTTTCTGCAATAATTGCCTCAAACTCCCACAACCCCCAAGCCCTTTTTTCCACCCTGAACTCAGTTCTACACCTCAGTGAACCTTCACCTCTAGAAGCCTCAACTGAGCTGTGTGAAAACTTCCTCCATTTCTTTTCTGAAAAAGTTGCAAACACCCGGGCACTCATTTCTCCACCTGCTCATGATCCGTCCATCCCATCTCATTGTGTTGCTGTTCTTGACCACTTCGAGCCCATCTCTCTGTCTTCCCTGGAGCAGGTCATGTGCGGCATGAAGCCATCTGGCTCCCCTTTTGACGTTGTCCCCCCTCGACTCCTTAAGGAGCTTCTTCCTGTTCTGGGCCCTCCTGTTCTTGGCATTGTGAACAGCAGCTTAGCCTCAGGTGTGGTGCCAATAACTTTTAAACATGCTGCTGTCCAACCTCTCCTGAAAAAACCTAACCTTGACCCCTCAGTCATGTCCAACTTCCGGCCTGTCTCCAGACTCCCATTTGTCGCTAAACTGCTGGGAAAAATAGTGGAGTCCCAGCTGAAATGCTTTCTAGAGGATAATGCCATCTTAGAGCTATTCCAGTCTGGCTTTAAACCTCTCCACAGCACTGAAACTGCTCTACTCAAGGTTTTTAACGACATTCTCCTATTCACAGACGCTGGTGATTCTGTGCTCCTTCTCTTACTGGACCTCACATCTGCCTTTGATACAATTGACCACGAGATCCTCATTGCGAGGTTAGAGCAGTGGGTGGGCATCACTGGGTCAGCCCTCGAATGGTTTAGATCTTACCTCGCTGACAGGTCCTTTTGTGTTTCCATCAAAGATTTTAGTTCAGCCTCGGCAGCGCTTAAATGGGGGGTACCGCAAGGGTCCATCCTTGGTCCTCTTTTATTTTCTTTATACCTGCTGCCACTAGGTGCTATTTTCAGGAAACATAACATACCTTTTCATTTCTATGCCGACGACTGCCAAATCTACTTCCCCCTCAGACTCAACGGTACTTGCTCTATTCAACCGTTACTGGACTGCCTGGCTGACATCAGAGATTGGATGGCTTTAAATTTCTTGAGTTTCAACGAGAAGAAATCTGAAGTTATGCTGTTTCCTCCCAATGACACAATCACCAACCACTGCATCGACCTATCCGTTCTGTCACCGTTAGTGAAACAAAGAGTCACTAATCTAAGAGTGATACTTGACCCTTCTCTGAAACTCAACAATCATGTAAATATGATTGTTAAATCCTACTTTTTCCAGCTGAGGCGACTGTCTAAGCTGAAGCCCATATTGTCCAAAAATAACCTGGAGACAGTAATTCATGCATTCATTACATCCAGGCTCGACTATTGCAACTCACTCCTTTTTGGTACCAGTCAGACCTCCATAGCTAGACTCCAACTGGTCCAAAATGCAGCAGCCCGGTTTTTGACCAGCACAAGCAAAAGAGAGCACATTACACCTGTTTTGGCCTCCCTACACTGGCTTCCGGTTCACCTTCGAATCAAATTCAAAATACTCTTGTATGTCTATAAATCACTAAACAGCTCTGCCCCCTCCTATCTTACTGATCTGCTCCAGCCGTATGTCCCACCACGTTCTCTCAGATCAGCAGACCAGTTGCTCCTAACAGTCCCAGGAACCCGCCTCAAGCGCAGAGGTGACAGGGCCTTCTCTGTAGCAGGCCCAAGACTTTGGAATGAGTTACCTCTGCTCGTTAGACAGACCCCCTCCCTCACAGTTTTTAAATCTCGCTTAAAAACACACTTTTATTCCCTGGCTTTCTGCACTGTGTGATCTGTGCTGAGTCTGTGTGCATCACACTGTGTTGGTCATGTTGCGGTTGTTGTTGTTATCCATTATTGTTTCTGTTGGTTTCTACTTTTTGGTGTCCTGTTATGTAATCTGTTGCTGTGTGCTTGTTCTGTTTGTCCCTGTACAGCACTTTGGTGTGCTTTGTCACTGTTGAAAGTGCTATATAAATAAATTGGTATGGTATGGTATGGTATCTAGAAGACCGAAGAACTGAGCAGGTCTGAGTCCATAAGACTGTTCAGGGTTTATAAAGACTCCATGAACATGTTTTGATTGGTAAATAATTACAAATATGTTCTTTGTCTCTCTTATTCACAGTGAAATGAGCATTGCTGAGGAGGAGCGAGTGTTAGACTGAGGGCAGCCTGGACACCAGAGTGATTCGCTGACTCGTCTTCAGGTACAAACTGACGTACAACCGCTGATCAACCGAGACAAATTTACAGTCCTCGTCTCCTCTCCTGCTACAAGATGGCCGACAACTGTTGTGTCTGGCCTTCAAGTCCCAGCAACTGGGTCAGGGTTCATGTCTGAGCTGATCCCACATGTGCTCAGATGGGTAACGTGGGACCTGATCCATGGGAGGACTTCAAGAAGATGCTTTTCAGTCCATAGAGACATGTGCCTGAACAAGTGGTGACCAGCGTTGTATAAAATTTGTCTGCTTACAGGAATTTTAAAAGCTATGGTGGGTAAATGGACCCCACACATTCAAGTTACATTTATCCAAAGCAGGGGTTTATGGCTCTGGGTCCACATGTGGCTCTTTACTTCCCCTCCTCTTTGACCCAAACTAACAGAAATAAATATTGTTTATATCCCTAACTACAATGCAAAAAGGCTGATTTTCATCCAATTATATACACGTACGTATGTGAAGAAAACATTTGTAAGAACACAGAAGTAGGAAAACATATTCACCCACATAATTTGTTAGCCTTTTTTAATCCCAACTTTCAGCCACACACTGATTTTTCTACAAAACCTAAACATTTATAACATATCTGAAGCAAGTTACTGAGTAGAAAAAACAGGTAGTTCAGTTTCACAAACATATCATAAACTAATATATTATGAAAACAAAAAATGGCAGTACATCGATGTCCCCTGTCACTGAGGGATTTGAATAGTGAATGTTTGTAGTTTTTGAGATGAATGTCTTTCTAAGCTGGAACTGACCAGGCAGTGTGAGTAAACCTAAATGTTGTAGTTGTTGTAGTGCTTCAAGAACCATCACGCACAGGCATATGCAAGACATGGGTTTCTGCTGTTGCATTCCTTGTGTCAAGCCACTCTTGAACAAGAGACAGCATCAGGAGCATCTTGCCTGGGACTGCTGCTGAGTGGTCCAAAGTTATGTTCTCTGATAAAAGTAAATTTAGTATTTCCTTTTGAAATCAAGGTCCCAGAGTCTAGAGGAAGAGAGGAGAGGCACAGAATCCACGTTGCTTGGGGTCCAGTGTCAAGGTTCCACAGTCAGTGATGGTTTGGGGGGCCATGCCATTTGCTGGTGTTGGTGCACTGTGTTTTCTGAGGTCCAAGGTCAATGCAGCCATCCACCAGGAAGTTTTAGAGCACTTCATGCTTCTGACCAAGTTTATGGAGATGCAGATTTCATTTTCCAACAGGACATGGCACCTGCACACAGTGCCAAAGCTACCAGTACCTGGTTTAAGGACCATGGTATCCCTGTTCTTAATTGGCTAGCAAACTGGCCTAACCGTAACCCCATAGAAAATCTATGGGGTATTGTGAAGAGGAAGATGTGATATGCCAGACTCAACAATTCAGAAGAGCTGAAGGCCACTATCAGAACAACCTGGGCTCTCATAACACCTGAACAGTGCCACAGACTGATCGACTCCATGCCACATCGCATTGCTGCAGTAATCCAGGCAAAAGGAGCCCCAACTAAGTATTGAGTGCCGTACATGCTCATACTTTTCATGTTAATACTTTTCAGTTGGTCAACATTTCTAAAAATCATTTTTGTATTGGTCTTAAGTAATATTCTAATTTTCTGATATACTGAATTTGGAGTTTTCAATAGTTGTCAGTTATAATCATCAACATTAAAAGAAATAAGCATTTGAAATATATCAGTCTGTGTGTAATGAATTAATATAATATACAAGTTTGACTTTTTGAATGGAATTACTAAAATAAATCAACTTTTTCATGATATTTTAATTTTATGACCAGCATATCTATCTATCTATCTATCTATCTATCTATCTATCTATCTATCTAT
>NC_056509.1:10493682-10497085 GCF_014905685.2 Nematolebias whitei
CTATCTATCTATCTATCTATCTATCTATCTATCTATCTATCTATCTACCTATCTACCTATCTACCTACCTACCTACCTACCTACCTACATACATACATACATACATACATACATATATATGGTGGCAACCATCTTGGATTTTGATGTACCAACCTAATTGTCAAACAGAAGCTTTCTCTCTCATAGATGCAGCCACATACTTGAATGCAAGTCAGTCCCTCACTTATTTTTCCAGTCATCATGTGCACAACGATCACAGACAAACGGACGGAGGGTATTTCTATTTCTCCCTCTTGGCTCTCTGATGGGGGGGATGTTCAGCAATGTACAGTTCTTCACATGTTCAAAATCAATCCTTCCTTTTTATCTTTAACTTGTGGATTGTTCAGACTGGTGAAATGTAAATGAACTCAACATGAATCTAAATTAGGCGTTAGTTAAGCCCCCAGTATACTCCCGCGTACGTCCATACGCGGAGGTACGCACGTATGTACGCAGAGATACGAGCGTACCCCCCAGGACATATCCGTGCAAAGCTCAATTTTTACGACCGTGTACGTGGTGTCGCACAATAAACTGCCCGGTGACGGACTGTTTTGTATGTGATACCAATGTATTAAATTCCCCTTCTTTATCTCTGATCTGACCTTTTTTTTTTTTTTTTTTGCCAAGAGGCAAGCGATCTTTTCCTCCTCTGTTGATGCCATGACTGAAATGGTGAGAAATGAAGGAATTTGTCACAAGTGAATTAAACTCAGGTCCAGCATGGCTGCGGGAGGGTCTGGAGATTTCCTGATGGGCTGGTCTGATGTGTGGGCTGCAGAGCCAGCGCTCCCTGTTTTTTTTTTTTTGTTTTTTTAGATCATTTTATTAACAACATATAAACACAGAACACCGCTGCGGCTGAGGCTGCCATCACTCGTTTTTTTTTCTGACCTGTCAATCAGTCTAGTAGGCGTGTCAGCAAATGACCAATTGGCGACCTCAATTTGTCCCGAAGGTAAACGTCCCTTGTCTGTGGAGCTGACTGCAGCGCTCAGGGTGGACGCTCGAGGATGAAGTCTGAACCCTCTGTGTACAGTATGCGCGTACGTACGCACGCGGAAGTATATTTGGGGCTTTACTGTCACCCTGTTTGAAAATGGTACATCTGGGGTTCTTATGCCTCTTTTCCACTGTCACGGGGCGTGTCGAATATTTCTGGCTCGACCCGTCTTTTCCATAGTACTTGGGACCGGCTCACCTCCCATAATTCTGGCCCTGCTTCTCAAGGGGTCCAAGCGACCCGAGCCGTGACATCAGAAACACTGTCAGTCGTTGATTGGTCAGGGGGAGGAGTCTGTGGAGTCTTTCCAAACAACCCGATTCGCCATTTTTCTCTACCGCCTGCCATTAGCGATAACTCGAGGAGCGTATGTTGTATGTATTTTGAAGATATATATATAAAAAACAATAATATCAAAGCCGTGGTCAAATGCAGAAGTGCAGGCGTTGTTGTGCTTGGTGTCCGACCAAAAAAGTCAAAGTGAGCTAGATGGAGCGATTGGAGGGAGGTTTTGACACAGCCACTGCTCTACTTGAATCAATTATAGAAAATGGTGAGTGTTTTCTAACTTTAAATATATTTTAAATTACTCATCCCATCGGTTCTGAATATATTTTTAACTAACAAAAGAGGCTAACGCCATAATAGGACAACATCGGTGCTACGATGCTAAGCTAATTTGCATAAACGCTAACTGTCCTCCGTTCCCGTTTCTCATTGTATTTTATCCAGAACGTATTTCAGCACATGATGGTTCATCTCTAAACTCCACATTAAACCCTCCAAGCCTCCCGGCTTCTGGCACTGCTCCATCAGCGGAGTCTACACCTGACAGGTCTCCATCGCAGGCTCGCAGCCCACCTGCACCTCACAGAGCAGCACAACACTGCAGCCTTCGGTGATTGGTAAGAACAGATGCAACATGTTCCACATCACTTTATTTGTGCCGATAAGGACTTGCTTTTATTTTATTTTTAAAGTTATGTAGTGAACTAGGCCTCCGACCTCAATCTGTCTCTGAAGACCTTCAGGGGACAGGAACTGTTATTTCATTGATCTGAATCCAGAAAAACAAATTATCTCTTCAAGAGACTATTTAATTGTATCCTGAATTAATCAATTGAAAAAACACTCTTCTTTTTTACATTATCATTTTTATTTTAGAATATCTTGATAATCAAAGTGTGTTTAGTTCATACCATTTCTAATGTTGAAGTGAACCACTCGTTTAAATCAACTGTGAAACAGTATTAATGATTTTTAAACCTCATTAGACTTAGAAATCAAGTTAAATATCTATTTAACTTGGTTTAAAAATCATTAATACTGTTTCACAGTTGATTTAAATGAGTGGTTCACTTCAACATTTAGAAATGGTATGAACTAAACACACTTTGATTATCAAGATATTCTAAAATAGTAATGATAATGTAAAAAGGAAGAGTGTTCTTTCAATTGATTAATTCAGGATACAATTAAATAGTCTCTTGATGAAATAATTTGTATTTCTGGATTCAGCTCAATGAAATAACAGTTCCTGTCCCCTGAAGGTCTTCAGAGACAGGTTGAGGTCAGAGGCCTAGTTCACTACAGTTAAAAAATAAAATGTTAAATAAATACTGAATACGCACCACATGTTGAACATGTGGTGGGATGACATTATGTACAAAGGGTTCCAGTTACAGGCAACAATAAAATGTAAAAGAAAAATAGTAACAAGATCTAAGATATGAACTAAGAAAAATATCAACTAAAAAACATCTACTAATACACTAAGCACTAATAGCATTAAACAATCAAAACAATACGTCAAACAGCAACACAAACTTGAGTTTGTGCAGCCTTATGAATATCTAACCAGGATAATCACTGTGAAAAATCACATCATGTTGCTGCTGATCTGTTTCATGTTGCTGCTGATCTCTTTCATGTTGCTGTGTTCATTTGTGCTCATCTGCTCACACACTGATGTCCATGCTGCTGTTAGATCTTATTACTGTTTTTCTTTTACATTTTATTGTTGGATGTAACTGGGACCATGTACATGATTTTGATCCACCACATGTGGTGCGAACAACAATAAAGAATATCTGTATCTGTAGAACACCTTCTGATTCATATATCCATTGTTATTATTATATTATTTTCATTATTTTTAAATCAGTTTTTTTTTCATTTTCTTATTTTATCAGTTTATCATTATTAATATAGCTATTAAAGCTATTATAGCTGTTAGCAGCTCCTTTCTTTGTTTTATGCATTTATTCAAAAACAGCATGTAGCTTGAATTAACCACCTTTTTCTTCTTTCTAGGCAAGAGAAAGAGAAAAGAGTCCAATAAAGAAAAGTGTTATTTCA
>NC_056509.1:10497185-10498934 GCF_014905685.2 Nematolebias whitei
TTAATACATCTTTATTGTAAAAATCTATACTAAAATGGAAAATACATTGTTTTAAATCAGGGAAGGCAGTAAGGTAGGATTATGAATTAGATTTAAAAGTTGCCGCTCATGAGGTAATCCATTAGAACATGACATCTGTTCCACAACATCATGTGACAAAGCCTTCAGGGTGTTCTTCTTCTAAGACATTTAGTGGTGGTTAGTAAATAACTTAAGGGAGCACTACCGCCACCAGGTGGTAAGACGAGTTGGATTCTGGTCCCCGCCTACAGAGCTGGTCCAGAAGTATAAATGGAAACACGACGACACATGAGCTGATCTGAGCTGACTCGAACTGACCTGATCCGCACCGTAACAGTGGAAAAGGGGCATTACACTCACTTGGCCTCCAGTCATTCCTCGAGCCCTTTAGGTTCTAGCGGTTACAAGTCAGGTGGCGCGGCACTAACAGGGTGAGAGATATCCTTCCTGACAGCCAACATGTGAAAGGAACTGAGTTTCTAAAAGTCAGACTCTCAGAAGCCAAGTGAAGTAACTTTATACTTTTAATTTTTTTTTAATTTAAATATCAGTTAATTCTCCTGTTTAATGCAGTCCCTTTGATGTTTCTATCATTACCTGCCTCTCCTCCCACATGTAGGGGTAGCTGTAATACTCAGGGGGCTTCTTGGATTATCTGCTGCATATTTGTCAAAGTTCATTACGGCCCAGCATCTGAACAGCTCTGCTGCTGGATCACTGCTCATGTGCTTTCAAATCACACAAGTTGGACTCATATTTAAACTTGCAGGACAAAACCTTGATGTTTTTACTTCTGCTAACGGTTCAGTGACTGTTTGAGGTTTGATGTTTGTCTCTACAATTCCCTTGAAGAGTGACGTGGAGCGAGAGTTCGTCTGACCCCAACACATGCAATTAGTTCTTATTTGAAAGTAAAGTTTAGTTTCTAATAACGTTCTTGACATCTCATGCCTTAAATCGTTTAGGTTAGAAACTCCTCTTGATTTTTAATTTTTTTTAGTTGTCTTTTAAGCTGTCACTTTGATGAGTTGTGTGCACGTTTCTTAATGGTCGTTGTACTTTCTCCAGAGCCTCCATCCTCCCTGGTACAGCGCATCCTTTGATGTCGATCCTTCTTTGCTTCCATGCGGGCAGAGTTCGGTTTTGGCTACTTAAAGCAGAAAACTCAGCTTCTAAACACCATACTTTGGCTTATTGTTGAGCAAAGCTGGGGTTATAGGGCTGATTTACACTGAATTATTTAGAGCACAACCCGAGAGCCAGTCCCTAAGTCATGCAATCTGATGTCCTCAAACGAGCAAAGAACTTGAAAAAAATGCTAAAATTGTATCAAAGAAAAATGAAAACAATGTCTTATGAGTTAATTTTGAAGACGCAGACTAAAAATGAGAGTTTCAAAAGGATATATATGAGGTCCTGTTTACACAGCGTGGTTTTGGGGTGAAACCAGAACTTTTCTGTTGCAATCTAAAAAAGTTAAATCTGGTCCTCTGGACATTCAAAAAAACAAAACAAAGCAAATCAACAAAAAAAATGTAGAAACGTTTCGTCTCTCATCCGAGAGACTTCCTCAGTCTGAGGAGCTGTATTCAGCTCAGTCTATTAAATAGCACCTTCTCAGAGTGGATCAACCAGTTTTGCTGCTGACAACCAAAACCAGCTGATCACATGCTCAAGAAGGACCATCAGCCTAACAATGGATCATTAGCACACTGATGGCTGTTTACT
>NC_056509.1:10499034-10517907 GCF_014905685.2 Nematolebias whitei
CTCCTCAGACTGAGGAAGTCTCTCGGATGAGAGACGAAACGTTTCTATATTTTTTTGTTGATTTGCTTTGTTTTGTTTTTTTGAATGTCCAGAGGACCAGATTTAACTTTTTTAGATTTTTCTACCTGGATTATTGAGCATGCATCAGGATATTTTCTGTTGCAACTTATCCAGTTGTGTACGTGACAACAGCCCTCGTTCTCTCTGAAGCTGCAAGTTTCCGAATCCAGATATTGGAGTCAAGATTTTCAGGGAAACCTCCCATGGAGGTGTGAAATGCTCCACAGGTGTGAAATCGCACCTGCACACCATAGGCAGCTGCAGTCAGAACGTTTTCTGCACTCACCCTTTTTCAGCTTGTAGGATCAAACCAACAACATCCTAGGTCCAATTGAATGTTCCTGGATTCACCAGTTTGGATGTAACTAACTCAGTATGGAAGTCAGTCATGAAAACATGCAAACACCTCATTTGTGATGCTTGCAGCTGAATGCAGCATCAGTGTTGCCAGATAAGCATAAATATGTTTTTTGTCCCCTTTTTTCCGTGCAAATGTTCAAACACAACACACACTTCATCTTACAACACACACCTCATCTTACAACACACACCTCATTTTATAACACACACCTCATCTCACAACACACACCTCATCTCACAACACACACTCAGAATATGACCGTTCGAGTCAAAACAATCATTTGAAAGTGACAGTAAGGTCGTTTTCACACCTGATAGTCTGGTAGACTCGGTTAGGTTCGGGACCAATATTCATGACCTTTTGTTTACATTTGAGCTGGTGAGTTTGCATTCACACTGCACTGTGCAGTCGAATCAACCTGTTGAACCAACCTGTTCCCCCGCTCGCCTGTTGGGGCGCTGCACCAAGAACTACTGAAAGAAACGACACAAAAACCTCTGAAGACACTCTTCTTCTTCTTCTGTAAATAAAAATAAAAACTAAGTGGCATCAAGTTTTAGGAGTTATATTTTGTCATTTTTCAAAAATGGACTTAGCATGAGCAGAAGATGAGACAGAAGACCATGGAGAATATTGTTTTTCCACACAAGGCAGCTGACGGCTCCATATAAGGTAAGAGCAATGCGTGCTTGTTTGTCCTGTGGAGCTGGCCCGGTCTGTTTACATTCACACTGTACTCGAACCGCGCTGGAGTTCTCTTCTACTGGACCGTGTAGTGAACTAAGCCTCAGGTCAAATCTGGCCCTGAGGGCCTTCCTGGGACAAGAACTGTCATTCCATTGATTTGAGTCCAGAAACACAAAATTAAGTTCATCCAGAGACTTTCTAAGTGTGTCCTGCACTGATCAATTGAAAGAACACTCTCTTTTTTATTATCATTACTATTTTACAAATGTCTTGATAATCAAAAGTGTGTTTAGTTCAAACCATTTTTAAATGTTGAAGTGAACTACTTATTTTAAATCAACTGTGAAACAGTATAAATGATTTTCAATCCTCATTCAAAGTAGAAATCAAGTTAATGTTTGTTACAAGAGTAATTATGCATTTTGATTTTCTGTCTGAAATGAGCAAGTGTAAGTCGGTCAAAAGTCAAGTTTCGGTCAACTACATGTTTACTGGAAAGAAATGTCATGTTTAACTTTTTCAGATAGATAAAAGTGGACCGGCACCTAAAAGTCTCGGTTCTTCAAAACATCTTTCTGTCTGTTCTTAAACAACTTAATCTTTTTCCTTGACTTTTAATAACCTCTTACATCACTAAGACCACACCCTGTTGGTCCGTTTCGACCAATCAGGAAGTTCTCAGAGGAGCCGGAAGTGACCTCTTTAAAAGGTTCAACACTTCCTAGTTCCATAGAGTATGCTGAGAATGCAGAAGGAGAGCAGCAGAGTTCAGAATGCTGGAGAACAACGGGAACTAAGCTGAACAACGTTCCAGGGAGGACCTCGAACGAGAAGTCCCTGAACGAGAGAAGTTCAGAGGAACAATGAAGAAGTCTGTTCTGGTATGATCTCACAACTCCTGAGGTTTTAGCTGTTCTTACGGAGACGCTGAAAGAGTTGAAAGGAAACTCTACACCGACGCCGGAGCTATCATCTGCAAAGGTAAAGAGTCGATCTCAACCAAAGTGTACCGTGGGTTAAGCTGCATCCAAAAGGAGCGTGTTGTCGTTCTGGTCTACAGACCTACATCTTATACAGACACATACATCTTCACCCATCTCTCTCCATTTAAACTCCTTCATTTCCCATCTTTAAAACTCTTCTATCTGCCAATAATTAATCCAGATATTTTCAGAAATGTCTGTTGTAAAGCTTGAACCCAGATACCATGGCCGTATGGTCTCTGATTGTAAAGCTAATTAATTAAGCTGTTGTTGAAATCAATGTTGCCAAATTAATGTAAATGTTTGATGTTAAACTTTGATTCTGTTAATAAATGACCACATTCATTTTGATGGGTCAAAGAAAATTAACGTCTCACGTCACATTTAATCATTCAATGCACGATATTATTCAGTCCAGAAAAATGAAAGAATCCGTTTAATTTATGGATAATATCTCACAGATATATGTTCATTTACAACCGAGACCTAGGTTTTAGCCCGGGCCAGCGTTCGCCTTTTTGTTCCGTGACAGAGTTTGATGGCGCGTTCACACCTCCCTAAACGAACCGGACTTTCTAGGAAAACAAGCTAGAGTTCGATTAAAGCGGACTAAACTGGGCTGGTGTGAATGCACCCTAAAAAAAGTTAATTTCTTATCTGGCAACCCTGACTGATAAGGAAACTAAAGCAAATCCATGGAAGCGTGTTCTGCTTTTGTTTATTCGTCCCAATAAACATAAAAACAACACACAGAAGGTTGTTCTCACGTAAACAGGGCCTAAAAATTTGTGTTTGAAATAAATTATTTAAATTAAAGTAACTGTCAGGTTTAGTTTGGGCGGCGTTCTTATTGTGTTAAGGGTGTTGTTGTTCTGAAGTGTGCTTGGGACCTGAGGACAAACGTCTGGTTTCCTCAAACCAGTCAAAGAACTAAAGATGTATGTTCCTGAAGAACCATGTCAGTTTATTCTGTTTTATTATAACAATCCTGGAAAATAACTACACAGATTTTGTTTTCAGAAAATAGAGAGGTGAAAAGCAACACACTGGAACCCGCTCGCATTAATACCACCAGGTACTTATTACTGGAGACGACTACAAAGCTGTGCATGGCCCAGTGTTCACCTGGCCCCAGGGCCAGCCGTGAACGGGCCTCTCTCTACTGCAGATGATTACACTCGCTGCATGAACTGTGTCCTAATCGTAGTGGACAGCTAAAATTAAAGCCAGGTACGGCCCTCTGCCTTCCCAGCATTCTCTGAGATAAACCTCCTCCCCTGCTGAGAAGAGCTTCTTTTTCTTTTTAAGCCCCAGCTTGTAGAGACTGAGCAATTTTTTGGAAATCAGAGATCTCTGATGAGGCCTAAAGACTGACGTGACACTGAATCATTGTGTGAATGCTGACTCAGTGTTTCACTATTTTTTGGCACTTCATATTTTCTGGGGGGGTATTTTTATTTTTTACAGTCTTAACTATGACTTCTGGATACTTTGCCCCTCTGTAAATGTTCATAAAATGAATTGTTCCACTCATTCACAACATCACTGCTGTAACGTTTAGATTTTGTAACATTCTACTTAAAAAAAATAGTATTTACAAAAGTTGTTTTAAAAATACATAGAGGTATATCTTCAATTTATTTAAAAACAATTTTTTTTATCTTCTTCAGCATGTTTGGTTTATTTTCTCTTCGTATGCCACTTTTAGCTTTTAGCTACTGTTCCGTAACGTTTACTTCTAAGCCAACTTTCTGCTACTTTTAGCTTTTAGCCAGCCTCTTACTTCTTTTAGCTGATGACTTCTGTTGTGACTTGGCGCTATATAAATAAACTGAACTGAATTATTGCTAGATTTTTTATACTTTTTAGCTAACTTTTGTTAGCATTTTGCTCCTTTTGGATTTTAGCTAACCTTTTACTACTTTTGGCTAACATTTGGTTAAATTTGGCTTTTGGCTGTCATTTAACTTTTTTGTTACTTTAGGTTTTTAGCTAGCATTTGACTGTGTTGGCTTTTAGCCTGGGTTTTGCTCCTTTAAACTTTTGGCATCTTTTACCTTTTACAGCTTAGTTTCAGCTGCTTTATCTAATTTCAGCAAATGTTTTCGGCAGTCAACATAACCACTGTGTTTCTTGTAGAAAAAGGCAGTTTCTCTAGTCGGGGTTTGATTTCTGGTTCCATCATCAAACTTTGTGCCTGATCTGTGTTTTGACATAAGGTTTGTGTTTAACAGAGATCAGAATGGGAAGTGTAAAATAAAGAGGCGGCTGTGCTGATGGTTGCTCTCTCCACGCGCTGAAATTTTAATGTAACTATCTTCATATGAGCAGAAATTCCAGTCATAAATATTTTGCACATGTTAAAAAAATTGTATTTGTAAAAAAATTACAAGTTACAAAACTTTTTTACGATGTTCTGTTTACAGACACGACTCCAAAAACTACGTTTGAATCTCTTCCTGTGAGTTTCATTTTACGAGTACGAATTTTGACCTGAATTTTCCTCCGCTCAGCTGATTGGTCAATGTCTTGTCAATCAGAAATGTAATGATCCAATCAGAGAACAGATGGGTTTGGCTGTAGACGTCATTTATAATTTGTAATGGCTGGCTCGTTGCAGCGGTACATCAGAACGTCCACCATATTGGTTGTGGCAGATCTGCCAGTCAAATACAAGGAAATGGACTGAACTTCATAAAGCACTGTTCTACAAAGTGTTTTAAGTTGACGCCCGTCATTCACACACACTAATATATTTGGAAAACAAACAGGCACCAAAGACAACATTTGTAACTTTTAACGTAATTATTAAAAATGTTTACCCCTTAAATGTTTAAATTAAAGGTAAACACTAAACCGTTGGTTACGTATTGTAACCCCAGATTCTATGAGTGTAAGTGTAGTCCTTTAAAAGCTGTTGATATTGGGTTTACCCGTGTGCAGCGTGCAGAACACTGAAAACTTCTAGTCCACACCCACCTGCTGTGTGGGCCCCACCCAGTTCATTATAAATTGCATCTGGACCGGAGATCAACTCCCAAAGGCTTACTCTTTTTCTTCAGCCATTTGAGAGCCAGTGAAGCCCAATTTCTAAAGGGCTACACTTACACTCATAGAATTTGGGGTTATAATACGTAACCAACGTTCTATTTCAAGTAAACTACCCCCTTTAAAAGCTGTCGCTATTGGGTTTAAAGGGTGGAGCAGGATATGATCCATGCCTCACTGGGTCTGTCCGAGAACCATAAAAAACACCCTGATATCCGCCTAAAACCTCATTCTTTATTCAAGCGTAATTACGCACCATTGATCCATGTATCTGGTGCGTACTGGATTACAGGTGTGCAGCCTCTGTACCTGATCTTAGCTGAAGGAATGTTTATTCATATCAGACAATAGAGGAATAAGAAAAGGAAAAATTTCCAATGAGGAAGAAAGAATTTTCCTGTTTGAACGAGTAATCTTAGAAAACTCCCACTAATAATGACAGAGCACGGCTGTGTTGTTTTATTGTTTGTTGTTTTTATTTTATTTTTTTGTTGTGTGATTGTGAAAAATCACTCTAACATAACTCTGAGGACTGAATGTGTCAGCGAAGAGCTGGAGACATCTCGTAAATAAAAATGGAAGAAGGGGGTCGGTGATGACCATGAAGCCGCAGAGCAGATGTCCTGCACAGACACCCCTCCGTGCAGAGCTGTGGAGGTAGAAATCCCTCTGATGGAATGAGCCCTGAAGCCCCCAGTATACTCCCGTGCACATCCATATGCGGAGGTACGCACATACGTACGCGGAGGTACGAGCGTACCCCTCCAGGGCATGTCCATGCAAAGCACAATTTTTATGACCGCATACGCAGTGTCGCACAATAAACTGCCCAGCGACAAACTGTTTTGTATGCGACACCAATGTATTAAATTCTCCTTCTTCATCCCTGATCTGGCATTTTCTTTTGTTTCTTTTGCCAAGAGGCAAGCTATCTCTTCCTCCTCCGTTGATGCCATGACTGAAATGGTGAGAAATGAAGGAATTTGTAATGAGCGAATTAAACTCAGGTCAAGCATGGCTGTGGGAGGGTCTGGAGATTTCTTGGTGGGCTGGTCTGGTGTGTGGGCTGCAGAGCCAGCACTCCCTGTTTAAAAAAAAAAAAAATTAGATCTTTTTATTAACAACATATAAACATAGAACACCGCTGTGGCTGCCAGCGCTCGTCCCCCCCCCCCCCCCCCCCCCCCCCCCCCCGGACCTGTCAATCAGTCCAGTAGGCCTGTCAGCAAATGACCAATCAGCGAACTCAGTTTGTCCCAAGGTAAACGCCCCTTGTCTGTGAAGCTGCTCTGTAGCTGCTCAGGGTGTACGCTCGAGTATGAAGTTTGAACCCTCTGCGTACAGTACACGCATACGTACGCGTGAACGGACATACGCAGAAGTATACTGGGGGCTTGAGTCCTTCAGGCGGTTGAAGGCCAGAAGAACTATAGGCTTGTGATATAGCTTCACATAACCAATGTGACAGACGCTGGGAAGATAAAGGCTGACCCTGTAATCGTTCCCTGAAATGCACGAACAATTGATCGGATTTACGCATTGCGGCTGTTCGTGTCACATAACACCTGAGTGCGCGTACTAGACAGAGCAGGTGAAACTGTTCCTCCTCCGTAGTTTTATGGGGAGGGGGACAGAACCCGTCCAACATAATGACTTTGGACCTGAACGAACTTGTTATGCTTTTGGGTATAAAAGCAGGATTTGGTCAGAGTTCTGCTGAGCTCCCGTCTCCTTGAATTCTGAGACAAGGAGCGACGGACAGACCTGACAAGTCGCTCACTCTTTTAGCTTACGTCAGAGCTAATAACAAGGCTGTTTTGAGCGACAGACAGGGGCTCAAATGGATTTTTAGTGAGTACACTGAGAACGAAGACTAAATCCCACTGTGGTGCCAGGGTGCGCGTCACTGGCCTGAGCCGGTGCACACCTTTCAGAAAACGTTTTGTTAAAGGGTGATTGAAAATTGTTCTATCGTTGAAACCTTCATGATAGGAAGAGATTGCTGCAGCATAAGTTTTAATTGTGCTGAAAGCTAAATTTCTGTCCAACAGCAGCTGCAGGTAGGACAAAATGCAGCCCAGGTGACATGAAGTCGGGTCCACCTACTTTTCTAGGCACCATCGCTGAAAAGCAGCCCATTGAGAAGTGTTAACAGCCGTAGTGGATTTTGCGCATGCCCCCTGGATAGTACATATTACGTTTTTGGAAAACCCAAATTTCTCTAAGCGTTATCCTTCAGCGGTCAGACCCAAAGGGGCTGGCCTATTATAGGGGGGGGGGGGGGGCTCCTGATTGCTCCTCTTGCCTGCAGGTGCACA
The DNA here is from genome assembly GCF_014905685.2 of Nematolebias whitei. Taxonomy (NCBI): domain Eukaryota; kingdom Metazoa; phylum Chordata; class Actinopteri; order Cyprinodontiformes; family Rivulidae; genus Nematolebias; species Nematolebias whitei. The sequence goes on from NC_056509.1 coordinate 10,506,492, forward strand.
TCCTCTCTCCACGGCAACTTCTACGGTTGACCCGTCAGCTATTGCAGAACTGGGAACCACGAGGCGTTCATGCATTGTGGGGTGATCAGAATCATTTTCAGATTCTCCTCTCTCACCCTCTCTAACAGTGCTGATATCAGGGAAACTGGAGGGAAGGCATAAATCAGCGTCTTTGGCCCAGTTTGTGTGCAAACGCATTTACTCCCAGTGGCGGAGCATCCCGTGGATTTAGGGAGAAGAACAGAGCGCACTGAGAGATCTCCCGAGTGGCCATCAGATCCACCTCTGCTCGCCTGAACCTGCTCCAGATTTACGAGATTAGATCTGGCTGAAGAGACCAATCCCTGTCCAGAGGACCTCCTCTTGACATAATATCTTCTCCTCTGTTTAGAACGCCTGGGATGTAAACTGATCTGATTGAATTTAAATGTGTGCGCATCCAGCAGAACAGTTTCTTGGCTGCATTCAGCAGCTGAGCTGAACACACGCCCCCCTGATGATTTATGTACGCCACTGCGGTTCTGTTGTCTGTATGGATCATTACGTGATGACCCTGAACCAGTGGAGCAAAATGTCAGAGTACTTTGTTTTACTGTGAAAAGTTCTAAAACATTTATGTGACAGGACGTGTCGGCCGGCCACGCACCTCCTATCGTTTGTGACAGGCAGGTCCCTTCCCAGCTGGAGAGGGACACGTCTGTGAACACCGACGTGAATGACGTCACTTTGTCCAGGGGGACTCCCTCTGACAGGTTCAGGGAATTCCCCCAGTGGTTCAGATCCGCTCCCACAGATGGAGGAACGGTGATCAGGCGCCGTTTGTGATGTACAGGGTCGACTTTCAGTCGATTGAACCATTTTTGCAGGCGGCACATAAACAATAACCCAAGCAGCACCACAATGTGAGCCGCTGACATCATTCCTAGCAGTCTCGCAACTGTCAGCGCAGTTACTGTTCTGAGGGGTCGGACGAGCTAAAGCAATGACGTCAGGGATTCCCTCCTCTGTTCTGACAGCACAGCTGTCATGTTCACTGAGTTTAGATTCACTCCCAGGAATGTAATTCGTTGAGACGGAATTATTGAGCTCTTCTCCCAATTTATTGTGAATCCAAGATGGGACAGATGATTCACTAAAACAACTGTTTGTGTCTCTGCCTCTTTTCTGGACCTAGATAACAGCAAGAGGTCGTCTAGATAAAACAGGATTTTTATCCCTCTCGTTCGAAGCGGCTGGAGGGCCGACTCCATGGATTTTGAGAACGTGCGTGGGGTGAGTGCGTATCCGAATGGCAGACGGTTGTACTGAAAACAGCCCCCCTGGAAGGATAAACAGAGGAATTTCCTGTGTTTTTTTATTATCGGAATGTGGAAGGATGCATCCTTCAGATCTATGGACACAAACCAATCCCCTCTTGTCACGCATTCAAGAGCACATTTCACTATCAGCATGTGAAAGGGTCGTTCCATGATGAATTTGTTGAAGGCAGACAGATGGGGTGGCTGTGGCTGAGTGGTTAGAGCAGTCGTCCTCCAATGCGAGAGTTGGGGGTTCGAATCCACCAGCAGTCACATGTCGAAGTGTCCCTGGGCAAGACACTGAACCCCTCATAGCCTCTGATGTGTGTCCCATTGGTGTATGGATGTGATAAAGCTCTGATTATTCTCTTTAGAATGATTTGTTCAATTAGCTTTGTAGAGATCTAGTAGAGAGCTGGATGAATGGATAAATGAGGACACAGATTGTAGTGGAAAGCACTTTGAGTATCTTGAAATAAGATAGAAAGGCGCTATATAAGTACAGTCCTTTTACCATTCCATTTACAGATCCAGAATTGGTCTGAGGCCTCCCGACTTCTTCGGAACCAGGAAGTACCGGGAGTAAATACCGGCTTCCTCCTCTCCCGGGGGAATTCTGGAAATCACATCTATTTCCAGAAGCTTCATCGGCTCTGATTGGAGGATTACACCTTGTTCTGGGGATGTTAAATGAGTTTCTAACAGTCCATTGAATTTTAGAGGTGTTCTCACAAACTGCAGAGTGTAACCCTTGTGAATTAAGTGCTGCAACCATTTGGTCAAGCTGCGTTTCCTGCCACGCCACGCTGCACTTTGAAAGTGGGAGCATGTGGCTGTTTTGTCTCGTAAGGGAGAACAATAACTGAGCCTCTACCGCCATCGTATCCTGTGAGGGGCTTCGCCCACACTGACCCATGGGAGGCTGGCATGAAAAGGCTGTTTATCGGCTCCTATGTAACGGTTCTTACAATGTTCCCCGGCACTGCCCGGTTGGGGAAGAGAATCGGCGTTAGTGGGTGAACAAAACAAGCGCCGCTTCAGTGGAGGTTCACCTTCAGTGCTCACTTCTGTCGGCCGGTCAGGAAAAAGAGACGGATAACCCATGCGGAAAGCTCTCGCTTTAACTGCATGTTCATGTTTTTTACCTGAGTGTGTGGGGACAGAAAGGTCCCTGTGTTTTTTGGGCATCAACTTTTTGTTAAACATCTTACCACTCTGTGTTTTCTGACAGCTGTCCTCAGCGCTCACCTCCTCTGACAGTCAAAGCGGCAGGAGCTGGTGGGTGGATGGAGGAGTCGCTGAGCGCAGCCGCTCCATCTCCTGTTTGTGTGTCATTACACCAAAACTGCTTTTCTTTGTGTTTACCATTGAATGGTTGCCTCAGGCTAACCTTTTCATTAATTGTGGAGGATGTGCTTACAAAAAACGGAACAGATGAATTCAGCCTATCTGAATGAAAAACTCTGCTTTTTGAGAAAGATTTTTTTTATTTTTCACTTTAAAAACCCTGCTCATCTCAGCAGACATACACCCCTCAAATTGTTGTTTTTTGTACTGCCTCCTCCATGTGTCCTGCATCTGATTCAGCCACGGGCCATTCTGTTGCCTGCCTCTGCCTCGAAAAGTCCCAGATCCTTGTTGCATCTGGGACGTTTGTCCTCTGGGGAAAGCTGGTGGTAGGACCCCCCCAGAAAAAGTTGCAGCGTCCGTGGAGCATCTCTGCTGCTGACGCTGGAACCTGCTCTGTTCTCTCCAGCGGCCAGGTGTCCGAACAGGGCGGGAATCTGCTCGGGGTAGGGTCACGTGTCTCTGCACATGTTCCAGGGCGTCATATGAGGACTGCAGCTGGTTCAAGACCGACTGAAAATCAGGTCCGAAGAGGCCATCTGGGGACACAGGACCTTCCAGGAGTTCTTTTTTAATGTCCTCTGGGATAGACAGGGACAGTTTCAACCACATCTGTCTCTGCAGCAATGTTGCCCAGGACGAGATGCGGGCGAAGCACGCTGCAAGCGCCGCACACAGGTTGGTGATCTTGTCTGCAGCCGTGCCGATCTGGTCCAAATCTGCTGAGGACGGGTTCGGTTTCTTCACCTCCTTAGCTATGCTAGCATAGCAATGTTGTTGGTTGCTGCTCCCACCTGCGACGAGCACTGATGAATTCTGTCCGTCAGCTTTGCGGTGAGCTGGTCACTGGAGGATGGCGGGGTGATACGTCGGCCGATGTATTTCGCTGCTTTTACCCTGAAAACAGCTGACAAACTGGATTCTAGGGGAGGGATGGTGGGAAAGCCCTGGTCCGTGAGCCCTTTGACTTGGATGATGGCCACGTAGGAGGCGACCGGAGCCCTCAGCTTTAAGGGATCATTGGCTGAACCCAGGAGGAGGGCGGACACAGCCGGGAAACAGGGCTAGACCGGGTCCCGGTGTCCAATGTGCTGGTCGGCAGACCTTCATGTCAGAAGGGTCGATGTGGCCGGGGCCACCGGTTCGGGCACTTCCAGGTTGCCGGCTCTCGACGACCTCCCGATTATCTCCTGGAGCTCATGGAACAGAGCAGTGGACGACCCTTGGGCGCTTGGGGGGGCGACCATCGCAGGCAACACCGGCTCCAAACCTCCTGTAAGGCAGGATGGAGCATGGCTGCTAGCTGTTTCAGCTTCAGAGGGGGATGTGTTCGCAAACTCCGTGTCCAGGGAGTTCAAAAATTCCTCGAGCGAACAGTCCCCCCTCGGTTGAAACTAGGGCTTTAACAGACTACTTAAGTAATCCGCACATTGATTCCTAGGACACCTATCGATGTTTTTAATTTCACGTCGAATATTTTTGGTGACGTCATTCATGTGTCACGTGATCCGCACTGGGCGCAGGTTACAAAATGGATTCCTCCAAGCAGACGGATGGAGCAGAGCAGACCCAGTTTTGGCAAACAGGTACAAATGCATCAATAATATGGAAATATTTCACTAAAGATGAATCTTCTGGTTCAACTACCGTAAGAAAACAGAAAATGAAACAACTTCCTGACTGTTGGGAGCGCGTTGCGAACGGGTGTTACACCATAATTTGTGACCACCGTATATTGTGACCATAGGGGGTGGTGTTGCATGCACTGTTGCAGGTCACAGAATATGGTGTAACACTGGGTCCAATCGACCGAACCAGAACCAGCTTCCTCTGACCTTGTTTCACAAACAAAAAGCAAAAAAAATATTAATCTCTAAACCTATAAAAAAAACCTATAAATATATTAATCTCTAAAACTAAACTTAATGTGCACCACAACTGGCGATGTTGTGGCGCATCACAACTGGCGATGTTGTGGGGTGGTCCTCTCCCCCACTGTTTTTAGTTTTGTTTTTGATGTGCCGCACATTTTTTCATGTTTGCATCTTAATAATAAAAACTAATAGTTTAGTTTTTCCTATGACTTATTTGCTGTATGATAAATGCATAATATATGCTCCCAATGTTTTGTTGGTCTTTTTTTGTAAATAATTACCTTTTTTGTGGTTTTATTTATTTATTTATTTTTGCATCTTTAGATCCTATGATGTCATCAAGTACTCGAGTTCTACTCGAGTTTTATTATGTTAATGTCGAGTTTAAAAATTATGTAGTCGTTCAACCCCTAGTTGAAACTCTTCCTCCTGAGAGGAAAAGAGCTCACACTGCTGCGCTGCTTCTCTTCAGCCGAAAAAAGTTTACAGGCTGGGCAGGAGAAGAGCGGATCCAAAGCTTGTCGAGCGTGGTCAGCTCCCAGGCAGCTTTCACACGTGACGTGCAGGTCCGTCGATAAGATGTAGCCCGTCTGGCACGCAGGGCACAGACTGATGGCCTTTGATTTCTTAATTGAAGTCATCTTTCTTCTTCTTTTTCTTTTCTATTATTCTTTCTTAGAAGTAGTGTTCTTAGCGTTGGCTGAAAAAAAACGGGAGTCGATCTCTGGTCCAGATGCAATTTATAATGGACCGTGTGGGGCCCACACAGCTGGTGGCCGTGGACTAGAAGTTTTCAGTGTTTGGCGCGCTGTGCGTGGGTAAACCAATAGCGACAGCTTTTAAAGAGCGTAGCTTACACGAAATAGAACCACATATGTATTATTTTGAGTGTTTACAAATATGAATATGTGTAACAATATTACTGTGTGATAAATATACAAATATTCATATTTAACATTTAATCTGTGTCTATAATAACCAAATCCTGAAATGTAGATGTGACATGGATTTTCTGAATAAAGAGCACAAATATTCACATTTAACTGATTTTGATTAATCACATTTATGAACAAATATATGTCAATATATCTTAACAAGGAGTGGGGGATATATATATATATATGTTGAATATGTGTTGAATTTTTCCAACATGGCGCCGGTGTGTAGGGCTGCCCGTCTCTCGCTCTCTGCTTGTATTTTATTTTTGTTATTTTTACAATGGTTGGTGCAGTGTGCCGAGTCATATTTTCAGTATGATCGTCGGGCACTTTTGGAGCTCCGTACATTTGCTGAAATTCCTGCTGAGTTTTTGAACAGCGGCCAGCACTCTCCTCCACCGGTCCTGTCTGAGATTCCTGCATTCCTTCTGCGTGACCCTGGCCTTTCTCCATGGAGGAAACGTCGCAGACGTCGTGGGAAGCGTGCAGGGATTTTGGTGAAACTGAGGCAAAGTGTGGATTATTCTATCAGGACTCGCTCTGGATCTGATCATCTCCTCTCTGACCCGTGGTGCTCCCGGGTCCCGGCTGCTGGCCAGCTTCTCGTGCGCTCAGTCCATGTAAACACCTGGAGTTGTTTACCTGTGCGCCGCACCAGCAGACCTGGAGGAGCCGTTCTTCATAACCTGCGCCCGTTGGCGCGCGCGTCTCCCTCCACGGCTGTGCCTGTGTCGGACCATATCAGGATGTGTTTAATCAACGCAAGGTCTGTTTCCAACAATACGTTTATCCTCAATGACTTTTTTAAAGATCAGGAGTTGGATTTTCTGTTCGTCACAGAATCTTGAATTTCTGATGGTGAGTCCAGCGCCCTGGTGGAACTACTACCCCCGGACTGTCTGTGTTTCAATGCCCCGCGGCCATCAGGTCGGCGCGGGGGGGGGATTATTAACAGTTTTTAAAGCAAACTTGGCCTGTAAACAGTTGTCCATCCCGGTGTCCTGTGCCAGCTTTGAGCTAAGCGTCTTTGAACTCGGACACTGTCCTACGGTTCTGTGTGCGCTCGTCTATCGCCCCCCTCATTCTAAGGACTTCATAAATGAATTCTCTGACTTTTTGGCTGATATCACACAGAGATACACTCACTTTTTGCTTATTGGTGACTTTAATTTGCATGTGTGTTGTCAGGAGAAGCCCTTAGTGAAGGACTTTCTAGATTTATTGGACTCTTTTGGCTTAGCTCAGCAGGTGAACAGTCCCACCCAGGAACACGGTCATACGCTGGACCTCGTTTTAACACGCGATGTCTCTGTTTCTAATTTGAAAATCGGTGACAATGTTTTTTCAGATCACATGCCTGTATTGTTTGACCTCACCCCCCCTTGTCATACTGCTAAGACGTGCGTTCCTGCACGTACGCGTTCCATTAACCGTTTCACTGCTGCTCGTTTTAATGAAGGTTTTAATTCTGAGAGGATCGAACAGTTCCCGGTGTCTCTTACCACTGAGGAGCTAACCTCTCAGTTCAACTCTGCCTGTTTAAATGTTCTGGACCGTGTTGCTCCCCTTAAAACCAGAAAAACGAAACTTAAATCAGAGCCTTGGCTGAATGACGTCACGCGAGCCGTTAGGCGGCAGTGTCGCAGAGCTGAACGAAGGTGGAGGAAGGACAGGCTGCAGGTTTCTTTTCAAATGTTAAGGGAGAGTTGGCGTCACTATCAGAAAACTGTTAAAGCTGCCAAATGTAAATTCTTCTCTGATTTAATTGTCTCCAACTCCCACAACCCCCGAGTTCTTTTCTCCACCCTGAACTCAGTTCTACACCTCAGTGAGCCTTCGCCTCTGGAAGCCTCAACTGAGCTGTGTGAAAACTTCTTCCATTTCTTTTTAGAAAAAGTGGCAAACACCCGGGCACTCATTTCTCCACCAGCTCATGATCTGTCTGGAGCAGGTAATGTGCAGCATGAATCCATCTGGTTCCCCCTTTGATGTGGTCCCCCCTCGACTACTAAAGGAAGTTTTTCCTACCCTGGGTCCTTTTATTCTCGCTATTCTGAATAGCAGTTTATCCTCAGGTGTGGTGCCAAAAACTTTTAAACATGCTGCTGTCGAGCCCCTCCTGAAAAAACCTAACCTTGACCCCTCAGTCATGTCCAACTTCCGGCCTGTCTCCAGACTCTCATTCACCTCTAAACTACTGGAAAAAATTGTGGAGTCTCAGTTGAAACAGTTTTTGGGGGATCACGCTATCCTAGAGTTATTCCAATCTGGCTTCAAATCTCTCCATAGCACTGAAACTGCTCTACTGAAGGTTTTTAATGACATTTTCATATCCACAGACGCAGGTGATTCTGTGCTGCTTGTCCTATTGGACCTTACATCTGCTTTTGACACCATTGACCACAAGATCCTCATTTCTAGACTGGAGCAGTGGGTGGGCATCACAGGGTCAGCCCTTAAATAGTTTGGGTCCTACCTCTCTGAAAGAACCTTCTGTGTCAATATCAAAGATTTTAGTTCGGCATCGACAGCGCTCCAGTGGGGGGTACCACAGGGGTCCATCCTCGGTCCCCTTCTCTTTTCTTTATACCTGCTGCCACTAGGTGCTATCTTCTGCAAACACAACATACCCTTTCATTTCTACGCTGATGATTGCCAAATTTACTTCCCCCTGAGGCACAGAGGCACACGCTCTATTCAGCCTCTTCTTGACTGCCTGGCTGACATCCAGGACTGGATGGCTTTAAACTTCTTAAGCTTCAATGAGAAGAAGTCTGAAGTCATGCTGTTCCATCCCAGTGGCTCACTCATGAACCATGACATTGACCTTTTCTCTCTAGCCCCACTAGAGAAACAAAAGGTCACTAATCTGGGGGTGATAATGGACCCGTCCTTAAAACTCAACAGTCACGTAAACATGATGGTCAAGTCCTGTCTTTTTTCAGCTGAGACGGCTGTCTAAGCTGAAGCCTACAGGTCCTTCTCAAAAAATTAGCATATTGTGATAAAGGTCATTATTTTCCATAATGTAATGATAAAAATGAAACTTTCATATATTTCAGATTCATTGCACACCAACTGAAATATTTCAGGTCTTTAATTGTTTTAATACTGATGATTATGGCATACAGCTCATGAAAACACAAAATGCATGTCCCAAAAAATTAGCATATTTCATCCCACCAATGAAAGACAAGTGTTTTTAATACAAAAAACGCTAACCTTCAAATAATCATGTTCAGTTATGCACTCAATACTTGGTCGGGAATCCTTTTGCATGAATGACTGCTTCAATGCGGCGTCGCATGGAAGCAATCAGCCTGTGGCACTGCTGAGGTGTTATGGAGGCCCAGGATGCTTCGATAGCCGCCTTAAGCTCATCCAGAGTGTTGGGTCTTGCGTCTCTCAACTTTCTCTTCACAATATCCCACAGGTTCTCTATGGGGTTCAGGTCAGGAGAGTTGGCAGGCCAATTGAGCACAGTAATACCATGGTCAGTAAACCATTTACCAGTGGTTTTGGCACTGTGAGCAGGTGCCAGGTCGTGCTGAAAAATGAAATCTTCATCTCCATAAAGATTTTCAGCAGATGGAAGCATGAAGTGCTCCAAAATCTCCTGATAGCTAGCTGCATTGACCCTGCGCTTGATAAAACACAGTGGACCAACACCAGCAGCTGACATGACACCCCAGTGACTGTAGAAACTTGACACTGGACCTCAAGCAATGTGAATTCTGTGTCTCCTCTCTTCCTCCAGACTCTGGGACCTTGATTTCCAAAGGAAATACAAAATTTACTGTAATCAGAGAACATAACTTTGGACCACTTAGCAGCAGTCCCAGGCGAGATGCTTCTGACACAGTCTCTTGTTCAAGAGTGGCTTGACCTGGGGAATGCGGCACCTGTAGCCCATTTCCTGCACACACCTGTGCACGGTGGCTCTGGATGTTTCTACTCCAGACTCAGTCCACTGCTTCCGCAGGTCCCCCAAGGTCTGGAATCGGCCCTTCTCCACAATCCTCCTCAGGGTCCGGTCACCTCTTCTCGTTGTGCAGCGTTTTCTGCCACACTTTTCCCTTCCCACAGACTTCCCACTGAGGTGCCTTGATACAGCACTCTGGGAACAGCCTATTCGTTCAGCAATTTCTTTCTGTGTCTTACCCTCTTGCTTGAGGGTGTCAATGATGGCCTTCTGGACAGCAGTCAGGTCAGCAGTCTTACCCATGATTGCGGTTTTGAGTAATGAACAAGGCTGGGAGTTTTTAAAAGCCTCAGGAATCTTTTGCAGGTGTTTAGAGTTACGTTGTTGATTCAGATGGTTAGGTTAATAGCTTGTTTAGAGAAACTTTTCATGATATGCTAATTTTTTGGGACAGGCATTTTGGGTTTTCATGAGCTGTATGCCATAATCATCAGTATTAAAACAATTAAAGACTTGAAATATTTCAGTTGGTGTGCAATGAATCTGAAATATATGAAAGTTTAATTTTTATCATTACATTATGGAAAATAATGACCTTTATCACAATATGCTAATTTTTTTAGAAGAACCTGTATACTCTCCAAAAAGAACCTTGAGACAGTGATCCATGCCTTCATAACATCTAGGCTTGATTACTGCAATTCACTTCTGTTTGGAATCAGTCAGTCCTCCATTGCTCGTCTACAACTGGTCCAAAATGCTGCAGCCCGATTTTTAACTGGTACAGGCTATAGAGAGCACATCACGCCAGTTTTGGCCTCCCTGCACTGGCTACCCATTCACCTTCGGATCCAATTCAAAATTCTCATGTATGTTTTTAAATCACTGAACAGTTCCGCCCAATCCTATCTCACTGATCTTCTGCAGCCATATGTCCCACCGCGCTCTCTGAGGTCAGCAGACCAGATGCTTCTCTCAGTCCCAGAAACCCGTCGTAAGCTCAGAGGTGACAGGGCTTTCTCTGTTGCAGGTCCACGACTGTGGAATGAGTTGCCACTGAGTGTCCGGCAGGCTCCCACACTCTCAGTCTTTAAGTCTCGCTTGAAGACCCACTTCTATTCTCTTGCCTTTACCACGTTGTGATTTGTTTTGGTCCGGTCTGTACTCTACACTGTTGGCCATTTTAGTTAGCTTCTGCTGCTATTTGTATCTGTATTTCTATTTTATGTTTTCCTGTCCGCTGTGCATGTTTGTTTTCTTTTGTACAGCACTTTGGTTGGCCTTGTTGCTGTTTTAAGTGCTCTATAAATAAATTGGTATGGTATGGTATGGTATGGAATAATTTTATATATAATAATATATAATTATATATTATATATTACAGATCATCGTAAAAAAGATTTGTAACATGATTCCAAAAAACTTGGGACACTAAACAAATTGTGAATAAAAACTAAAAACTGAATGCAATGATGTGGAGGTGCCAACATCTAATATTTTATTCAGAATAGAACACAAATCGCAGAACAAAAGTTTGAACTGAGAGAATGTATCATTTTAAGGGAAAAATCTGTTGTTTCTAAATTTCATGGCGTCAACAAATCCCACAAAACATTGGGACAAGTCCATTTTTACCACTGTGTGACATCCCCCCTTCTTCTTACAAATCAACAGACGTCTGGGGACAGAGCAGACCAGTTTCTCAAGTTTAGAAATAGGAATGCTCTCCCATTCATGTCTAATACAGGCCTCTAACTGTTCAATCGTCTTGGGCCTTCTTTGTCGCACCTTCCTCTTTATGATGTGCCAAATGTTCTCTATAGGTGAAAGATCTGGACTGCAGGCTGGCCATTTCAGTACCCGGATCCTTCTCCTACGTAGCCATGATGTTGTGATTGCTGCAGAATGTGGTCTGGCATTATCGTGTTGAAAAATGCAGGGTCTTCCCTGAAAGAGATGACGTCTAGATGGGAGCATATGTTGTTCTAGAACCTGAACATAGTTCTCTGCATTAATGGTGCCTTTCCAGACATGCAA
>NC_056509.1:10518007-10519023 GCF_014905685.2 Nematolebias whitei
ACCTGAACATAGTTCTCTGCATTAATGGTGCCTTTCCAGACATGCAACCTGCCCATGCCACAAGTGCTCATGCAACCCCATACCATCAGTGATGCAGGCTTCTGAACGGAGCGTTGATAACAACTTGGGCTGTCCTTGTCCTCTCTGGTCCGGATGACATGGTGTCCCAATGTTCCATAAAGAACTTCAAATCGTGACTCATCTGACCACAGAACAGTCTTCCATTTTGCCACTCTCCATTTTAAATGACCCCTGGCCCAGTGCAAACGTCTGAGCTTGTGGAACTTGCTTAGAAATGGTTTCCTCTTTGCACTGTAGAGTTTCAGCTGGCAACGGCGGATGACACGGTGGATTGTGTTCACTGACAATGCTTTCTGGAAGTATTCCTGAGCCCATTCTGTTATTTCCTTGACAGTGGCATTCCTGTTTGAGGTGCAGTGATGTTTAAGGGCCCGGAGATCACGAGCATCTAGTAGAGTTTTACAGCCTTGACCCTTACGCACAGCGATGGTTCCAGATTCTCTGAATCTTTTGATGATGTTATGCACGGTTTTTGATGATAACTTAAAGGCTTTGCTATTTTACGCTGGGTAACACCATTCTGGTATTGCTGCACTATCTTTCTGCACAACAATGGTGGAATTAGTGATCCTTTTACCATCTTGGCTTCTGAGAGACACTGACACTCTGAGAAGCTCTTTTTATACCCACTCATGTTGTCAATTGACCTAATTAGTGTTAATCGGTCTTCCAGCTGTTTGCTATATGCTCAATTTCCTTTTTCCAGCCACTTATTGCTACTTGTCCCAACTTTTTTGGGATTTGTTGACACTGTGAAATTTTGAATCAACATCTTTTTTTCTTTAAAATGTTACATTTACTCAGATTAAACTTTTGATCTGTCATCTATGTTATATTACGAATAAAATATTGACATTTGCCATCTCCACATCATTGCATTCAGTTTTTATTCACAATTTGTTTAGTGTCCCAACTTTTTTGGAATCCGGTTTGTA
>NC_056509.1:10519123-10525759 GCF_014905685.2 Nematolebias whitei
ATATATATATATATGTATATATTTATTTATAATATATATATTTATATATATACATATATATTAGTTAAAAGTTACAAATGTTGTTTTTGGTGCCTGTTTGTTTTCCAGATATATTAGTGTGTGTGAATGACAGGCATTAACATAAAACACTTTGTAGAACGGTGCTTTATCAAGTTCAGTCTATTTCCTTGTTTTAGTTGACCGGCAAATCTGCCACATCCAATTTGGCGGATGCTCCGACATACCGCTGCAGTGGGCCAGCACACTTAATGAGGCATCTGTCTATGGACAGCCAAACCCATTTGTTCACTGATTGGATCATCAAATTTGTGATTGACATAACGGTGACCAATCAGCTGAGAGGTGGAAAATTCAGGTCAAAATTCATACTCGTAAAGTGAAACTCACAGGAAGAGATTCACGTAGTTTTTGTATTTGTATCTGTAAACAGATCATCGTAAAAAAGATTTGTAACATGATTTTTTTTTTTTTTTTTTTTTTTACAAATACAATTTTTTTTACAAAGTTACACATCTATTTTTACACATGCAAATATATTTTTTACAATGTTTCACATTTTTTTTACATGTGCAAAATGTTTATGACCAGAATTTGACTCAAGGTTTTTGTGGATTTGAGTGGGAAAGAAAGAGGAACAGAGCATACTTTAAAGTAGCCATTAACCTAAACTGAGAAGAGCAGCCAGCATATCTGAACAGTAATCTATAATTTAGGTATACTGGTGTGTCAAGATTGGGTGTGGTTCTATTAGGATTTATGTGGTAGAATGTCAGATAATTAAAGGCTGTTTACTGTCTTTGTAAGTGAGCTTAATGAAAGCCTCTTTTTTTAAAAAGCTGACTATATTTAACTGCTGTTAATCTAATATCCCAGTCTCAGAGTCACAACTAACATAGTTAAGACAGTATTTTTAAGCATATGATACACCAAAAACATGTTAAACAAATAGTAAAGACTCTACATCATACAAATAAAAAATATTTAATTATCTTTGAAGTAGTGTTTCCTGCTTGTTTCCATTGTACGTTAAGCTTCATAAAGTGTGCCAGTTCATGAGCATCAAATCCCCCTTCATACGATTTGGTATGTTAAATGGTCGTATGGTAGCTTATACCATGTTGACACTAATGAACTATTGGCAGCAGTTTTAACATTTCTTAGGATTCTGATTTTCTTTGTACACAGTTTATGCATGAAAAAAATACTTTTTTTAGATTAGATTATTACATAAGTACATAAGTCTTCTTTCTCTGGATAGCAAGGAAGAGCTTCCAGATGATTCGGCTACTACAGCAACAGTGATTAGATAAACAGGTAATTCAATTAAATTCATCCATCCATCCATCCATTTTTTTCCGCTTATCTGGGGTCGGGTCATGAGGGTAGCAGCCTAAGTAGGGAGGCCCAGACTTCCCTCTCCCCAGCCACTTGTGCCAGCTCCTCTGGGGGAATCCCAAGGCGTTCCCAGGCCAGCCGAGAAACATTTGCCCCTTTTCCACTGTTACGGTGCGGATCAGGTAAGTTCGGGTCAGCTCAGATCAGCTCGTGTGTCGTCGTCTTTCCATTTACACTTCTGGACCGGCTCTGTAGGCAGAGACCAGAATCCATCTCGTCTTACCACCTGGTGGCAGTAGTGCTCCCTTAAGCTATTTACTAGCCACCACTAAACGTATTAGAAGAACACCCTAAAGGCTTTATCATGCAATGTTGTGGAAGAGATGTTATGTTCTAATCGATTACCTCATGAGCTGTAACTTTTAAACCTAATTCATAATCCTACCTTGTTGCCTTCCCTGCCTGCTTTAAACCCAATGTATTTTCCATTTTAGTGTAGATTTTTACAGTAAAGATGTATTTAAAAAAATCTTCACTTTTATTATTTACAGATATGCACAAGGTTCATGTTAAAACTGCAAAACATCACACTGTACTGTAATTTTTTAAACTGCTTTTACATAAGCTACAGACTTGAAAACAATTAGGTTAAATTTTGTCTTTAAATTTTAAAGGTTTGTTTTTCATTAAATTTAAGAACATAAAAGTATTACTTATTAAATAGTCAGTTGGTCTGCAAACGCCTTGGGGTCCTCCTAGAAGAGCTGAAGAGGTGGCTGTTCATGTCTGTGCCTCCCTGGTAAAGTTGCTGCTTCTGCGACCCAGAAGCAGAAGATGAAGGATAGATGATGGATGGATGGATGGATGGATGGATGAATGGCTGGTCCTGGTAAAGCTGCTGCCCCCACGACCTGGAAACAGAAGATGATGGATGGATGGATGGATGGATGGATGGATGGATGGATGGATGATGGCCCTGGTAAAGCTGTTGCCTCCATGACCTGGAAGCAGAAGATGATAGATGGATGGATGGATGATTGCCCTGGTAAAGCTGCTGCCCCCACAATTCGGAAACAGAAGATGATGATGGATGGATGGATGGATGGATGGATGGATGGGCGATGGCCCTGGTAAAGCTGCTGCCCCCGCGACCCAGAAGCAGAGGATGATGGATGGATGATAGCCCTGGTAAATCTGCTGCCCCCACGACCCGTAAGCAGAAGATGATGGATGGATGGATGGATGGATAGATGGATGATGGCCCTGGTAAAGCTGCTGCCCCCACGACCCGGAAGCAGAAGATAATGGATGGATGATGGATGGATGGTGAAGGAAGAGACCATCAAACACAGCATGAGTGATCAGTTCAGTTGAACACCTGCCTGTTTGCTTCAGATCAGCTGTTCAAATCTCTGCAGGTTTAAATTGAAAGGTTTTGACCAGTTGGTCCCTCAACTCAATTTACAACATTTCTTCGAAGAGAAGACAGGCTTTGGGCGAGCCGATTTACCCTGTTGGCATGTACGCAGCTGGATATCTCATCGACTGGAAAACTTGATGATGTGTCTATCTCTGCTGCCATCTGTGGATTTTAAGGACGCATATTTAATTGGATTCACGATAACTGGTTCCTGCTTTTTGGATTCAGCTGGTGCTGGTTTTATCTACAATCAAGGAAGTCGTCAGCAGCAAATTTGGACCCGATCACGCTGCTTGCCTTTATGATGGCTTGGTTCATGTATGGAGTACCTCAAATGCTTTGGGCTGAATGGATCAGATCTTGGGGATTTTTACTTAGTCACGTTCCATCGGTGTGGCCATGTTAATTTGGACATTTCAGAACCGAGTAGACCAACACAGACTCAAGGCTGATGTTATTAAGTTCTGCCTGTCCCCAAAACCACTGTGTGTTTATCTAAATTTTGGTCACCTTGGCTGTCCTTGAAGGCCATCTTATCTAAAGTCGCCTGGAGAAAATGTGATCTGACGCTCACCACCCCCTCCCTGAGGAATTTCCAACTGATAACCAGATGAGCCAGCTGAATAAACTTTGTGTCATCATTTCAGGACTCTGGATTCTCACAGAGGTTATTCATGGCCATTTCTCGACATACCTTGAAAATGTTTATGGATCTCACCGGAGGACATTGACCATTGATTACAGTGACCTCGAGAGCATCTGTAGGCGTTGTTGACCGCTCTCGTCTCTTCCTTCTTCCTGCTCTTCTCTATTGCAGAATGTCTACGTAAATATGTGCTTGTTTGTGCGAGGTGTTTTTTCAATGTTAGAGGTTTTTCTCAGCCAAGAAAAAAGTCTGATAGGAATTTTTTTTGCCTCCAACTCCTACATGTGTCCAGTTAACCACTATTTTTGTCTGTCCAAACAGGTCTCACTTGTAAATGAGTCTTCGAGACTCACTGTGATTTATCTGTTTAATTAAAAGTTGAATGAAAATAAAAGGTGCACCAGGGCTTTCAGCTGAAGCTCTCAGGCCACAGTTGGACGGCCGATAACTGATAACTGTCCTTTCTGAATTTTTGACTGTTTTTGTCTGACTTCATCCTAGAACCAAAAAATTTATAACATAATAACAACTGAGCAGATTCTTGTAATCTTTTCTTAGGATTCATTAAAGGTCAAATGTAATTGGAAAATTTGGTTAAAATTTATCCTTAAATGTTTGTGTTTCATTAAATTTTAAAACATAGAAGTACTACATATTAAATGCTATACATTTATCGGTCTAAATACAGATACATAATATACTTTTTTTTTCATTGCTAACATCTTTAAAATACAATCTGTCAAAATTTTAATGTTTTGATACAAGTACCGTGAAGAAAAAAGTACAGTGATGAACTATTAAGCAATTATTTGTCTGACTTTACCCTGGAAACAAAATATATATATATATAATTTGTAACAGGTGAGCAGATTCTAGTAATCTTTTTCTTACGATTCATTAAAGGTCAAATGCAAATAGAAATTTTTCTTAACTTCCAGTATGAATTTAAACAAACATTATACGCACTTAACATTGTAAAAATTTGTTTAGGAAATTTAATGTTCAAGGACATCACTTAAGGAAAAAATTGTTTAATAGGAAAAGTAACAAGTGAAAAATGTACAAAAATAAAAAATACTGCATCCAACTACTACTGTCTGTCTAGCCCTCTCCTCACGGGCTTCATCCAGAAGAAGATGCAAGTGTTGTTCCCGCTGTGTCCGGTTCAGTTCTTCATGTTCATTCAGTGCTGAAATAACACTTTTCTTTATTGGACTCTTTTCTCTTTCTCTTGCCTGGAAAGAAGAAAAAGGTGGTTAATTCAAGCTACATGCTGTTTTTGAATAAATGCATAAAAAAAGAAAGGAGCTGCTAACAGCTATAATAGCTTTAATAGCTATATTAATAATGATAAACTGATAAAATAAGAAAATGAAAAATAAACTGATTTAAAAATAATGAAAATAATATAATAATAACAATGGATATATGAATCAGAAGGTGTTCTACAGATACAGATATTCTTTATTGTTGTTCGCACCACATGTGGTGGATCAAAATCACATACATGGTCCCAGTTACATCCAACAATAAAATGTAAAAGAAAAACAGTAATAAGATCTAACAGCAGCATGGACATCAGTGTGTGAGCAGATGAGCACAAATGAACACAGCAACATGAAAGAGATCAGCAGCAACATGAAACAGATCAGCAGCAACATGATGTGATTTTTCACAGTGATTATCCTGATTAGATATTCATAAGGCTGCACAAACTCAAGTTTGTGTTGCGGTTTGACGTATTGTTTTGATTATTTAATGCTATTAGTGCTTAGTGTATTAGTATATGTTTTTTAGTTGATATTTTTTTAGTTCATATCTTAGATCTTATTACTGTTTTTCTTTTACATTTTATTGTTGCCTGTAACTGGGACCCTGTGTACATAATTTCATCCCACCACATGTTCATGTGGTGCGTATTCAGTATGTATTCTACATTTTATGTTTTTACTTTAAAAATAAAATAAAAGCAAGTCCTTATCGGCACAAATAAAGTGATGTGGAACATGTTGCATCTGTTCTTACCAATCACAGAAGGCTGCAGATTTGTGTTGCTCTGTGAGGTGTGTATTGCATGAGGAAATCTGGATTGACAGAGAAGTACAGTATGTTAGACTGGTACAGGACATGCATGAGGTCAGCAGGACATGTTAGACTGGTACAGGACATGTATAAAGACAGCAGGACATGTATGAGGACAGCAGGACAGTGGTGAGATGTGCTGTAGGAGTGACGGATAGTTTCAAGGTGGAGGTGGGAGTGCATCAAGGATTGGCTCTGAGCCCCTTCTTGTTTGCTCTGGTGATGGACCAACTAACAGATGAGGTCAGGCAGGAATCCTTGTGGACTATGATGTTTGCAGATGACATTGTGATACAATAAAATACAAGATAACTTTATTTATAAAGCACTTTAAATACAACACCGTTAGCCAAAGTACTGATCTGTGGTGAGAACAGGGAATAGGTGGAAGAGAACATGGAGAGGTGGAGGTATGCACTTGAAAGAAGAGGAATGAAAGTCAGCCGTAGTAAGACGGAGTACATGTGTGTGAATGAGAGGGAGACTGGTGGAACAGTGAGGCTACAAGGAGCAGAGGTCACAAAGGTGCAGGACTTCAAGTACTTGGGGTCCACTGTCCAGGAAAATGTGGAGTGTGGTAAAGAGGTGAAAAAGAGAGTCCAGGCAGGATGGTGTGGATGGAGAAAGGTTTCAGGAGTAATTTGTGACAAAAGGGTGTCAACAAAGGTTACTGGAGAAGTTTACAAGACAGTGGTGAAACCAACTATGTTGTATGGTCTGGAGACAGAGACATGGACAAAAATACATGAGAAAGAACTGGAAGTGGCAGAAATGAAGATGTTGAGGTTCTCCTTAGGAGTGACCAGAATGAACAGGATTAGAAACCATTGTGTCCAGAGGAGAGTGTTAGACAAACAGCTTTCAGGGAAAAAAAAAACAAAAAAAAAAAACAAGAGGAAGGTGTAGATGAACAGATGCTGCGAAATATTCATCAATTAAAACGGATTCCTCATTTTTCTGGACTGAATAAAACGTGCATTGAATTTAATGAAATGCAAACGTGAGACGTCATTTATCTTTGACCCATCAAAATGAATGCGGTCATTTATTTACAGAATCAAAGTTTAACATCAAACATATACATTAATTTGGCAAAATATGAAAATAACAACATAATCAATCAATCAGGAAA
>NC_056509.1:10525859-10531169 GCF_014905685.2 Nematolebias whitei
TTTCCTGATTGATTGATTATGTTGTTATTTTCATATTTTGCCAAATTCATGTAAATGTTTGATGTTAAACTTTGATTCTGTAAATAAATGACCGCATTCATTTTGATGGGTCAAAGATAAATGACGTCTCACGTTTGCATTTCATTAAATTCAATGCACGTTTTATTCAGTCCAGAAAAATGAGGAATCCGTTTTAATTGATGAATATTTCGCAGCATCTGTTCATCTACATATTGGTGGCCCGTCACGTGCTCATAAATGGACGGTGTATTCGTGTAAAGATTGATTTTACGTGTTGGCATGAAAAAGAATAACAGATTGTCAGCTGTGCCGCTTGGAGAAAAAGCTGCATGTTTACGCTGTGTTGAGCTAGTGATGTGTTGGAGCTGAACTTGTGAGTCATATGTCTTTTTAAAGCTGAAATTGTACGCCTGTTATGTGTGACTAAAGCTGGGTTTGTGTGGAAACGCTTTATTCTGTTTAAAGACGGTCCAGACCTGGTTCTGGTTCCGGCTCGGTTCTGAGAAAGATCGAACGAGTTGTTTAAATAGCTAGAAAGACGTTTTTGAGGCCGGGGCGCCGACTCCGTGCAGCTCAGAGCTTGATTCGTGACGCTTGTAACAGAAATTGGTGCATTTTGACAGTTTAAAAGGCGAGAAGTTGACGAAGTATTTCAGGTTAACAGTAACATGCTAGTTGACAGACGTTCTGTGATTGGTTGAAAAAGACCGTGTGTAACGTTTTGATTGGCTGACAGACGTGTCAGTAGTGACTAACTCTGACGTGTCAGGTCGTGTTGCTCTGTCATTGAACGATTCTGTCACGTGACCCGGAAATGAAAACTCGTTTTCATAGGGAATAAATTCTGCTTTTTAAAGCTGAAAAACGCTTTAAAGTTGATTCTGATACGATGCTTCGTGCCTTCGAAGCATAATTGTTGAAATTTCGCCGCGTTTGAGTTTAAAATCCGTCATTAAATGATGTTTTTGAACAACGCTAGCGATGCTAATTTTAAGCTAACAGCTAACGACCGGATGAGTGACGTGTCACGTCACTTCCTCCATGTCGGAAATGAGCTCGGTTGCAACCGTAGCCTTTGCTGTGCTTAAAATCACTAAATAAAGCTGCCATATGTCCCAGAAAACTCATGTTCATGCTAAGAAGTCGTGCTTGTTGAAACAACGCCACGTTTACGCTTCCAAAACCGTTCAGAAATGTTGATTTTAACAGAGTTTAGCCGAAGCTAACTTTAAGCTAAGCGGCTAAAAACAGGATGTCAACCGAACGTCACAGGAAGTCGTCATAGACTCCTGTTGGTTGGAAGCTAAACACTGCCCCCTCCTGGGAAACTTGAGATCACAGTTTCACTTCAGTTTTAGGTATTTTAGTGAAATTAAACGTATTTTGCTTTCTGTAAGGCATTTTAGAGTTAATAAACGTTCCTCAAAGCTGAATAATCACTGTTATCTTGCATTTAAAAAGTAATTAAGGTATTTATACCAACAACCCTTTATTCACTGGTAATTCCTCATTGAGAAGGTACAAAATAAAAGGTAGAAACTTTTTAACAAAAAACAGTTTCAGATATTCACAGAGTTGATAAAGTTTACTCATTTGCTAAAAGATAATGCACGTTTAATTGCTAAATCACTAAATAAGAGTAAATACATCAGGAAAAAGAGACTTTTCTGATTTTATTTACCACCTAAACAATTACATCTCCTATTTAATTTTAAATAGAAGATTGGTAGGAGAAAGGATAACAGTTTTTCTGAAGAAAGACTAATTAATCCTGGAACATCATCAATTTTCTTTTCTCTTTTCACCCACCTGGGTTGATGAGTAACTGTTTAAAATAGCGAATTTCTGGAAGTAAACGGTTTAAAAACATTTTTAAACTGATGTGCTGTGAGACTAAAAAGAGAAATTGCAGGTTTATAAAAATTCAGTGCTTTAGAGTAAAATACACTAAAAAGCGCTTGGTAATCTAGTATCTGTTGAAAAATAAGCACATACAAGTAACACTGCATGGACGCATTTACTTAAATATTCATGAATTGGGGTAAAACCTGAGACGGTGCCCACATTTGAATAAGTCGACTTATAACAGTACTTTTGTGTAAACCCAAAGCTAAAATAGTGTGAAACTCATTGACATTTGAATACAATTATTTACCTGTAACAATATCTGAAGCTGGCAATTGTTTTATCCAGAGAAAGTGCTGAACGGTGAATAACCATGACAGGTGTCAGGGAAAAAGACTTTTATCCTTATGAGATGAGGGACTGCTTGGAGAATGCGTTGACGCTGCTGACAGGATCCTTACATCCATATGATAAACAGGCAGAGAGCATGAACCCAAAAGAGTTATTGGACAATCTGAAGGAGGTTGCAGAAAGTGTTACCGCTACAGAAATTAAAATGTCAAGCTATGAAAAGCTGGCTAAAATTGCAATATTGCTGAAAGAATCATTCTATACAGTTGTTGAGAAAGCTGATTACCTTGCAATAAGGTTAGACAGTGAAAAAGAGGTGGTTCAGAAAATTGAAGAACACTTCCTTCAATTTAAAAGTGAACACGAAGTCCTCACAAAAAAACATTCTGAACAGATGTTTCAATCACAGCAAGATGCACGTGCAGAAATTGATTCGCTGAACAGCAAAATACAATTACTTGAGGCATCACTATCTGAAGCCAGGGATGCTACAGATGTGCTTAAGAAAGATCTGCACAGACACGAAGTGCATAAACAGATATTACTGGAAGAAGTTGTGCGTTCACGACGTGAATGTAGGACATCACAGGAGCGCCTGAAAGCTTGTGAGGAGAATCTAGCCACAGCAACAAACAAGATTTCTGACGGGGGGCGAGCTGGTCTGGGACTCAGGGACGAACAAGGTCAGGGTCCGGTTCAGCCACAACCACCCCAGACAGATGCTGTTACACCTCCTCCCCTTAGCCCCGTTCCAACACCCCCACCTCGGGTGATAAGGACGGGTCTGCACCGACTTGCACCTCCTATTCTTAGCCCCGTTGTAACACCCCCATCTCGGGTGATAGGGATGGATCTGAACCGACTTGAACCTCCTACTTTTAACACCATTCCGTCATCCCCACCCCCATCTCGGGTGGTAGGGGCAGACCTTCACCAATTTGCACCACCAACCACACAAGAGAGACCGTTGATACTGTCTCCTTCAATGGATGATTTGCAAAAAATCTCAAAATATGTACAACGCTTTGTACCTGGACCGATGGGGTCATCTGGAACAAAAGCGTATCTCAGAGATCTTGAGTTCAGATTGAGAGGTTATCCTAATGCTACGGTGGAGGATAAAATCAGTCTGATACGGCTCACTTCGGACAGAGAGGTGTTCACCTTCATCGAGCGTCTACCTGATGCAACGACAACCTTCTGTGTGAAGTTTTGATCAGAGAGTACGACTCCTGCACGGGACCTGCTGGTTTCCCAGCTGCAGACAAGGTCACGCAGGGCAGAACTGAACATCCAAAAGTTTATTACAAAAGAATCTTCCAAGCTTATTTTGGTAACAGAAATGAAACCGGAATGGAAGAAGAGGAAGGTTTTAAGTTTGTTTTCAGCAAAAATCTCCATACTGATTTTAGACAATCAGTACAAATGATGGCAAATTTCAGAGAAAAATCCATCAGTGAGATTAAACAGTGTGCTGTGAATGTGTTTGAAGCATGTTCTCGTGCTAAGACGCCCATAGAAGTGTTTCCTAGTGTAAAGGTTAAACCCCTCCCTCTTGAACTAGAAGGACGACGTGCCTCGCCGCCTCTTCCTAAGAAAGTTGAGAGAAAACAGTCTGTTCAAACTAACAAACCGCGTCCTGAAGGTGCGCGCTGGGACAAAAAAGGCCCTCCTTCAGAGGACGAACGTGATTATCGTAAAAGGGGTGAGCGTCGGACGCAACGATATGGGAACCCATATCATCAGGGGCAGTACGTAAAGGAACCCCCGAAAGACGTACCTGACCGTCCCCCACCTCGGACGAAACGAACCGAGGCGAAAAAAATCACAAAAGTTCCAGAAACAAGGCCCTACACCTCTGAGCTCGGAAGAGACAGAGAAAATACGCAGGTTGTTAGAAACTTTGAAACACACTGACATGGGAACCCAACCAGGAGCACTTTGCGGTAATGTAATCCCTATTACATCTGAGGGCGCGAATGACAACATTACAGATGTCGGTGGAACACACCAAGACGTTGCTGTTGTTGCCTCAAACAACCCCTCATCAGAAGAAGGGGGGGTAAGCACACACACAAACGATGACGAGTCATCACAAGCTGGACACTCAGAAACAGCTACTGCTGTGCTGACGGTTCAGACAAACCAAGATTACACAGATAAGGCTGAACGCGTGAAGAAGCGTCAGAAAAAACCCAAGAGGTTTCTGTGTAACTTTATCAGAAGGGGGGTCGCCAAAAAGGCGTACCTGTCAGTAACGCTCGAAGGTGTCCTCACACACGAAGCACTCTTGGACGGTGGGGCAGACATAACAATTATGTCAGCTAAACTGTTAGAGGAGCTGAGGACGGCCGCTGCCAGTGTTAACAGGATAATACCTCTCTCTGAATGTGCTATAGAAATGCAGGGTCTCTCGGAGGTGAGAACAACCCTGACAGCTATAGCAATGGTTCACATGCAGATTGGCAAAATGACACTGTACCACCCGGTACACGTGTCTCGTGTTGACTCATTCCCATTTTTGGTTGGCCAGGATTTTATAAATCGCTTCGACGCGATTATAGATTATGGTGATCAAACAATGTGGACAACAGTGAGCAAACCACTGCCAATAGATACGCCTCCGGAGTGTGACACAGACTGGCCAACAGCAGGTACCGCGGAAGGCGCACAGGACTCCTCAGCCGAGGACACGAGCCCGGTGAGTACTCCTCTGACATCATGTGAAACCAAAGAGACCCACTCAGTGGTCCAAACTCTGACCCAACAAGACAGTCTCCTCTGTGAGCTGGAGCAGTCAGAGTCCGCCAAACACTACCTACCACTGGTAGTTAAGGGTGTAGAGATCCAAGGGTCCCACACCAACGATGCTGTTCTGTCTCTGTGGACAGATAAATCAGCAATTAACCGAGCTTTCTATGAAACCCTGGTTCACAAACACGTTGGTCTAGAACTAATTAAAAAAGCTTTCCGCTTTCCATTAGTTCCCAATAGTTCACAGGTAATGACCGCAGAAGGAGTCATTAACCTAAAACTGAACTGGAACCAACGAGAACTGGTTCACCCGTTTCTCGTTATCCAAAACTTACCACA
>NC_056509.1:10531269-10531841 GCF_014905685.2 Nematolebias whitei
GGTGTCCACGTGGACACCATCAACAAGGTGCTGTGGTCCCTAAAACCAGCCACAAAGGATCCTCCTGTGCTAGACACAGCGAGCCTTAAGGCTGGGCAGACCATTCCAGAGGCCTGCCAAATTGCTAGCAACCAAACCACCACAGTACCACCTCAGGTGATTAACCTAATGGTGCGAATCCACATCATAGCTGGACAAGCTATTAGCCACCAACAGGCATATTTTCAACCCTCTCCTGCATTTTTCAACTTGGGACTGTCCGTGGAAGCCACAAACCAGGTGAGTCTTGACTCCAGGACCACATCTATTGCTGTGTGTAACACAGGCATGGATGAGGTGCTGATCCCAAAAAACACTATGCTAGGATGGTTGATTTCTTCTGACTTTCATGATTTTGAACTAGGCATTCCAGTTCTGGGAGGACTCCCAGATAACCTGGTACCGAGTCAAGAAGCTGGGCCAGTATGTTTCACGAAACCATCACAGGCCATCGCTCTTTTCTCAACCAATGACGTCGACCAAGGACCTCAAATCTATGGTGTCTTACCCATAGACAGGTCCGACGACTCAGA
>NC_056509.1:10531941-10534605 GCF_014905685.2 Nematolebias whitei
ATATATATATATATATATTAAAATAGATTAATGTATATATGCATAAACAAATATAAAGTTCTTGTTGTAGGTTTTGGTTCTTTGTTAAAAACAAAAATTAAGGAGTATACAGTTTTACTAAAACTACAGCCAGTAAAAAACGCAGCATATGTGATAGAAGCACAGCAACAGTGTTTGTTTTGCCATTTTTACACGAACCTGGTAATAAGGCATGTCTGTACATTAAACAAACAAGAATAATTATTAATCCATGTTTATTTTCAAATCAACACTTTAACGTTCACTTGTATCTAAGGAAGGCTGGGGAGGTAAAAAAAGATTAAGGGGTGGAATTAGGATAAGTTACAGCTCATGAGGTACTCCATCAGAGCATCTCTGACACCTCGGCCCTGCTCTCCATCTTGCGGGACAGCGACCAGGACGGGCTGTGCGGCTGGTTCTGCTTCAAGTTCATCGACGTCATCCATTTTGGTTGTGTGTTGTTTTCCAGCTCTTCTTCTAATACATGTTAGTGGTGCTTAGAAAAGAGCTTAATGTAGCACTACCGCCACCAGCTGGTAAGGTGCGTTGATATTAATAATCCGCCCACTAGAGGTGAACAATACGCCCACTAAACGGGAACTATAGGCAAAGTGGAGACACAAAAATAGAGGTCCCACTAGAACCGGACACAACAGGCTACAACAAGAACCAGACCTGTGGATACCAGGCTTTAGTCATCACTGCTGTTATACAGTTAGTTATACTGGTTAGTTATAGCTGTTATATGCTGCACCTCCCATGGTATTACAGTGGCAGCTTTGTTGTGGGAGCACAAACTGCTGATTAGTTGATTTGTGATTGACCAGAAGCAGTTCCACAAAAGGACTTGTCAGGATGCAGCTACAGGTTTCAGGTCTGTGTTTGGCTGTTTCAATACATTTTTCACAATTAAGATAGTAGCCTAACCATAAGGCCAATGTGGCCAGTCCTTCAAATTTTTGATGACCAAGCTTTGTGGGTGAACATGGGCCCTACACTGCCACCACGCACCACCCAGGATCCCGATATGTTGCAACCACAAGGATAAAACAACACAACCTCACTGTGAAGGTTTTGTGAATGCTCACAAGCATACTGTGCTCCAGCATCAACGTGTGGCATGGAGACTGCACAGCTGCAGAAAGAAAAGCTTTGCAGAGAGTGGTGAAGGCTGCACAGAAGACTGTTGGGAGTCAGTCTCCCCACCATCACAGACATCTACACCTTCAGATGCAGGAAGAGAGCCACCTGCATCATGAAGGATCCCACTCACCCAGCACACACACTTTTTGCCCAGCTCCCCTCAGGCAGAAAGTTGAGGAGAATTAAGTGCAAAACCACCAAGCTGAGGAACAGCTTCTACCCTGAGGCTGTTAGACTCATGAATCTCTAAGCAGGATAATCACTGTGGAAAAAAAAAAAACTATGAAACAAATCACTGTAATACCACTTGGTTGTTGATATGTGCTGCTGACTATCTACAAACCGGATTCCAAAAAAGTTGGGACACTAAACAAATTGTGAATAAAAACTGAATGCAATGATGTGGAGATGGCAAATGTCAATATTTTATTTGTAATATAACATAGATGACAGATCAAAAGTTTAATCTGAGTAAATGTAACATTTTAAAGGAAAAATATGTTGATTCAAAATTTCACAGTGTCAACAAATCCCAAAAAAGTTGGGACAAGTAGCAATAAGTGGCTGGAAAAAGGAAATTGAGCATATAACGAACAACTGGAAGACCAATTAACACTAATTAGGTCAATTGACAACAGGATTGGGTATAAAAAGAGCTTCTCAGAGTGTCAGTGTCTCTCAGAAGCCAAGATGGTAAGAGGATCACCAATTCCACCATTGTTGCGCAAAAATATAGTGCATCAATACCAGAATGGTGTTACCCAGCGTAAAATAGCAATGACTTTTAAGTTATCATCATCAACCGTGCATAACATCATCAAAAGATTCAGAGAATCTGGAACAATCACTGTGCATACGGGTCAAGACCTTAAAACTCTTCTGGATGCTCATGATCTCCGGGCCCTTAAACATCACTGCACCTCAAACAGGAATGCCACTGTCAAGGAAATAACAGAATGGGGTCAGGAATACTTCCAGAAAGCACTGTCAGTGAACACAATCCACCGTGCCATCTGCCGTTGCCAGCTGAAACTCTACAATGCAAAGACGAAGCCATTTCTAAGCAAGTTCCACAAGCTCAGACTGGAGTGTGGCAAAATGGAAGACTGTTCTGTGGTCAGATGAGTCACGATTTGAAGTTCTTTATGGAACACTGGGACGCCATGTCATCCGGAGCAGAGAGGACAAGGATAGCCCATGTTGTTATCAACGCTCCGTTCAGAAGCCTGCATCATTGATGGTATGGGGTTGCATGAGCGCTTGTGGCATGGGCAGCTTGCATGTCTGGAAAGGCACCATTAATGCAGAGAACTATGTTCAGGTTCTAGAACAACATATGCTCCCATCTAGACGTCATCTCTTTCAGGGAAGACCCTGCATTTTTCAACACGATAATGCCAGACCACATTCTGCAGCAATCACAACATCATGGCTACGTAGGAGAAGGATCCGAGTACTGAAATGGCCAGCCTGCAGTCCAGATCTTTCACCTATAGAGAA
>NC_056509.1:10534705-10550128 GCF_014905685.2 Nematolebias whitei
GTACTGAAATGGCCAGCCTGCAGTCCAGATCTTTCACCTATAGAGAACATTTGGCGCATCATAAAGAGGAAGGTGCGACAAAGAAGGCCCAAGACGATTGAACAGTTAGAGGCCTGTATTAGACATGAATGGGAGAGCATTCCTATTTCTAAACTTGAGAAACTGGTCTCCTCTGTCCCCAGACGTCTGTTGAGTGTTGTAAGAAGAAGGGGGGATGCCACACAGTGGTAAAAATAGACTTGTCCCAACTTTTTTGGGATTTGTTGACGCCATGAAATTTGGAAACAACAGATTTTTCCCTTAAAATGATATATTCTCTCAGTTTAAACTTTTGATCTGTGATTTGTGTTCTATTCTGAATAAAATATTAGAAGTTGGCACCTTCACATCATTGCATTCAGTGTCTATTCACAATTTGGTAATGGAAAGCCATCTTGATTCTTAACAAACCCACTAATCCTCACAAAGACCCTGTCAAAACCATCCCTGTTCTGGCTGAGTTTTCAACATCACAGCCTTCATTCAGTGTTAGGAGAGGCCTAAAGTCACGAGTTTAGAGGACACATAACCTGTTAGTCAATCAGGTATAATGTTGTGATTTTAGAGAACATAAACTCACTAGAAAGCCCAAAGAGTGGTGATCATCTGTGCCTGCTTTAAGGTTGGTTTTAAAATTGTAATAGGAAACAAAAGTGTTTTTTGAACTTTTAAACAAAAATGTTACTCCACAGCAGGCAACACAGAGTAAAGTTTCACTAAGTACATGACATTACAGTCAGATGTGACATTGCTCAGCTTTATTGCCATTTATTTACATGATGGAATAAACATAAAAGTTAACTGAGGCCATCCTGTAGCAGCGCTGGCTCCAGGATCCGGTGTAGGGTTCAATATTTTCTCATTTGTCAGCCGGTATGAATAAACACTAGAACACAAGTAGACAAACAAGTAGCAATTGGCTTTCTAGCTGCTTGGGAAAGACACAACCATTACATAAAAGGAATACATACAATCCATTATACATCCATCGACAAACTATTACACAGCAATCTATAGCAATGGCCCGGACAAGCAAAGACCAGGTATAAGATTTGACCTTGATTTGTGACCTTGAGCTTGGGTGAAGAAAAGTGTAAGAGACACTCAGTCTAGTGATGATGCATATGTGTATGAAGTTTCAATAAATTATCTTGAGCGAATCAGAAGTTATGAGAAAGTTTGCGGATGTTGACTGCAGTATACCATACCTTCACCGGGCCTACACTAACCAATTACTCAAGAAAATCTGTTGTATGATTTACAAAGTAACCTTCAAAAGACTTTAAGTTCAATAAAAACTCTTACTTTCCTCAATTTGAACTATTAGCCAAGGGAAAAATCAGATTTGCTATCATCATTTTTCCTCTGTGCTACATATCTTGAATTTCCTTGTAAGGCCTTGAACTACAGACCTCAGGACAGAGATCTGGCCCAAAATGGAGAAGAAGCGCTTGGAATGGATTCATACTTTCACTGTCAGGCCTATCTATTTATCTACTAAAAGTCTGCTTTGCATTTTGGTCTGCAACGCTCCAATCTCTATTTATTTCAGCCAGTTGGAGAGATGCATAGCATACCCAAAAACTCTTGAAGAAACAACGATGAGACGGACAAAGAATCCATCGAGTCAGAGGCAATATTTCATCCTAAAGCACGAGCTGAGCTGAAAAACTCAAAGCTGTGTCTACAAGTTCCATTTAATCTGTAAAATAAAGCCTTGTGAAGCTAAAGGTACTCCAACTTTACTACCTTGTACTACTGAAAAAAAGAAATCAAGACATCCATAAATAAAGGAAAGATGGTGATGAGAAATTATTTGACTGACGAGAATCTAAATCCTGCAGGATAACAAGCTACCGTGTCGGTTTCCTCCATGACTGATCATTTCCACTGCTGATGTCTGTAGAGCAAACAAACTGTAGACACTTCCTCTCCCACTGTCCTCAGCTTCTGTACCTCGTTTCCCAGTTTCTCCCTCCTCTGGCCCCGAGTAGCCTTTCTGTGGTTCTATTTACCAAACGGAGCGTGCTTCTGGATCACAGCGCTAATTAATAAGGTAAACATCGGCAGCCAGCCGCTCACTCAGCACCGTGCTGACAGCAGCAGCTGGAACAAGATGCTTTACGACACGCAGCACTTCAAACTAGAACTACACAGAAGTTATGGCCCATAGGGGGAAGATCTGAGTTTTTCTTCAGCCACATTCTGCTAACAGTGAAACATGGACCCAAATCAAAACTAACCTGTTTTACACATCCGCACAGAAAACATCAAAGAAAAAAAATATTGTTAAAAGATCGTGTGTGTACGTGTGCCTGTGTTGAGTGTAGTCGAGGATGAGAGCAGCTCAGCAGGCAGGTGGGTAACTGCTTCCTACAAAAAAAAAAAAAAAAAAGTAGCATGAGCAATTAGTGTCACCCATCGAGCTGCTGGCTCAGACTCACCCTGATTAGTGCCTCGCTGGAACGCAACGCGCAGCTACAAGCTCGAGCTAACTGAAATGTCTGCGTGTAGTGGTGCTCCCGTCCACATGACACTCTGAGAGCAGAAGCACACTGAGCTGTGCACACAGGAAGCCTTTGTGTGGTTGTTTACACCAGGGGGGGGGACTAGCAGGACTCAGAGATGTCCATGCTTCATAGGTGTTGCAGTAATTATATGTGATGGGGATGTGTCCCCCTCGCATTTAAAAAATATTAATTTGGACTCCCTCATGTTTACCATGAAATATTCACCCAGCGCTGTTGCTATGAACTGTTTCGTGATCAAATCATTCCACTTGATTAATAGGAGAATACACTAACCACTAAAAGTCCACTCCAGGTTTTCCTGGTTTCCTACAACAACTCACCACACAGCATGCAGTGTTTCCCCGAGGTCACTTGGCTTGGCAGGACGATCATCTCGTCTGGATTTTTTTTTGTGGACAAGGCTTGGGGAGGAGGGGGAGACACCTCTGTGTTGCGCGCTAGCTTAGCACTACATTAGTGCCGACAGTTGACTGGGGTGTGGGGGTTAGGAAGCATGAGAGAAGCAGAGCATGCTCTATTCACACAAGGAGAGCTGTTGGTCAGGCTACTTCTTGTTGTGACATTAAATCTAAAATAGTTATTGACTCAAGTGTTTATTTATTAAGGTAAAACTAGATGTAAACAACCTGTTAAAATACATCAAAATGCAGGAAATGGCATCTACTTTATTCAAAATTTTATGGGGGAGGACCCCAAGAACCCCCCCCACCCCACACTAGTGTAGTCCCCACCCCCACACATTACAAATGCTTCTGACACCAATGTCGTGCTTCATACATGAACATGGTGTCAAGTCAAGTCAAGTCAGATTTATTTATAGAGCACATTTAAAACAGAAACTGTTACCAAAGTGCTTAACAAAAATATCACATCAACAGATAAAAAGTAGCAAGATATATTTACAGCACATGGAATAAAAATATAAAACCAAAAACAATTAGAAACAATGAAATACTAAATCAGATCACGTTGTGTCAAAAGTCAAGGAAATAAAAACAAAAAGCATAAACTCAGTCAGAAACAATGAAATACTAAATCAGATCAGATGACCTTGTGTTAAATAGGAATAATAACAAAAGCATAAACAGAATCAGCATCAATGAAAAACCAGATCTAAAGCTGGTCACCCTGTGTTAAATGTCAATGAGTATAAATGTGTTTTTAGGAGAGATTTAAAGGCAGAGACTGAGGTGGCCTGTCGAATGTTGATGGGCAGATTGTTCCAAAGTTTAGGGCCCACGTCTGAGAACGCTCGATCTCCTCTGAGCTTCAGTCGGGTTTTTGGTACGGCCAAAAGCAGCTGGTCTGATGATCTCAAAGCCCGAGAAGGAGTATAAGGATGAAGAAGGTCGGAGAGGTATGATGGTGCAAGGCCGTTAATGCACTTGAATGTCAGCAGGAGAATTTTAAAATCAACTCTGACACGCACAGGAAGCCAGTGAAGAGAGGACAGAACCGGAGTAATGTGCTCAAACCTGTGAGTTCCTGTTAAAAGCCGAGCTGCAGCATTTTGTACGAGCTGGAGACGTGAAAGTGAAGCCTGACTAACCCCAACATAAAGTGAGTTACAGTAGTCCAGCCGGGAAGTAATAAATGCATGGACTACTTTTTCAAGGTCGAATCTGGACAGAACGGACTTAAGCTTTGCAATCTGCCTTAGCTGAAAGAAGCTCTTTTGTAGAACAGAGTTGATCTGTTTATTAAACTTAAAGTCCGAGTCTAACACTACCCCGAGATTGGTAATCGACTGCTTTAGATGTGGCTGAAGGGAGTGCAGGTTTACAGGATCAGTGACAGTGGTAGAGCTTGGGTTAAACACAATGACCTCAGTCTTCTGATCATTAAAGCTCAAGAAGTTTGCAGCCATCCAAGTCTTGATGTCATCAAGACATTTTAGCAAAGGGAGGATGGAGCAAGAACTGTTTGGTTTTTTTGAGAAATATTTGTTTTTCTCCTGTTTAACGGTGGTCTGATACGCTTTCCAACATGTTTTTAACATCTCAAAAGACACCTGAAGTTTATCTTTTTTCCATCGACGTTCAGCCCTTCTCCACAGGCGTCTTGCCTCTCGTGTAGTCTCATTTACCCAAGGGTGGGACGTACGTTTTCGATTCCTGAGCTTTAACGGGGCGACTGAGTCCAGGATCTGTACACAGGCCTCCTGATGCTGAGAAAGCAACTCCTTTGTAGTAAGACCCGCAGAGAGTTCAGAGTCTGAAACAGAATTACCAGCAAAGATGGAAGAGAAGAGTTTTGCGGTGGAAGGGTTAAAAATCCTACAGGGCTTGGGTTTTGGGGGGAGGTGCAGGTTCACAAATCAAAGAGGTGTTGAATAAAACCGGTTTGTGGTCGGAACAAACAGTGTCACCAATTTCTAAATCATAAACAGACAAACCATGTGTTAAGACTAAGTCTAGAGTGTGGCCCTGCTGGTGAGTCGGACCAACAACACTCTGAACAAAGTTCAAGGACTGGATGAGGTCTAGAAAGTCCTGAGCTAATGGTTTATCTGGGCAGCACACGTGGATATTAAAGTCACCTAAAATCACAACCCGATCATATTGGAGCAGAACACCAGTTAGAAAGTCAGATAGTTCATTTAAAAACTGTTTATGGTATCCGGGTGTCTGTAAAAAATAGCACATAGAACCGGGTTGGAGCGGCCCAGCTCACAACAAAGCAGTTCAAAACTCGAATAATTAGCTGAACCAGGAAGCTGTCTGCAGTGCAAATGTTTCTTAAAAACAGCCAATAATCCTCCACCACGACCAGTTGTCCTTGGAGCATTGAAAAAAGAACAATCCGGAGGCAGTAATTCCAGAAAAACACTGAACTCACCAGGGCAGATCCAAGTCTCAGTGATGAAAAGAAAGTCCAGTCGGTTGCAGCAGAAAAAGTCGTTCAAAATAAAAGTTTTATTACCTAGTGATCTGGCATTTATCAGGGCCATCCTCGTAGAATCCACCACAGGAGGAGATGGTTGCAGTGTCCAGTCCAGCGGCCTCAGATTTGCAGAGTTAGATGCGCGCCTCCGGCAGGAAACCCAGCCGCGCACGGGCCCAGTGTGATGATGGGACCCCGACAGCGGGACCAGACAGCGTGCCACAGGATCTGTACAGCGCCAGGAGCGGAGGTGGAAACGCTCACCATCAGCTGGAGAGGATGTTTCAGAGGCAGCCAGCTGGGCTTTCAGTTTCACCAGCCGGCCAGCGCGTTTTCCACGGCGTCTGGAGCGACGTCTCCGGGGAGGCAGGTGCGCGCCTCGCTGCAGGTAAGCAGGCACGTCCGCCAGCAGCGGGGGGACGGGGGGGTTCCAGAGTTACGCTCATATTGATCAAAATAAGCGACATTGGTGCCACAAGGTCGAAGATCCAAAAGTTGTTTTCGGTCATACACCAGCAGAGCGTTGATGTCACAGATGAGAAATGAAAAAAACACCAAAAATACGAACACCATCAGCAGAGGTGGATTGCAAGCCATGTACACAGGCGCCATCTTACCGGAAGTTTTAAAATAAATTATTTTAAATTATTTAGCACCTGCTGCACCTTTGTGCAGCCCACAGCTGCAGGAGAAGCTTCTTCATGCAGCTGTCAGATCGCCGCTGTTGTGAGCAGGTGAATAATATCAGAGAAAAGTTCAACACATTACTCAAAAATTAGAACATTACAGAACATTAGCGTACTAAAACAAACGGGAAAGTCTAATCCTTCGAGCCCCAAGCTTTTGTCTGGCTGTCATTTTTAATTTCCCTTGAATATTTGTATTAACATGACCTGACAGACATAAAAAAAATGGTTTTGAATAAATGACAAATAAAAAAGGGATACCATTAAATTTTACATAATTTCTTAACGTTACCATAAATACAATAAGAGCAAGTGTTCCTAAATAAGGACAAAAGGTTCAAGTTGAATAAAATAAAAATATTTCACACAGAAAAGCCAAAACCATATAAAGGAACAGGATCTCTGGAGGTTAAAGAAGCATCTGATAGTTCAAACAGTGTTCAGTGAAAAAAAAAAGGTATGAGCTATAAATATCTTACCTGTTGTAGTTAGACAAGATGTAACTCTTTGAACAAGCTCAGTTTTGAAAATCAATGTCACTTCCAGAAAGTCTGCCAAATAAAGATGTAATGCAAACTTGATGAGGGTGCAAAGGTTAAAAGGTCCACAGAGGTCATCAGTTCTTTAGCTCCTAATCAGTAGAACCAGCAGCATCTTCACCCACCCAGCACACACACTTTTTGCCCCACTCCCCTCAGGAAGGAGGTTAAGGAGCATTAAGTGTAGAACCACTAGACTGAGGAACAGCTTCTACCCTGAGGCTGTTAGACTCATGAATCTCTAACTAGAATAATCACTGTGAAAAACCATATCATGTTGCTGCTGATCTGTTTCATGTTGCTGCTGATCTGTTTCAATGTTGATGTGTTCATGCGTGCACATCCGCTCACACAGACTCATGTTCATGTTTGTGCTGATGTTCAATGTTTTATGTTATGAGTGCTTAGTGTATATTTAGTTGATGTTTTTTCTTAGTTCATATCTTAGATGTTATTACTGTTTTTCTTATACATTTTATTGTTGGATGTAACTGGGACCCCGTGTACATAATTTCGCTCCACCACATGTACCACATGAGGTGCGAATGACAATAAAGAAACTCTGACTCTGACTCTGATCTTCACGCTTCAACTCTTGGTGTATTTAAGTCTTATTTTAAAACATTTCTACTCACTGACTCAAACAGTTGACTGAGTTGACATTTTTTGGATAATTTTAGTAGATTTTGTTTTTATCGTAAATTTTTTATTTGCTTCTAAATTTGTGTTTTTATGGTCTTGTTGTGTTTTGTTTTGCCTCTTTACCATTTGTTTTATGTGCAACACTTTGGCCAGCAACAATTTAAATATGCTATATAAATAAATAAATAAATCTGAATCACAAGGCTCATTTTTAGGACCCACCCTCTTTACAATCTACATAAATAATGTTGTGTAGGTCATATCATCCCTGATGCATCCTTACATCTCAATGCTGGTGACACAGTTGTTTATTGCCGAGCTAGAACAGTTGTTAAAGTTTTCCAGCTTTTACAGTCTGCATTCGACATCATCCAGTCAGATTTGTTCCATCTCAAACTTGTCCTAAACACTGACAAAACCAAAGGGATGTTTTCAAACAGGAAGTCGGTCCCAGCAGTTCTTCTTTCTATTTTATTGAGTTTGTCGATTCTTACAAATACTTGGGTATTTTGGTCAATTCACATCTCTCTTTTAATTTTTATTTATTGGTTTATTTGACAGGGACATTACACACGAACATAGACAGAACAAGTCTGTGACTGATGTGTTGCACAAAGAGTATATAGCTACAGCTAATTCGCAACTCCAGTCCCTGGTTGGTCATTTCTATGCATTAAAATACATACAATCTATCAATCAAAATATAGTAAGATTACATACATATTCCTGCCTACATATTCATGCAATCAACCTTGCAACCTCCAAATTCATGTAATAAAAACTATACATTAAAATACAAACAATTTATAAATCAAAATGCAATAAAAATACAAACGTTTTTCTCCCAACATATTCACAAACAACCTTGCAACCTTCAGATTTATATAAATATCCTAGCACAACCTCAATACCTCCCCATTCTCACACATTCAGTTAACGTACTAAAAATTGTGAATTTAATACTAACTCACTAATGCATACACTCCCAAACAGGCTTTCTCATCCATTAAATCTGAGTATTAAAAATGATCCCATCTTTGAATTCCTTTAGCCAAGATTTAGTCATGTAAACAGACTTTTTAAGTTTAGGTATAGATTTTACATGTGGGGGCAATAAGTTCCATAATGTTGTACTTTTATATGAAAAACAGGTCTGACCAAACGAGGTTCTACATAGGGGAGTCATGCAGTTCTGTTCCTGTGATCCTCCAGTGACTGTAACTGTTTTGCTTATGTATAAATGAACTCAATGGATCAGGACCTAACTTATTGATACACTCAAAAATTAATTTAAGAAAACATAAATTACAAAAGCTTTCAAAATTCATTAAATTATGTTTGTCCAGGATTAGACAGGGGGATTTAAGCCCCATGTTGAAAACTTGGTAAAGAAACTGAAAGTTAAATTGGGTTTCTTTTTTTCAGAAATAGATCCTGTCTAACCCTGAATGCTAGGAAACACCTTGTAGCTGCAACTTTCCTTCCCTCCATTGATTACAGTGACATTATTTACATGAACGCTCCTACAAGAACCCTGCAGATGTTGGATGCTGTCTCTCATGGTGCACTAAGATTCATAACTGGCTGTAACTACCGTAACCACCACTGCACCCTGTATTCACTGGTTAACTGGACATCATTAACTTCACACAGACTCTCTCACTGGTACATTTTCATCTTTAAATCACTTCTAGGTATGGATGGGGCAGATCCGATCCAGTATCGGCCTCCAATACCAGCATAATTTACGTATCGGATTTTTCCGATCCAACCTGCCTATCTTTTCGATCCATGATGCATGTCTGTGTCTAATGTTGGGCTGAGTACCGAACCGAGGTTCTTTTATGGCACTGACCGAACTGCACCGGTCGGTGTATGTATTGAAACGTCGCTCTTCTTTCGGTGTCAAGTTTCGGTATTGGCTGGAACGTGTCACGTGGTTTCAGCACGCAGGCTGGTAAAACACCAGACATATGACAAACAGACTACACCCAGATTACACACAGAGCTGTATAGAGCTGCCGTACCTAATCTATGTATAATTATGTCTATGGTGCTGGTGACGCTCACAGACAGGTTCACGTGTGCAGCGCATATTGTCGAACGGCTTCGACAACACGCGCTGCAAGTTGATCCGTGTTTTTCTGCGAGGAGAGAAGAGTTCATTAGCCTCCCCTCTCCTCCTCCCTCCCCCTCCTCCTCCTCTCACCATTAAAGTCAGCCTGTGAGAGCCTGAACGTCCTGATTCATTATCTCCACGACCGGACTCTTCATCAAAGAACTCCGAGGACGTCTCTGTGAGTTTCAGCTGGTGAGTTTACGTTTGTTAAAGTAACTGCAGCTTAACACGTACATCGCTGTGAAATAAACTATGATCCATGTAACGCTAACTTTTAAGATATTAGTGTGTAAATTTATTTCATCTACGTAGCTAGCTAAACTCAGAAGCTAACTAAAGATTGACAGCAACATAAATCTTAGCTTGTAAAAATGTTCTCATCCATTGGATCAGCTGCTTAAACAGTTCACTAATGTTCACTGTTTATGTTCATGTTCTCCTCACAGGAGGTTCTGACCCAGATGTGAGGACAGACAGAAAAGCGAGGTGGAGGCCACAGGACAATCAGACTTTGTTGTTAAAAATTTGCTGCTTTTTCTACATTGGAGCTGCACGGTGGAGGTAAATTAAACTTTAAAGGATTTTGTTGACCAGTTAAACCTTTATCTCTCAGCCTAGATAATGTTTTTTGAGTAATAATAACACAACCATGTTATTGTTGATGTTTTGTTCTCATGTCAATTAGGGAGATGATCAGAGCCCTAAACCCCAGAGAACCACAGAGAAGATTCAGGCAGAGACACAGAGGTGCAGATGTCTGCATCAACACTACCTCATTGAATCCATTGACCTGCTGGAATGTGAGGGACAATATGTCAGTGCTGTCAAACTGACAACCAGGTATCTGTGTGTGCAACAAGCATCATCTACAGCCTCAGAGTGAACATGTTCTACTGCTGGAGACACCATCAGCCAGGAGCAGACTTGTTTGTGTCCAGAGAAAACAGACATGTTGATGTTTCTGAAGAAAAACTGTTCAGTGAAAAGGTCCTCAGTGTGTAGCAGTGAGCATTAGACACTGACGTGTCACTGGTTTGAAACTGGTCTTTTGACCTGGAAATTATTTGTTTATTTTAATGTAAGAAAACTGCTTGGAATAGAAAAATACCAAAGTTAAAAAATAAAACTCACAATTTGTACTGTAATGTGTAACGTAATTTTATTCTTGTTAGAATTAATAGTAATTACAAAATTGGTACCGAAAAAAGAACCATCCAGGAACCGACACCGAAGTGAAGGTACCGACACCGGTACCAATTTTTTTAGAAAGGTACCCAGCCCTAGGATGACCTGCTCTTCAGGTTGGCTTCAAACTATGGAATGGATTTCCTGAATGGAAGCGTGTTTCATGAAGCCCAGAGTAATAAGACCCTCCTCACATTCAGGAAATCCATTTCATCGTTTGCAGCCAGCTAAAATGTGAGTAAATGCTCTTTTTAGGGCTGAGCACTGAGCAGCACTGTTGCTAACGGCTAACCAACTTTTCATCGTAACATGTCCGCTGTGTGAAAGTATTTTACACTAAACACCGCAAGACAGCAACGTGCAATGTCTGCAGAGCCGCTGTACTGAGAGGAGGAAGCTCGGTTGTGACCTACAATACAAAGAACTTAAACATTTGAAAAAGCACCACATTAAAGAGCACAAGGTTTGTTTAGCCAGGCACTGCAGTAAAGTTAGTTTTACATTGGACTTTCGAGCTCCGTGGCTTCAGCGGTGTGTTTCTCTTGTTCAATCCGGAGCTGACAGTCTTGATTTCAGTCAGCCTCGCTCAGTCTGCTCGTCTCGGAGGAGCAGACTGAGCGAGGCTGACTGAAATCAGACTGTCTGCTTCACAGCTTGATTTAATACTTGCAGCCAAGATATAGTTTATGTTTACCCTCCAGGAGATATTTATCAGCTCAAGGTGAGAGTTCTGTGATGAAGTTAAATTCAAAGCGGTCTGCTCAGATAAATAGTCTTAAATTGTTATTTTTATATATGAATGTTTATGTACAGTGCCTTGAAATGAGTTCTGTTGTGACTTGGTGCTACATAAATAAACTGAATTGAATTGACAATCATATAAAAAGCATATAAAATGAAAAGTAAATAGAAGAAATTAAATAAAAACAAAACAAAACCAGCTACATTATAAAGTGATGTAAAATACTAAAAACAGGAACATGTCTGTGTTGGTTTATGACATAAACTTAGCAGATGTTTGAAGCCATTTAATCACTTTAATATCCACTTTAAAGCTAGGAATAAAACAAACAGTATGTTTTGTGTTACAAGATTTAATTCTAACTTTAAAACTTATCCAACATTAAAAAAACTTACCTCAAGTTGCCTTTTTGGACATACATGCGTATATTTGTACAAACTACTTGAGAGGAGATTATTACACCCTCATAAACTCAATTATGATTATGATATCGGAAATAGTATCGGTATTGGCTGATATCCACTGATGTAGGTATCGGGATCGTATCGGAAGTTTTAAAAAAAGTGGATAGGTGCATCCCTACTTCTTGGTCTGCTGCCTTCATACATCTCCTACATGTCAGAGTGAGATGTACATGTGAGTGCAGCTACAGCGTGCGCTCTCAGGACATTATTACCTGCAGTGTTCCCCCAGTGAGGACTGAACTAGGTAAAAGGGTCTTCTCCTACTCCGCTCCTGTTTCCTGGAACATCTTGTAAAAAGATCTGAAGCTCTCGACCTTGACCTCTCTAAGAGATTTTAAACATCTGCTAAGTTCATGACAAAAACCAGCGCAGACATGTTCCTGTTTTTAGTCTTTTACATCACTTTATAATGTAGCTGGTTTTGTTTTGTTTTTATTTAATTTCTTCTATTTACTTTTCATTTTATATGCTTTTTATATGATTGTCTGCTGGTGTCTGTACCTCATCTGTGTTCTCCATTTATAACAGGTCTCTCTAGTAAATGAGTCCTCGAGGCTCAATGACACTAACCTATATAAATAAAGGTTGAATGAATTAATCAGATCTGAGGCAGATTACTTCAGCAG
This sequence comes from Nematolebias whitei, assembly GCF_014905685.2. Lineage (NCBI taxonomy): Eukaryota > Metazoa > Chordata > Actinopteri > Cyprinodontiformes > Rivulidae > Nematolebias > Nematolebias whitei. The sequence goes on from NC_056509.1 coordinate 10,547,162, forward strand.
GAACACACAGTGATTCAAAGGCTCTAATAGGTCTCCAATAAACTCTAAAACAGGCCTGAACTGTTCAAACACAAAGTTTACATACAGGTCAGGTGGAGAACCTCTGCTCTCATGATCAGATCAGGAAACACGGCCAAACCATGGTTGAAGAAAAAAAAATCTTAATTTTAGTTATATAGGTGCCATATTTATCAGCCATGTCTGAGTGCCACAATAAACAAAAAGCTATAAGTTCTCCTGCAGCCATTAAATGCAACTGTAGAAACAACCTGACAGCAGCATGTGTTCATGTCTGTATGTGTGTGTTTATGGACTTCTTTGGCATGACTGAACCCACTTGTGAGCATGGTCTTTTCTGTCTGCACCTGCCACAGACTCAAATTCCCGAAGGTGAAATATGGAGATGAACAAATTCCAAGCAGACAGTCGGGGTCGCAGGACTGTGGTCAATAGCTGCAAGCTGTCAGTCTGTGTGACATCTTCATTGTGGATTCCTTTCAGCTCTTATATTTCATGTCAAAAGTCTGGACAGTGATGAAGTGAACCATGGCCTTTGAAAAGGCAGAGGTGTAGCTCTGAGTATGAGTAAATCAGTCAGTAACTGAAGGTAACCACTAGTGGTAGCACACACGAAACAAGCCATCAGGGAAAATGTTCATTCGAATGTTTCAATTAGTTCTTAATTTGAAACACTGCAAATTTAAAAAGGTATTCTAGCAATTTTAAATAGGGGTTCTGTTGAAAAGGTATGAACAGTTATCTTACCCGTTTTTGATGGCTCTTTGAACAAGCTGAGTTTGGAGAAATCGTTTAATTCTGACTGCTCTGACGAGCTAAGGGTAGTCAGGAAACAGCTAAGACCACAGCAAATTAACAAAGCCCATGCTCAATAATCCACATATATAATCCAACATTTTTCAGTCAGGTCATCTGGACAGTTTCTTTCACAGCAAATAGTTTTGGTCTTAAAATTTATTTAGTTATCTAAATTTATTTATTGAGGAAAATGATGCAATATTTCATATATGAGTGGTAAAGGTATGTGAACCATTGCTTTCAGTATCTGGTGTATATATATATATATATATATATATATTCACTGCCTGACCCCAAAAAAAGTTGCTACTGCATGGGCGATTATCTTTCATCTTGCAACAAGTTATTTAACCCCATCTGGTGCAATGAATTGCTTGTCATTTCTTAAACAATCATGTTGAAAGACACATCACATGGTCGTGGAAAAAATGTCAGTCTGTTTGAGAAGGGTCAAATCATTGGCATGCATCAAGCAGAGAAAACATCTAAGGAGATTGCAGAAACTACTAAAATTGGGTTAAGAACTGCCCAACACATTATTAAAAACTGGAAGGATAGTGGGGATCCATCGTATTCAAGGAAGAAATGTGGCCAGAAAAAAATCCTGAATGATCGTGATTGGCGATCACTTAAACATTTGGTGAAATTAAATCGAAGAAAAACAACAGTAGCACTCAGGGCTATGTTTAATAGTGAAAGTAAGAACATTTCCACAAGCACAATGATAAGGAGCTCAAGGGATTGGGACTGAACAGCTGTGTAGCCTTAAGAAAAACCTAATCAGTGAGGCTAACTGGAAAAAAAACTTCAATTTGCTAGGGAGTATAAAGATTGGACTCTGGAGCAATGGAAGATTGTCATGTGGTCTGATGAGTCCAGGTTTACCCTGTTCTCCAGAGTGATGGGCACATTAGGGTAAGAAGAGAGGCAGGTGAAGTGATGCACCCATCATGCCTAGTGTCTAGTCATCAATGCAAGATCTTGATGAAAAATTAATGCAACACTGGATGGAAATAGATCTTGTGAAATTGCAGAAGTTTATCGAAACAATGCCACAGTGAATGCATGCCGTCATCAAAGCTAAAGGCAGTCCTGTGACAGATATGAGACAGGGAAGCACTGAGAGGGTGGTGAAATCACTGGGTGATGATTAGGTTTGCTTACCATAGAATTGCTCTGTGAAAATCACCAGGCTACTCTATGGTTTTACTGTGAAGAATTAAAAAAAAAAAAAAAAATTGTGGAATTCAATTTACTGGACTTAAATTTAGTGGAAGCTATTTCTGGTAAATATCCTGATGCATGCTCAATAATCCAGGTAGAAAAATCTAAAAAAGTTGCATGTTGCAAGTTGGCATGGAGGCTGCACAGCTGCAGAAAGAAAAGCTTTGCAGAGAGTGGTGAAGGCTGCACAGACATCTGTTGGAATCAGTCTCCCCACCATCACAGACATCTACACCACCAGATGCAGGAAGAGGGCCACCTGCATCATGAAGGGCCCCACCCACCCAGCACACACACTTTTTGCCCCACTCCCCTCAGGAAGGAGGTTAAGGAGCATTAAGTGTAGAACCACTAGACTGAGGAACAGCTTCTACCCTGAGGCTGTTAGACTCATGAATCTCTAACTTTTAAAAGGGAGTTTTTCCTTTCCACTGTTGCCACTGTGCTTGCTCAGGATGGGAGACTGCAACGAAGCCAAGATTCAACTTGTCTGCTGGATCCCTTAGATAGAGAACTTTACTAATTGGCTTTTATGTATGTGAATGTTTCTGTAAAGTGAGACAACTTTGTTGTGATTTGGCGCTATATAAATACATTGAATTGAATACTCTGGTTTCCTCCCACAGACCAAAAACATGCATATTAGGCTGATTGGTGACTCTAATGCCCCTTTTCCATTAGTACCGGTACTTAGCACCTGTTCCTATTTTCAGTACCCTTGGCTCTGTGGTTCTAACCCGAACGAAGAGGTACTAAAACGTGACGTCAAAACACTGTCGGTCACTGATTGGTCGGGGGAGGAGTCGGGGGCAGAGTCACTGGATCCTTCAGAAACTTTTCAAAACAATGATCCGCCATTTGCAATTTCTCGGACTGGAGCAGCGGCTGGACTTATTTTAAAGATTTTAAAAACAATACTGACAACAT
>NC_056509.1:10550228-10555253 GCF_014905685.2 Nematolebias whitei
ATAAATTACTTTAATTCCTGTTTAAATGCAATTCATCCTGCCATACCTGCAGTGTCTTCAGACTTTGCCAGCAAATTAAAAGTTGAAGCTTAATCATTAAATTATTATCTTTGTGTTAGATTTATTTATAAATCACATTTAAACACTGCTTGTATCAATTAAATTAAATAAAAAGTAACACACGTTCTCTATCACCGTCATTAATCAGATAAACAAGCAAACAAGCAGCAGCTTCATCTACCAGACAGACTGACGTTACGTTTTCTCTCTTGAAACAGAACAATGTGTTAAATTGTAGAGACTCACCTGCAACACGAGTTGGGAGTGAAACATGCATCAGCTGCAGCTCGTGACTCCGACATGTTTACGTTTCATCTCCGTGGTTCTCTCGTGTCGTGTCGGCAATTTTCAAAGCGGCATGCTTCTCATTTTTTATCTTTAAGTTCTCCCACTCTTTGGAGGACTTGGGTCAAACAGTTTTCGCTGTGTCGGTCATTTGTAAAATTTACTTAAATTTCCTTTAAAAACACCGCCACTGCTCTGCTCCCCCCTCGCTCTGTTCAACTCGCGCTGCAGTTTTTTTTTTTTCAAACTTTATTCAGTCAGTCAGCATTGACAATGAACTGCCCGTGAACAAAACGAAACGGCTCCGCAGCGCCGTGAAAGACGCATAAATGCGCGACACAATGAATCGATAACGAATTTCGTTGCCAACGCTTTTAATCATCGATTTTTTATCGATTTTATCGATTCGTTGTTGCAGCCCTAATTAATTTGGACCCCTCACATTTACCATGAAATATTAGTTCACCCAGCGCCGTTTCTATTTCTTAGTGAACAAATCCATTCCACTTGATTAATAGGAGAGTATTCAAACCACTAGAAGTCCACTCCAGGTCTTCCTGGTTACCTACAACAACTCACCACACTGCATGCAGTGTTTCTCCGAAGCCATCTGCCTTGGCAGTGCGCTCATGTGGGGGGAGGAGGGGGAGACACCTCTGTTTTGTGTGCTAGCTTAGTGCTACGTTAGTGAGAGCAGTTGTTAACTGGGTTGGGAGTTAGAATGTGTGAGAGAAGCTTAGTGCTATGTCTGTAGCATCTTAGCTAACGTGTCTGTGTTGTGTGCCGCTAGCTTAGTGCTATGTTAGTTCTGGCAGTTTTTGACTGGGGTGGGGGCTAGGATGCTTGAGAGAAGCAGCACGTGCTCTGTTCACACAACAAGATCTGTTGGTCAGACTACTTCTTGTTGTTCTCTAAAATAATTATTGAATCAAGTGTTTACTAATGTAGGTAAATGTAGATGTTTAACAACCCGTTCAAATACACCAGAATGCAGGAAATGGCATCTACTTTATTCAAAATTTTCTTGGGGAGGACTCCCAGACCCGCACCCCACCACCAGTGTGCCCCCCCCCCCCCCTACTCTTCTGACACCAATGATAACAGTCCTAATAACCTGAGGGAAGGTGGTGTCTAATATTGACAGCATCCTCACCAACTTTTATAGGTGCACCATTGAGAGCCTGCTGACAGGCTGCATCACATGAGAACTGCACTAGTCAGAGCTGGAATGTACTACAGAGGTGGTGCAAACAGCAGAGGACATCACTGGTAGCAGTCTCCACACCATCCAGGACATCTACCACAGCCGATGTCTGCATAAAGCATTCAGCATCATTAAGGACCACACACCCACCCAGCACAAGGACTCTTCCATCTACTACTCAGGCAGACGATACAGGAGTCTGTCATCATGCACGAAAATACTCAAAGACACTTACTACCCACAAACTGTCAGATTACAGAACTCCCGATAAATAACACTGAACAATTGGCAATAACATTGCACTAAGCCACATCTGTGACAGCTAATATGTTTATTGCTGTTGCACCATATGGCTGTATCATGTATGTATCTACCTTACCATCATAATTCGTCTCAATGTTACTACCTGCTAAAAACCTGTCACACATATGTTAGTTATGTGCAATATATATAATGTGCATTTAAGCTTATATTACTACCTGTGAAATCAGGGGAGTGATGGTGCAGAGGTTACAGACGGTGAGCCTGTGATCGGAAGATCGCTTGAGATTTGTGTTCAGGTAATGGTGGCTGATGCAGCTGGGCAGCATTATACAATATGTGCAGGTGTACCTGCTGGCTGGAGTAATTTGTTTGCTCATCAGGAAAAGCTGTTTTAAGCACATTTTTTATGGATTTTGGATGGATTTCGGTGGATTTTTAACCTTTTATCTAAAAGGACTTTTATGTCTTGTAAGTTTTAAGCTTGTTTTTTTAATACCTTTTTATGAAATGACTGAGATTTTGTCCAAAAAAGTTTGGCCTACCACATGTGCTGAGGCCTGCTTTCAAGCTACCTAATTTTTGTAACATGTCCTGTGGATTCACTGCAGTTTGACTTGCCCTCAGCTTATATTAGTAGCGGGCCGCAATCACAATACAATAGCAAAGGCTACAAAAGTATTTTTGTATTACATAAATACCTTATGCTCTGCAAAGAAAACCAGCAGCAGCCAGAAGTCAGGACCAGAGAGAAGCTTTTGTTTGTGACTTCTGACTGTTAAAACTCTGGTGTGGTGACACAGCTCATTTGGGATATGGCTCCTGAAAGTTCTCCAACAAGATGTCAGGGCTGTATCTCACTTTTTGAGAAAGTTGCTTATCTGGAACGTAGAATATCTACATTATGCAAGATACAGGACACAGAGAATTGTTTGGACACCATAATAACTGGCCAGACTCAGGCACCTGTGACCACTGCGCAGCTAGCTGACACTGTTCCTGTCGAAGATGACAGACAACTCACAATGAGTTCCACCCCTGCATATGTGGTTCACAGTATAGTCAATGTTGGTCCTCCAACCATTAGTCCACCATCAGCCACCAACAACTTGGGTCTAGTGGGGGCCTGCAGCTACACACACTGGCTTCAGTATGGGGCAAGACCCAAAATCCCCCCCAGCTCCACTCCTGTACAATCGGAGCATTGGGTCACAGTTGGGACTCACCGACACAAGGCATTTGCTGGGAAAAAATTGTAGTGCTATTTGTCCACTCCCCCTAGAAAACCGCTTTAGCATCCTGGATTCCCACAATTTTCCTTCTCTAGCTTCAGATCACCGTCATTCTGCTCCACTTCCTGTGTCGTCCCCACCCCAGCTGCTACAAACAACGGCGGCCCTCTCTCGTAATAAGTCCCAGGTCAGGATGACTCAGGCGGAGTTGAACTACACACCGGCCCCAGAGCATATCAGGGACTGGGTAAGTGATGTGTGGGGGCCGCTCAGGGCTCTTTCACTGCAGCCACCTCGTCCCTCACAGCTACTCTGCTCAGCACTACTAGAGGCTCATCCGATAGACCATCTTCCCACCACACTGCTTGTGGGAGATTCTATTATAAAGAATGTGAGGATGAGGGGAGCTCTTACACCATCTTTCCCAGGCGCCACCATCATCGAAATATCTAATAAAACCCCGGAAATCATTAAATCACATCCACAGGCTAAAATACTCATCATCCATGTAGGCACCAATGACATCCCCAAACAGCAGTCTGAATATTTGAAACAGGATTTTATTCATCTACTTGGCACTGTTCTACAGTTTCAACTGCAAGTTTTTATCTCTGGTTCCCTTCCCACTTGTGGCAGAGGAATAGACCGCTTCAGCAGACTTCTCAGCCTGAACACCTGGCTGTCTTCTGTTTGCATCCTCCAAAATGTAAACTTTGTTGAAAATATTGACGTTTTCTGGAGAAGGAGACATCTTTTTGGGACTGATGGCCTCCATCTGAATAACTCGGGTACCCGTATTCTAACTGCCAATCTGGACTACAAGGTACAGCACACAACTTCATCATCCATACCTGGTAACCATGTCACTATATCTGACCAGTCTACATGGTCCTGGCTCTTATAGTTCCTCTTGTAACTGTTGTACACATAACAATGGACCAGGCCCATCTGTTCCCAGCAACCAATTAATTTCAGTTCGGACTACATACAGAGAGCGAACCATACATAACCATACTCGTTCAGTGAACTTGAATAACCTTAGATCCTTAGCAAAACATTATTTATCACCTACAGCTACTGTTAACAGTTCACCTGTCACCCTCATTATGGCTCTTTTAAATGTCTGCTCTCTTTTAAACAAATATTTTATTATAAATGATTTGATTTCAGATTTTAAATTGGATTGCCTGTTTTGAACAGAAATTTGGTTAGGTGCAGATGCACCAGTTCTTCTTAATGAGGCCTCTCCACCTGGTTTTAAATTTTCTTTTTAATGTTCGAAGTGGCAGAAAAGGTGGTGGCACTCCTTCAATATCTAATAATTTACTGGCTGTTAAAGAGATTTCATTTGACCAGTACCCGTCTTTTGAGCATCATGCCTTTGTTTTTAGCAGCTTTCCAATACTTTGTGTTACTGTTTACAGACCACCCGGACATGTTTCTGATTTTATGACTGAGTTTTCAGAGTTTTTATGCTTTATTCATGCTAAGTATAATAAGATTATTGTGACTGGTGATTTTAATCTACATAGTGATAATCCATCAGATTTTTTGTCTAAACAGTTTTTAACAGCTCTGACTCTGACTCTCTCTGACTTTTAGAAACTCTAAACTGTATGGATTTTATTCAGCACGTCAAGCAACCGACTCACAACAGGGGACACACCCTTGATCTTGTTATTACCTATGGCTTGGCCTCTGGTGTGTCCTCTGTTGTTGACCTGGCTGTGTCTGACCACTATTGTGTGTTTTTTAATGTCACTGATTTGATTCAGTGGAAAGCCACAGTCCGAACTGTTAGGAGGCGCCATCTTACCCCTGAGGTGATTGATAATTTTTTTTAGAGATTTTAACCAAAATGCCCCTTGTTGTAACCGCGGGGAACCCAGATTCGTATGAGACCCGGAACGAGACAGACTCCAGTGGATACAAAAGAACAGTGTTTATTTACAGGTGATATATACAGTACTGGTGCAGCTTCTC
>NC_056509.1:10555353-10559655 GCF_014905685.2 Nematolebias whitei
ACAGTGTTTATTTACAGGTGATATATACAGTACTGGTGCAGCTTCTCTGCAGCTCCTGGAGGAGGTAGAGGAGGACAGTCAGAACGATGGTAGAGCTCTTAAGAGATTGTTATTTGTGTTCTGTGAATCTCTTACAGTTTGGTCCAGAGGAGGGTTCCAATCCTCCTGTCCAAGAGAGCTCCAGAGAGTCCAGAGAGAGTCCAGTAGCTGGCAGGGCAGGCACTGGCTGGATTAGAAGCACCAGGCGAGGGAGATCCAGGCACGAGGGTGATTGAACCAAGGAGTGACCCAAGGGGGTCTATAAACCAAGAGCTGGCCACGAGGGAGTCCAAGGGACCAGGAACAGGACACGAGGAGTCCAGAAACCAACGGATCACGAGGGGTCCTTTTAACAAGTCGAGGAACCAGGAAAACACTGGAAACAAGAGAGTAAGGTTAGTACTTGTGGGTATTAGCCTAAAAGGCTTGAAGCACAACTACCATGGAAGGTGATATGCTCCAGCGAAGAGTAGCACTGGACTGCAGCCTTTTGTAGCAGGGGCGCCTCCTCAGTCTGATGGCCGTCAGGTGTGGGCGATTAGCGGCCATCTTGGAGGAGGAGCTGCAGGCAGTGGTACTCTTACAGTACCCCCGCCCCCTCAAGAATCGCCTCCAGGCGACCTGAAGCGCTTCTCGGGGTGATCCTTGAAGAAGGAGGTGATGAGGCTGGGGTCAAGGATGAAGGACTGGGGAATCCATGACCTCTCCTCAGGACCGTACCCCTCCCAATCGACGAGGTACTGGAATCCTCGACCCCTACGTCGCGGATGGATCGGACAGTGAACGCAGGGTGGTTGTCGATCAGGCGGGGTGGAGGAGGGAGGTCAGAGGGAGGACACAGAGGGCTGGTGAGGACTGGCTTGACCTGGGACACATGAAAGGTCGGGTGGATCCTCATGGTCCTGGGTAGCTGCAGCCTCACCGCAAAGGGGCCGATGAGCTGGGCGATGGGGAATGGGCCGATGAAGCGTGGCGCCATCTTCCGGGGGGTGTCTTTGAGGGGAATGTCCCGGGTGGACAGCCACACTTCTTGGCCCACCTGGTAGCGAGGGGCCGAGGAACGGTGACGGTCAGCAGCCTTCTTTGTCTGGGTGGCCGTGCGGAGGAGTGCGGACCGCACCTGGCGCCAGACCCTGCGGCACCGTCTGAAGTGATGCTGCACGGAGGGTACCGCGCAGTCTACCTCTTGGCCGGGGAACAGGGGAGGTAGGTAGCCTAGGGAGGCTTCGAAGGGAGACGTGGCGGTGGAGCGATGGACGTTGTGGGCGTACTCAACCCAAGCCAAATGGTGACTCCAGGCTGACAGGTCCTTTTCCGTCATGCAGCGCAGGATGGACTCAAGTTCTTGGTTGGCCCGTTCAGCCTGGCCATTCGACTGGAATTGGTAGCCCGAGGTGAGACTGGTGGTGGCTCCCAGCGTCCAGCAGAAACAGTGCCAAACCTGGGACACGAACTGTGGCCCACGGTCCGACACGATGTCCGAGGGGATACCGTGCAGGCGGACCACATGCTGTGTCAACAGGTGTGCCGTCTCCATTGCAGAGGGGAACTTAAACAGAGGGATGAAGTGGACCGCTTTGGAAAAGCGGTCGATTACAGTTAGGATGACCGTGTTACCTTCAGAGGGTGGGAGTCCGGTAACAAAGTCCAACGAGATGTGGGACCATGGACGACTCGAGGTGGGCAGGGGTTGCAGGAGGCCGGAGGGGGGTTGGGTGCCCGTCTTATTGCGGGCGCACGTGGGGCAGGCAGCAACGAACTCTCGTACGTCTGCAGACATGGCTGGCCACCAGAAGTGAGTCGTGGCCAGGGAGATCATGCGGGTGGAACCTGGATGACACGAGAGTTTGTTACTGTGAATCCAGTGTAGTACCTTTGGGCGTAGAGCGGTAGGCACGAACAAGGTTCCTGGGGGACCGCCACCCGGGTCTGGTTCCACCTTCCAGGCCTCCCTGATTTCCTCCTCGATGGGCCACGTGAGGGCCCCAACGATGCAGGTGGTGGGAAGGATGGTCTCCGTGTTGTCAGGGGGGGTGAACTGGCGGGACAGCGCGTCCGGCTTGACGTTTTTGGAGCCGGGCCTGAAAGTGAGGACGTAGTTGAACCTGGTAAAAAACAGTGACCATCGTGCCTGGCGGGGGTTCAGGCGTTTAGCGTCCCGCAGGTAAGTCAAGTTTTTATGATCGGTCCAAATCAAGAACGGGGTCTCCGTGCCCTCCAACCAGTGCCGCCATTCCTCCAGGGCCAGCTTTACTGCCAAGAGTTCACGGTTTCCCACGTCGTAATTTCGCTCTGCTTGGGACAGGCGTTTTGAAAAAAAAGTGCAGGGATGGACCTTGTTGTCCTCCGAAGATCGTTGGGACAGCAACACCCCTACCCCTGTATCCGAAGCATCAACCTCGAGGATAAACTGTCGATGGGGATCAGGGTGGGAGAGGACGGGCGTAGAAGAAAATAATGTTTTTAATTTAAGAAAAGCAGTCTCAGCCTCAGGTGACCAGATAAATGGTCTGGAGGTAGAGGTGAGCTGAGAAAGAGGGGCGGCCACTTGACTGTAATTTTTAATAAAGCGCCTATAAAAATTTGCGAAGCCCAGGAAGATATGCAATTGTTTCCTGGACTCGGGGGTAGGCCATTCGACCACAGCTCTTTTTTTCTGGGTCGGTCTTGCAGTGGCCTCCCCCAAAAATGAAACCTAGGAAGGGAACCGAGGGGACATTGAATTGGCACTTCTCGGCTTTCACGAACAACTGGTTCTCCAGTAACCTCTGGAGGACCTTCCTTACCTGTCCCGCATGCAGAGAGGGATCACGGGAAAAAATGAGGATATCGTCAAGGTAAACAAACACAAAATCGCAGATGAAGTCGCGCAATACGTCGTTCACGAGGGCCTGAAAAACCGCGGGGGCATTTGTTAAACCAAAAGGCATAACTAAATATCCAAAATGGCCGAGGGGTGTTTTAAATGCTGTTTTCCACTCGTCGCCTTCTCTTATGCGGAAGAGGTGGTAGGCATTTCTTAAATCTAATTTAGTAAAAATGGTGGCAGATTGTAACTGCTCATGGAGGGAGTTGATTAAGGGAAGGGGATATTTATTTTTAACAGTAATACTGTTCAAACCGCGATAGTCGATGCACGGACATAAGGTTTTATCTTTCTTGGAAACAAAAAAGAAACCTGCACCGACGGGAGACGTGGAGGGGCGAATGATACCAGAGTCGAGGGACTCGTTGATATATTCTTTCATGGAACCCCTCTCGGGGCCCGAGAGATTATAAAGTCGGCTAGACGGCAAGGGGGCGCCAGGGAGTAAGTCAATGGCACAGTCATAGGGACGGTGAGGAGGGAGTGATAAGGCTCTCTGTTTGCTGAACGCTGACGCGAGGTCGTGGTAGGCAGTGGGAACAGCGGAGAGATCTACCTCCTCACTAGGAGGAGTGACCACTGGTCGCACGGCGATCGCGGAGCGTAGACAGTCTTTGAGGCACTTATTGCTCCACTTCTCTACTCGCCCTAGCTCCCAATTAATGTCTGGGTTGTGCGTTTTCAACCAGGGAAAACCTAAAATAACCCGAGAAACAGAGGAGTCTAACACAAAAAAATCGGTTCTCTCATGGTGGTTACCAGAGATGATTAAGTGAAGCTCGATGGTTTTTCGTTGGACGAGCGCCAGCGTCTCACCAGTTACGCCGGAAACGGAAATGGGAGTGATTTCGCGAGTGGGTAAAAAGTATTTGGTGACCAGGTCCTAACTGATGAGATTTTGTTCGGCGCCTGAGTCAACCAGGGCCAATAAGGGGACACGAGAACTGTTTATTTGGATAACTGTGAGCAAGAGGAGTTTAAATGGGGAGGTAAGAGCTGAGTTACCCACCAGTATCTCCCGCTTTACTGGTGGGCTTGCTCGTTTCCCCGAAACGGGCAGAGAGGTAAATAATGACCAGGGTTGCCACAGTACATGCAGAGGTTAGCGTTTCTACGGCGCTCTCGCTCTTCAAAAGTCAACCGTGTTCGCCCAATCTGCATGGGTTCTTGCTCGGGAGGCACGGGGAACTTGGTCTAAGGAGACAAACAAGGAGGATTAATAACCGGGGACGTTTGCATATGGTAACCTTCTTTCGCTGTCTTAAAATAACGAGGTTCACCTGAAGGGGCCGCGAACCTGGAAGTGGAAGGCTTTTGGGAGTTGTAGTCCTGTTCCCGCCTCCGTTCCCGGAAGCGGTCATCAATGGCAATGGCCATTTCAATAAGTTGGTCGAACC
>NC_056509.1:10559755-10567688 GCF_014905685.2 Nematolebias whitei
AATTTGGCAAAATATGAAAATAACAACATAATCAATCAATCAGGAAAACCATACGGCCATGATTTTCCGTTGCTTCACCACAGACATTTATGAAAACTGTACAGTTATGATCAATTATCCACACGGCGGTGGATGAGCACTTTACACAGACATTTCTAAATTATCTGGAAGGATTTCTACTTGAGAGAAGAATTTAAAGATGGAAAGATGGAGTTTAAAGGGAGTAAAAGATGGATGAGGGAGAATGTGGTGTCAGCTTCAGAAACGGCACCCTCCATTCGAACCCAGCTCTCCTCGGTACGCTTTGGTAGGAAACTTGACTCATTACCTTTCTGAAGATTAATCAGCAGATATGGAGGTCCAGTTAACGCTACCTGTCCAGCGTCTCCATAGGATGGCTGTGACTCGTCCGAAGTAGTGACGAGATTCCGTCCGACACAAGCTCACCTCAGCAAGTGGAAAGTGTTATAATCCCATGAAACTCGGAAGAGCTCTGTGGTCATGTCAGGGTCTTCCCGGCTCCCAGCCAGACCCAACAGAACTTCACAGAACTGAGAACTGGGCAAATCCAGAACTGGCTCCCACAGCAACTGTACAGCACTAGGACATATCAGAACTCCGAGAACCAGGAAGTACCGACATTTTTAAAGAGCTCTTTTCCCGGTTCATTTGGGAGTCTTCCCATTGGTCAGTACCGACCAGACAGGGGTGTGTTTTGTGACGTAAGAGGTTACTAGGAGTCAGAAAAAGCCAGAATTGTTATGGAACAGGTTAAACTGTTCTCAGAGACAGAGAGAGTTTTGTTTTGGCGAGTTTGGAAAACAAGTGCCAACTCCGTTGGCGTCTGAGAGGATGTAAACAAGACAGTTGTTCCAACACATGTCTGCTTCGACTCCTGACCTTGGAAAACGCACACTTGCTCATTCAAAGACAGAAATCAGAAAATGCATAAAAATTTGTAACAGACCTTAACATGAATTCTAACTCTGCATAAGCATTAAAAATCATTACACTGTTTCACAGTTAATAAAATTGATTAGTTCACTGCAACATCTAAAATGGTTTGAACTAAGACACTTTGATTATCAACATTTGTAAAATAGTAATGATAATAAAAAGAGAGTGTTCTTTCACTTGATTTTCAAGAAAGAGAGTCTCAGGATGGGTGAACCTGTATTTCTGGATTCAAATCAATGAAATGACAGTTCCTGTCCCACAAGGTTCTTAAGGTCAAGGGTTTTGACCTTAGGCTTAGTTTTGACATCAGGTTAAGTTCACTACAAAGGCATAAAAGAAGATAAAGGAGAGCTTTGTAAATAACTTCCATTTCTATAGGACAATGAGTTTGGGTTCCTGAAATAACTTTAGCTGGTGCTCATAGCAGTTAGCACTGGCTAGCTTGCCCAAGTTGTAATTGATGGTTCTCATTGTTGTCATCATCCTGGCACTTTTTTTCACTAGCACCATCTTTGTGGGCTAGCATTTAGCTTCACACACCATGTCCGAACGAGCCAAGTGACCAACCAAGCTGAAAAAATAAAACGCCCTCAGACAAGGCAGATGTGTGTGTGCAATGTAGACAAAGAAAAAAATTTAGGTTTTTCACTAAATTAAAATTTCTAAAATATGCACCTGCACATCATGTCATGCTAAAGAGTTGAATAAATAGCTATTTAATTTCTGTTGATTTAATGTTGGGCAATTTTCAGCATGATGTTCAATTCTAGAATTCTAGAATTTCTAGAATTGTTCTATAATTGCGCCGCTCAAGGTGGCTGCATGTTGAAGCAGCTGTCTTTCATGCTGAGATTTTGCTTTTGGAAACTTTAATTCCTCTTTTTCTGGATGTAAATCACATTTTTTGGATGATTGTTTCCTCTGGTATCGGATGCTGTGCAGCTGAAAGGATTTTTACTGAAACTTTTTTTAGTTTTGGACATTTGTTATGATGTGTAACCATGGCAACAAGGCAGTTTTCTACAACCAACAGCAGCCGATTAACATCTCAAAAGCTCAACTAATATCTCAACTAAAGCCCCAAATCTCAAATGAGTTAAAAAGGATGTTCTGTGGATGCATTCTCATCTACCTGCCAGCTGTGTTTGAGTGCCTGACCACTGAGATCCTGGAACTAGCAGGAAACACGACTCATGACAGCAGAAGGACAGGATCGTCCCTCGGCACCTACAGTCGGCGGTCCGCAGTGACGAGGAGCTCGGCAGACTGCTGGGAGGAGTGGCCATAACTCTGGGAGGAGTTCTGTCCAGCATTCGGGTGGTCCTAGAGCCTGGGGGAACGGAGAGAGGCCAGCCGAGTCTGGGTGGACGGATCGGACGCATCTGAGGCCAGTTTCTTAGGCTCCACTGTGGGATGGACCTTTACAAGAGATCCTTCCTGTCAACAGCCATTAGCATCTATAACATCTCTTAATGAAATGAGGATAACGAGTTACAACAACGAATAATTTCCCTTTGGGATTAATAAAGTAATTTTGAATTTGAATTTGAATCAAAAACGCAAAGCAAATTATTGGCATGTTGCATGTTTATTATATGACAAGTTCAGTTGAATATATGTACTAGCAGTAATATCATTAAGAAAAGTTCAACTGTAGTTCCAATTCAAACGTTACACTATAATAATGCACAGACTTTTAGTTGCATGTTCACCCGACATGCATCAAATGTACATTTAAGTTCCTGTAGGACTTGTTAAACCAAACCTAATCAAATTATACAACTGATGGGCATATGTGAGAAAGTGCACAACACACAGTTACAATTAGGTCCACAAGGAGGATTCCATTTAAGGGTCAAGGTTCAAGGTGACTTTATTGTCATTTGCATCAGGTACATGAGGTAGAATGAAATTGTGTACTCACGGTCCCAGTTACACCCAAAAATAGCAAAAATATAAAAAGTATAAAAAAGAAACAGTATACAAGGATCTAAGATATATGCTAAACAATAATAATGTAAAACCATGCGGTGTATTAAGCACCAGCCCGAACATGAGTTTGTAGTGAACAGATGGGTATGAATACAGCAGCTTAAGGGCAAGAAATCAGCAACATGGATAATCAGCAGCACAAACAAGTCACATATCACCAATTAAAGTGGCATTACAGTGATTATCCTGGTTAGAGATTCATGAGTCTAACAGCCGCAGGGTAGAAGCTTTTCCTCAGTCTAGTGGTTCTACACTTCATGCTCCTTAACCTCCTTCCTGAGGGGAGTGGGGCAAAAAGTGTGTGTGCTGGGTGAGTGGGGTCCTTCATGATGCAAGTGGCTCTCTTCCTGCATCTGGAGGTGTAGATGTCTGTGAAGGTGGGGAGACTGACTCCAACAGACTTCTGTGCAGCCTTCACCACTCTCTGAAGAGCTTTTTTTTCTGCAGCTGTGCAGCCTCCATGCCACACGTTGATGCTGGAGCACAGGATGTTCTCCACTGCACACCTGTAGAAGGAGGTGAGGACTGAGCTTCCCAGTTCAGCTCACCTCAGCTGCCTGAAGAAGTTGAGTCTCTGATTTATGTAATTCTGTAGGAAGTCTGTTGGTAAAGTGCCCTGTAGAACAGTGTAGTTATGATAAGTCCAGTCCAGCTCCACATGGATACGCACATTAGCTGTTTTCCTGTTGGCTTCAACTTCTAGCAGAGACAGTTGCTTTTATTTTCTCTTGTAAAAGCAGGTATTTTCACTTCATCACACATTAGTCCAACATTGTTACCTATGTCAAATCCCCAGTCATTCCGCGATAGCGTGCCCACAAAGATGGTGAACCGATCACGTGATCGCCATGTTGTTATGACACTTGAGAACCATGGTAAACGGATTGTACTTATCTAGCGCCTTTCTATCTGATCAACATACTCAAAGCACTTTACACTACAATCTGTGCCCTCATTTACACATTCATACAGCACTCTACTAGATCTCTATAAAGCTAATTGAACGAATCATTCTAAAGAGATTAATCAGAGCTTTGTCACATTCATACACTGATGGGACACACATCAGAGGCAATCAGGGGTTCACTGTCTTGCCCAGGGACACTTCAGCATGTGGCTGCTCGTGGAATCGAACCCCCAACTCTCGCATTGGAGGACAGCTGCTCTAACCACTCAATCACAGCCGCCCCATCCATGGCCATCCATCCATCCATTATCTTTTACCCGCTTCTTCCTCTTCGGGTCACGAGCGTCACTGGTGACGTTATCCAGACCAGCAGTCACTGTGCGAGAGGCGGGGGATCTCCATTCCATCACAGGGACATCTTGGGACAATTTAGAGTTACCTATCAGTCGAACATGCATGTTTTGGTCTGTGAGAGGAAACCGGAGTACCCGGAGAAAACCCACGCAGCATGGAGAGAATATGCAAACTCCACCCAGAAAGTCCCCCAGCTAGGATTTGATCAGGTGACCTATTAGCTGAGAGGCAACAGCTCTACCAACTGAGCCACCCCTATGATTTAACCACCTGATTTTAGAATGTTCTTTTTATCTTTACTTTTAATGACTGTACTGTATTGAAAAAAATTAATTTAACCAATGTTTTGTGTAAATTGGAAATGAACTGTACATATATAGCATCTTTCTATTTTATGAAGATACTTAACGCTCTTTACAGCACAATCTGTGCCCTCATTTACCTCCACACACACATTCATACAACACTCCTACACACACATTCATACAGCACTGTACTACACCCATTCATACAACACTCTACTACACACACACATTCCTACAGCACTCTACTACGCACACATTCATACAGCACTCTACTACACACACATTCATACAGCACTCTAATACACACACATTCATACAGCACTCTAATACACACACATTCTTACAGCACTCTACTACACACACACATTCCTACAGCACTCTACTACACACACATTCATACAGCACTCTAATACACACACATTCATACAGCACTCTAATACACACACATTCTTACAGCACTCTACTACACACACATTCATACACCACTCTACTACACACACATTCATACAGCACTCTACTACACACACATTCATACAGCACTCTACTACACACACATTCATACAGCACTCTACTACACACACATTAATACAGCACTCTACACACACATTCATACAACACACACACATTAATACAGCACTCTACACACACATTAATACAGCACACTACTACATCAAGATAATATGAATCTGTAGAGATTAATCAGAGGTTTAGATCCATCCATCCATCCATTATCTTTACCCGTTTATTCCATTTTGGGTCACGGGGGTCGCTGATGCCCATGTCCAGCAATCACTGTGTGAGGGGCGGGGTACACCCTGGACAGGTCGCAAGTCCATCATAGGGCCACATAGAGACAAACAACCATGCACTCTCCCACTCACACCTAGGGACAATTTAGAGTTAACAATCAGCCTAACATGCATGTTTTTGGTCTGTGGGAGGAAACCGGAGTACCCGGAGAAAACCCACGCATGCACGGAGAGAACATGCAAACTCCACCCAGAAAGGCCCCTGGACCGAGGTTTGAACCAGGGACCTGCTCGCTGAGAGGCAGCAGCTCTACCAGTTGCGCCACTGTGCTGCCCCGAGATTTAGATCAATTGTTGAAAATCAATTGGAAAAAAAAAAAAGTTCTCAAACTGGAGTCCCTGGACCCCCGGGGTCCGCAAATCGGTGCTTGGGGGTCTCACCCGCAAAACAAAGTAGTATATATTTTTTTTACAGTCAGGTAGATGTTTAACAACCCGTTAAAACACACCAAAATGCAAGAAATCACATCTATTCAAAATTTTCAGGGGGAGACCCCCAGACTCCCCACTCTTTGCGTTCCGGCATGATCACTTTACAGATTAAGCGTTGTTACTGTGGAACACCAAAATGCTCAAAATTTATAAATAAATAGAAACATGATGAAATAAGAAAATTTTCATTTTTATTCTTTTATTTTATAATTGTTTTTCATGATAGCTTACAATTATGAAATAAAAGAATAAAAATGAATTTTTTTTCATAATAATGAGCTTAGATACTTATTTCATAATGCTTTATTTATTTTTTATTTTTTAAATTTGAGCATTTTGGTGTTCCATATGTTACTTGGTATGAATACTGCTGTTATGATTCTGTTCATTTTTATGTAAAGGGTTTTCTGTAATAATTTGAAGAAGTGGAAATACATTTATTATGTGAACAGGTAAAGTTTTAAAGTGATTTTTGATTCTGTTAATTTTCTCACAACTGTACAGACACAATATATGATCCATATAAAAAACTGAAAAACAACAAGAACACAGAGTTAAAAAGAACAAACACAAATATTTCCATTGCATTAAAGAAACAAATTGTAGAAAATTATTTAATAAACATGAGGGTTATGAGGGGGTTCCTGAAACCCAAAAGTTTAAGAACCCCTGCTTTAGATCATATTCATACACTGATACATCAGAGACAGTGAAAGGTTCAGTGTCTTGCCCAGGGACACTTCAACATGTGACTGCTGGTGGAATCGAACCCTCAGCTCTCCCATTGGAGGACGACTGCTCTAACCCACTGAAAACTACTCTAGAGTAAATCTGCCCAGGGTCGGCCCATTGGCGTTGTTACAGAGCAGTTTTCAGTTCGTGCTCCTGAAGGAAGCTGCTGGACTGATGTGATCAAACCACCATGACTCTCCGGGCTCCGCGGCAGCGAGCGGGTTAAAGCTGACGCTGTGTCAGTCCAAGTCTCACAGCGCTCCTCCGGGCTGTCCCAGCCCACCGCCTCCCGCCTCCGCTCCGGCTGCTGGGGGCAGAGGGAGAGCCTCTCCGAGTGGGGCTGTTTGTTGCGGATATATCTGAAAGTAGCCGAAGCGACGGCTGCTGCTGCGGAGCTCCACCGACTGGACAGAAGCAGCTCCGAGCACCGGGAGACACGAGAACTCGACGGCAGGACTCCCAACACAGGGCTCGCAGGATTTATTCGCTTTAATTACAGGACTGAGGCAGGAAGTCGGAGCTGTGACACTTGTAAGTTTAGTTTCGTTCAGCCTGTCTCGGCTGAACTCCTCTGAAGGTTTTCTAGGTTTCGTCTCGTTTTTCCTCTGAAATCATTCTGGAAAACGTTTCCTCACTTCTGCTGCCGTGGTGTCGTTTCCAGAACAGCTTCAATGTAACGTGTTTGACGTGTTTCAGTTAGAACTGTACTGGGAGCAGCCGCATGCTGGGGCTGAATGGTTAGAGCAGTTGTCCTCTAGTGGGATAGTTGGGGGTTTGATTCTACCAGCAATCATAGCTGAAGTTGCTCTGGGCAAGACACTGAACCCCCTCATTGCCTCTGAAGCGTGTCCCATCAGTGTATGAATGTGATAAAGCTCTGATTATTCTCTACGGATTCAGCTTAAATTTGTAGAGATGTAGTAGAGTGCTATATGAATGTGTGTGTATGTAGTAGAGTGCTGTATGAATGTGTGTGTATGTAGTAGAGTGCTGTATGAATGTGTGTGTAGTAGAGTACAGTATTAATGTGTGTTTAATAGTGTGCTGTATGAATGTGTTTGTATGTAGTAGAGTGCTGTATTAATGTGTGTGTAGTAGTGTACTGTATTAATGTGTGTGTAGTAGAGTGCTGTATGAATGTGTGTGTAGTTGAGTGCTGTACGAATGTGTGTGTAGTAGAGTGCTGTATGAATGGGTGTGTGTAGTAGAGTGCTGTATGAATGTGTGTCTATTAGAGTGCTGTATGAATGTGTCTGTGTAGTAGAGGGCTGCATGAATGTGTTTGTGTAGTAGACTGCTGTATGAATGTGTGTGTGTCTAGTAGAGTGCTGTATGAATATGTGTGTGTCTAGTGGAGTTCTGTATGAATGTGTGTGTGTAGTAGAGGGCTGTATGAATGTGTGTGTCTAGTAAAGTGCTGTATGAATGTGTGTGTTTATTAGAGT
>NC_056509.1:10570688-10589328 GCF_014905685.2 Nematolebias whitei
GTAGAGTGCTGTATGAATGTGTGTGTGTAGTTGAGGGCTGTATGAACGTGTTTGTGTGTAGTAAAGTGCTGTATGAATGTGTCTAGTTGATTGCTGTATGAATGTGTTTGTGTGGTAGAGTGCTGTATGAATATGTGTGTATAGTAGAGTGCTGTATGAATATGTGTGTGTGTGTAGTAGAGTGCTATATGAATGCATGTGTAGTAGAGTGCTGTATGAATGTGTGTGTAGTAGAGTGCTGTATGAATGTGAATGTGTGTGTGTAGTAGAGCGCTGTATAACTGTGTGTGTAGTAGACTGCTGTACGAATGCGTGTGTAGTAGAGTGCTGTATGAATGTGTGTGTAGTAGATTGCTGTTTGAATGTGTGTTTAGTAGAGTGCTGTATGAATGTGTCTGTGTAGTAGAGGGCTGCATGAATGTTTTTGTGTAGTAGAGTGCTGTATGAATGCATGTGTAGTAGAGTGCTGTATGAATGCATGTGTAGTAGAGGGCTTTAGTGTTCTAACAGGCTCGATTAGCTTCAGAGCTTCACTACAGTCGTATTTTAAATTTACGGGTTCTCTCTTTTTCGAGCTACTTACAGATATGTGACAGAGGTACTGTGCGTAGATGGTTTAATCAGTGACATGAGACGTTAATTTTCTTTGACCAATCAAAATAAATGTGGTCATTTATTAACAGAATCAAAATTTAACATCAAAACATTGTACACTTGATTAGACTGGTCTGGTTCTGATTAATAAAACTTGGCACTTTTTACTTAATAAAAACAACAGACGTTTCTGAAGATATCTGGATTAATTACTGGCAAGATAGAAGAGTTTTAAAGATGGGAAATATGGAGGAGTTTAAAGGAAGATGTGGGGGAAGAGTTATGTCTGTAGACCAGGACAACACGCTCCTTTCAAACGCAGCTCGCCGCGGTACACTTGTAGTGAAGCTCGTGACGACTTTTTACCTTGGCAGAGGATGGGTCCGCTGTGGTCAAGAGGTCCCTGGCACGCTACCTTTCAGCGTCTCCTCAGGGCGGCTGCGACTCTGCAGAAGTCGTGAGATACTCCGTTCTACAGAACAACTTCCTCAGAAGTTGTAGGGCATTCGCCTGGTGGAGCCTCAGCGAGACGCCGTGACTCCTGTAGAGATGGATGACTCCATCAGCCTGGAAAACTGAGTCCGAAGTTCCATTCAGCAGTGGAAAAACTCCAGAACTACTCCACAGTACTCCAGAAGACTCAAGAAGACTTCAGAAGATCTCCGCCGACCAATAGTTCCAGGAAGTGTCGACTTTTAAAGAGTTCTGCTTCCGGTCACTTTTAGTACGTCCTCATTGGTTGAAGCAACCAACAGGGGTGTAGTTCTAGTGACGTCAAAGGGTTTTTACAAGTCAAGAAAACAGCAGAAATGTTTAGGAACAGACAGAGACGTGTTTTGGCGAAGTGAGAAACACTGCAGGTGCCAGTTCTCTTGTTTACTGTCTGAGAGGTTTAAAAACACGACAGCCCGTTCTAACAACTTGTTTCTTGACTGTCTCCGACTTTTGACCGACATCACTCGTTCTCATTTCAGACAGAAGATCAAAAAATGCATAATTACTTTTTTAAAATAGACATTTAACTTGATTTCTAATTTGAATGAGGATTAAAAAATAATTAATACTGTTTCACAGTTGATTTAAAATGAGTGGTTCACTTCAACATTTAAAAATGGTATGAACTAAACTCACTTTTGATTATTAAGATATTGTAAAATAGTAATGATAATATAAAAACAGAGAGTGTTCTTTCAATTGATTAGTTCAGGATACAATTAGAAAGTCTCTGGATGAGCTAATTTGTATTTCTGGATTCAAATCAATGAAATAACAGTTCCTGTCCCATGAAGGTCTTCAGAGGCAGGTTTTGGTCGGAGGCCTAGTCCACTACATTGCTGTATGAATGTGTGTGTAGTAGAGTGCTGTATGAATGCATGTGTAGTAGAGTGCTGTATGAATGTGTGTGTAGTAGAGTGCTGTATGAATGCATGTGTAGTAGAGTGATGTGTGAATGTGTGTGTAGTAGAGTGCTGTATGAATGTGTGTGTGTGTAGTAGAGTGCTGTATGAATGTGTGTTTGTAGTAGAGTACAGTATGAATGTGTGTGTAGTAAAGTGCTGTATGAATGTGTGTGTGTAGTAGAGTGCTATATGAATGTGTGTTTGTAGTAGAGTGCTGTATGAATGTATGTCTAGTAGAGTGCTGTATGTATGTGTGTGTGTAGTAGAGTGCTGTATGAATGTGTGTGTGTAGTAGAGTGCTGTATGAATGTGTGTGTATTAGAGTGCTGTATGAATGTGTGTGTGTGTAGTAGTAGAGTGCTGTATGAATGTGTGCATGTGTGTCTAGTAGAGTGCTGTATGAATGTGTATGTGGAGGTAAATGAGCTCACAGAGTGTTGTAAAGAGCTTTGAGTGTCTTGGTTAGATAGAAAGTTCTACAGTCCATTTACTGAACCACACTCATTATTTAAAGTAGAGTATTTCTCATGTTTGTAACTGTGTATGTTGAAGAGATGATGAAATAACTGATTACTGCAGCCTGGAGCAACCCTTCCACTCGGTATTTTTAACAACCTAGCTGGAACTATGTGTCCTTGGGGGGACACTAGGGCCTCTTACTGGTCCAGGGTCTCTCCTGACAACCAGAAACCTGTTAGAGGACTGCATCCTGAGCCTGCTTCATGTTGCTCTTATTAACCATTTCTTGAGTGATTTTTAGTAATTGCTGCCTATTAGCGTTAATTAAAGGGATTGCGTTATGCGCCTCTCTCACCCCCCCCCCCCCCCCCCCAATAATCCTAACCCTGACATGATAGGCAGCAGGAGAAACCCTTCGTCATCACCTATGTTGAACCGTAACATAAACTTTATAAAAATAACTATAAAGTTCCTAAAGAAACTGAGGGGTGTGCAGCTTCCAACATCCTAAAACATTTACTCTGAAGCTTAACAGGAATTAGGGATTATCTTTTTTTAATAACCTAAGCTGACAAAATACAATTTTGATTATGTGAAGAAGTGTGAATCAAACTAACAAATCAGGAAATGTTTAAACTGCTGCCTGCGGCTCTGTAGGGTCACTATTGTAACCATATGCTCATGTGTCTCACTTCAATAGACAGACAGAAACACAGTAAGCCTCAGACTGTGTCCGAAAAAGACAAGGTATGGAACATTTAGGCAGCTCAGAAGTTAGCGTATGATATCATCATCTAAATTGAACATTCTGTGGTAAAACCTCCAAAAATCATTGAACTTAAATTGTGATTGGTAAAACTTTAAAGATATGGAAATAGTGCTTTAGTCATGTAAGGTCTAACTTTCTGGGTTAACCTTTAAATGATGAGTTGTAGAGCTCCAAATGGTGCTGAGTTTTCTTACTTGTTCAGCTAAAGTCCTATTGTTGTGTTATTTAATTTACATGTGAAGATAATCTGCTACCAGAAGTCATGTTCCTGATGAACCTTTGATGTAGGGTGCATTCACACCAGTCCTGTTTAGTCCACTTTAATCGAACTCTAGTCCATTTGCCTAGAAAGTCCGGTTTGTTTGGGGAGGTGTGAATGTGCAATCGAACTCTCATGCCGACCAAAAAAGTGAACTTTGGTCTGCCTAAATACTTAGGTCTTGGTTCGGTTGAAGTGAACTCTGGTGTGGTTCGAATGCATTGTGAATGCAAGCAGACCGGAGACTGCTCCAAAAGCAGGAAGTGGACTACAGAGCAGGGCATTCTGGGTATATACAAACAAAACAAACACACATTTCTCTTACCTCATACGGAGCCGTCAGCAGCCTTGTGTGAAAAATAACATTCTCCATGGTCTTCTGCCTCATCTTCCACTCATGCTGAGTCCATTGTTGAGAAATGATCAAACAGAAATACTAAAACCGCTAAAATTTGACACCACTCCATTTTGGTTTTTATTTCCAGAAGAAGAAGAAGAAGAAGTGTCTTCTTCAGAAGTTTTTGTGTCGTTTCCTTCAGTAGTTCTTGGTGCAGCGCCACCACAGGTGAGGGGGGGGGGGGGGGGGGGTAACAGGTTGGCTCGACTGACTCTGCTGTGTGAATGTGAACTGCACCAGCTGAAATGTAAACAAATGTTCTGAATTTTGGTCCCTGATCAAACTGAGTCTACCGGACTATCAGGTGTGAAAACGACTGTAGTTTTTGTTTGAGATTTTTAATTAAACATTTCTCATTGCATGACATTAAATTATATATCTTTATTTTACACACTCATTTCATCTTAAATCGACTCTGTTCAGTTTGTTGACAGCTGTGAGAGGCACTCTGATGATTTCATCTGGGTTTCCCTCAGCGCTCTGCTTTCTCATAGCTCCAGAGGTCCTGGAGTCTCTCCCCCCTCCCCCCAATCATCATCGTCCTCTCCAACTACGGCAAGCCATTTTAACATAAAATCGGATTCACCACGCTTACATTCCCGATATCTGAAACTGATTTGTGACTAGACATATTAGTTATTTAAGATATCTTTAATTATATTTTGACTAGTCAAAATACTCATTTAAGATATCTCTAATTACATTCTGACTAGTCATAATGACGTCAGATTTACCATTGAGGTGTATGGAGGCTTCAATTCAAGATATCTCAAACTGATTTTTGACTAGTCAAAAATACAGTTCTAGATATCTCTAAGTGACTTTTGACTAGTCATTATTTGCTTTCAAGATCTCTTGCTTTTAGTTCTGACTAGTCATAATTGCAATTAAAGATATCTTAAATTACGTCATTATTCAAGATATCTTAAATGTATTTTTAGATATCACATAGATTTGACTAGTGCAAATTAAATTGCAGATATCTTGATAGCAAATAACGACTAGGCAAAACTAACTTAAAGATATCTAGAACTGTACTTATGACTAGTCGAAGTTCCTTTTAAGATATCTCAAAATGAATTCAAAATATATTGAATATTTTTTCATGTAGACGGCTTTTCTATTTAAGATATCTTGAATTAACATTTTGACTAGTCAGAATGACGTTCAAGATATCTAGAATAATTATTTTGACTAGTCAAAATGTCACAGATTTACGTAGCATTTGGCGGAAAAATCACAAGGCATTTTAACCTTATTGTCTGCAACGTCAGGTCAGTCCAACACAACGCTCATATTTTTAACACAATTTTTATTGCGGCAGCTCGGCTTATTTATTGTGTCTGCAACAAGAAGACTTTTTTGTGACGTCTTTTTCACGACAACCGGAAACCGACACTTCCTATTTTGAGAGTCTTTGCACTAAGGAGAAATGTCTCTCTTTTCAACATCTTTGCTTAATTTGCAACCGTTTCTTTCGCTGCTGAGGAGGAAATCGCAGCGGCGAATTCTCGAACCAATAAACGTGAAAGGATAAAAGTTCTTCCTTGAAGAAAATATCAACAACTATCAAGGTAAGAAAAGACGTAGCTTAGCGAGCTAACCGTTAGCTACAACATATGAAGTACATAAACATCGTAATAAAGAAGTCTAATTTAGTGTGCTAAATTATTTGGAGTATTTGAGACAGACATGATATAAAATTTTTAATTATATTTTTATGAGGTTACATTAGTGCCAAACATATGTTTATGTGTGTATGTAGCGTGCTGTGTATATGTAAGGTGATGTGTTAAGTGAATCAATCTATTATACGATCTATTACTTGTTAAAAGCTAAATATGTTATAACAAGTATTAATTTATATATATATATATATGTGTTAAAAACAGATCTATTTTAGATCTGACTGGGTGTTCAAAAAAGAAAGGGCTGATTTGTTTGCTTATTTCTGTAGAAGTGCAGCTGGTAAAGATTTTTGTAACCATGTAGTTGCACTTTTTTTTCTTTTTTTTTTTTTTTTTACCAGACTGCACACTACTCCCAACTCCAGCTGCCAACTGGTCCTCCTGCACTGGCCTGCACAAGAGATTTACAAAGATGGCACAGACAAAGAACACAGGTAAAACAAAAAATAAAATAAGTGGAAAACATTCTTTTCTGTTATATTATTTGGTATATGATGGTTATGATTCTCATAATAACAATAATTGTAATAACTTTCCCACCTGTATATTGTTAGTGCCATGTGAAATTTTCAGTCTCAATATTACTTGTGTCAAATATAATTTTCTCTACTAACTTGTTTGGAATTGTTTGTTTTTGTAGGTAATGAATAAATGCAGGTTCAACCTCTATGAATTAGTAATATTTGCAAGTTAAGTAAAAATCTTAACTCTCAAATCTGTCCCACTGTGTCCTACCAAATTGCTCACTTGTCCCTTTACATTTATTTATTTTTTAATTTATTTTACATATTTGTATGTTTATTTCTTGTAAGGGAATCCATCCTGAACCTGCCAGCAAGGTGGTGGTGCGAAAGCCCAAAACTGTGGGGAAAAGATGTTTACACTCCATGCTTTACAGAGCTTTCACAGGTATAACCTTTGGGTTAATGTTTTTATGTCCATGTTTCCTTTGTCTAAACTTATTGTGATTATGTCACTCGTGTGTTTGTAGGACCACTTCCAGATCATGACATCCTGGCATCGGGAGAAAAACTACACCAGCTGGAGTCCCAACCACTTGTCGCACTTATCCTAGAGATTTAAGCTTTGGAGCTGGTACCATCCAAATTTGGGCCTGTGCCACAGGGCTCACTGAGGTCTTACCAGTGCCCACCTGAGAAGTCCTGTGTAGCATCATTCTGCACCACATGGCTCCAGACCTCCCTGCTCTTCCTTCGATGCTGCATAGTCTTCCCAACATGTGTTTTGTGCCCACACTCGATCAACTTATGCATCTTCAGTCTCTGCAAGTGTCACATGAAGTACAGGCCAGAACCAGGGAGCAGTCCAGATGTCCTGCGTGGGTACAGCTTCGACAACCAAGGATTACTGCTAGCCATTTCCGCATTCCGTGTTGCTTGCAGAGGAAGTGCAGAGAAGGAGTCTGCTGACATAGCACTGGCAGCTCAGATGATCAGGGGGTCCACTTAACAATAACTGTTGAACGGGTATAGTGTGATGAATGGATCGATGATTGATTGATCAGATGAAGTCTAAACTGGACATGTTTTACTTCAACACCTTCATCCATGTGTTTATATCAATGCAGTAAAAAGCATAAAATGTATAAATCACTCTTTTGTTCCTTGATATTTTTAATATTCAGTCTCAAGCTGTGTGAATCACTGTAAATACTGTATCTTGATGCATGCTCAATAATCCAGGTAGAAAAATCTTAAAAAGTTATGTCTGGTCCTCTGGACATTCAAAAAACAAAACAAAAAAAAAAGTGGAAACATTTCGTCT
Organism: Nematolebias whitei; assembly: GCF_014905685.2. Classification (NCBI taxonomy): domain Eukaryota; kingdom Metazoa; phylum Chordata; class Actinopteri; order Cyprinodontiformes; family Rivulidae; genus Nematolebias; species Nematolebias whitei. Next base: position 10,578,040 of record NC_056509.1, read on the forward strand.
TTCATCCGAAAGATTTCTTCAGTCTGAGGTGCTGTATTCAGCTCAGTCTTATAAATAACACCTTCTCAGAGTGGATCAACCAGTTTGCTGCTGACTGCCATGTGAGCAGCAAACTGTTCTCAGCCATTAGCCTCCCCCTTCATTCCAGGAAACTTCATCTCACAGCACCCTTCCCCCACCTCCATCTTGTCCCTCTCAACTCTTCAGGTGAGGAATGAGCTGTGAAAGATCAAGGTGTGTAAAGCTGCAGGTCCAGATGGAATCAGCTCCAGGCTCCTGAGGTGCTGCTCAGATCATCTGTGTGGCATCATGGGATTTATGTTCAATCTGAGCCTGAAGCTGGGGAAAGTACCACAGCTGTGGAAGACCTCCTGTGTGGTACCGGTACCAAAAACCAAACATCCCAAGGACCTCAGTAACAACAGGCCGGTGGCTCTGACCTCACATTTGATGAAGATACTCGAGAGGCTGGTCCTCAACTATTTTTGCCACCTGCTGAGGTCTTCGTTGGATCCGTTGCAGTTTGCCTACCGGCCTGGCATCGGGGTGGATGATGCCCTCATCTACCTCAGGCACCAAGCTCTGACCCACCTGGAGAAACCTGGAAGCACCGTCAGGATCATGTTCTTTGATTTCTCCAGTGCTTTCAACACCATCCAGCCAGGACTTCTGTGGGACAAGCTGGAGTTATCAGGAGTGGATCACCACATGTCCCAGTGGATACTGGATTACCTCACTGGATGCCCACAGTATGTGAGGATACAGGGCTGTGTCTCTGACATGCTGGTCTGCAGTGCGGAGGTCCCAACAAACCACAAAGTAGCGAGGGGCCACTATATATGCAGACAAATCTTATTAAAAATGTCCGTTTTTTTCGGGTTTGGACCTGTAATTACTGTTAATTCGTTGGGTCGGGTCGGGTTTGGAAATGGTGGCTATGGGCTGGGGCCGGGTCGGGTTGGATTTTTTTGGGCCCGAATGTAACTCTAATGTGAGTGCCCGGGTGTGACAAAGCTAAATGTTTTGGCAGCAGGAAGCTTGTTAGCCCGTTTAAAAAAAAAAAAAAAAAAATCCATAAATTAGCTGCAGCCATGGTGTTCAAAGCCTGTGAAAAAAGTAGCTGATTATAGTCCAGAAATTACGGTTCCTCTGTTCTTCTCCACAGTGTAACTCCCACACACTTGAATATTTTCCACCCAAAACATTGTTTACTTTCATTCTGTGTTCAATTTTTTTCTCCACTCATCTTCAAAACATTCAAGATATCTCTCAGCGATGGGGACGTCGGTATACCTCCAGAAACTTTATTTTTACCCACCCTACAGATACTACATAAGTTCAGTGTTAAATCTTCTTCACTGTATAAAAATCATTATATTTTACATGCTTTGTTTTTGTCTCACTCGTTCCATGATGGCTTGTTGTGATAGCTTGTTGTGATAGCTTTCCCTCCATCGTTCTCTTTTTTCTTGGTAGTTTTTGTTGCAATGAGATGGTCCAGTTTGAAAATGACTGATTTCTGTTTGGTTCGTGCCAAAGAGCTGAAACTAAACGAACCGTGTTCTGTTGATGCAGATGATTAGTTCTTAAAATAAAACATGACTTTTTGTGATTCAGGCTCCGTTCATGAACTTATTTTAAAAAGCTGATGTGTTTTCTGTCTCGTTGAAAACAAATCTCAGCAGAACTCATTATCAAGATAATTATTGTTTCTGTCAGCTCTGCAGATACATCAGATATGACTGGTTCATATTTGTAGGTCTACGTTTGCCAAGACGCTGCTGTCCCGGAGCTGGTTGTTTGTGCTTCGTCTCAGAAAGTCGCTGCTTCTTTTCAAGATTGAATCAATCAACCACACGTGAACTGACTCTCTGTGTGTCACTGTTTCCTTCTAGAGCAAACAGAAGGACGTATCTGACACGTGTTTTTTGTTCCGTTTTTCTCAGAGTCAGCACAAGGCCCACAGCGATAGGACGATGGCCCTCAGTGATGCCGATGGAGACCCTCCATCACTCAGCAATGGAGGCCCCCATCCTCTGAGCACAAACAGAACCCCCCCGTCCTGCAGTAGCCAGGACCCTCCATCAGCTGATGAGTCTGGAGTTCAGCCGCCGCACGTCGAGAGGCCAAGTCAGAACGGCAGCGTCCTCCAACAGAATGGTTCCCTGAGGAATCTGCCCCCACCATCAGCAGCTTCGCCCTCCCCCGCTGTCAAAGACCCCCAGAGTCCAGCCAGACACCCCCTTCCCTCCACCCTGCCCCCACCTTCTTCATTCTGTTGCCCCCACTGCCATCTCCGCTCCACCCTGTGCTGCCCCTGCGGTCAACAGGAGTGCCCTCTCTTCCAGAGCCTGACCTCTGACCCCCACCAGGGCACCGTTGCATCCTGCCCGCCCTGCCTCTCCACCTGCACATACTCACACCCTCATCACCCGTCCTCCCCCGCCTCCCTTCATCACCACCAGCGCTTGCAGGAGCATCTGCAGAGTCCGATCCAGGTCGCTGGGATCAGGTAGGAGGACAAAAGTTTGTTTCCTTCAGGTCCAGATGGATCAGAACTCACTCATGTCATGTGACACAGATTATTATTGCTTTACTATGTTCATATCATCAGACAAGTTCAAGAATCTTTATTATCCTCAAGGGGCGATTTGTTTCACAGTGAGTAGTTAAACAAAACGTCCATACTAGACAAGACATTAAGATATTAAGATATTAAATTAACAGAAACCATCTTTGTTCTTTGAGAGGCCTGATCACTACAGGGATGAATGTGTTATTTTTATTAACCTTTATTTAATCAGGCAAATCCCACTTAGATAACAGATCTCCTTTGCAAGAGAGGCCTGGGCCTGAAGGCAGCCTGACATACGTTTTTGGTCTGTGGGAGGAAACCGGAGTACTCGGATTAAACCCACGCAGCACAAGAAGAACATGCACACTCCACACAAAAAGACCCCAGGTCCAACTGGGGATTGAACCAGCCGGTCAAAGCAGATGGCCACTTGTCCTGAGCCTGGTTCTGCTGGAGGTTTCTTCCTTTTAAAAGGGAGTTTTTCCTTTCCACTGTTGCCACTGTGCTTGCTCAGGATGGGAGACTGCAACAAAGCCAAGATTCAACTTGTCTGCTGGATTCCTTAGATAGAGAACTTTACTAATTGGCTTTTATGAATGTGAATGTTTCTGTAAAGTGCCCTGAGACAACTTTGTTGTGATTTGGCGCTATATAAATAAACTGAATTGAATTGAATTGAACCCAGGACCTTCTTGCTATGAGGCACCAGTGCTAACCACTGTTCCATCATGCTACCACTGAGATTTTCAGTCTGTTCGTTCTACATCTGGGCAGCAAATACCTGCGTCCAGATGGAAACAACCTGAACTCAACATGGATTGGTGATCAGGATCTGCCAGAATCAGCCTGGCCTTGTTTACTGACCTAGCCTTGAGTAGGTCAGTGAGGTTCTGCAGGTCAGTGAGGTTCTGTAGGTCATTGAAGTTCTGTAGGTCATTGAGGTTCTGTAGGTCAGTGAGGTTCTGTAGGTCAGTGAGGTTCTGCAGGTTAGTGAAGTTCTGTAGGTCAGTGAGGTTCTGCAGGTCAGTGAGATTTTGCAGGTTAGTGAGGTTCTGCAGGTCAGTGAGGTTTTGCAGGTCATTGAGGTTCTGTAGGTCAGTGAGGTTCTGCAGGTTAGTGAGGTTCTGGAGTTCAGTGACGTTCTGCAGGTCAGTGAGGTTCTGGAGGTTATTGAGGTTGTGTGGGTCAGTGAGGTTCTGTAGGTTATTGAGGTTCTGTAGGTCTGTGAGGTTCTGTACCATACCATACCATACTGTAGTGAACTTGACCTGATGTCAAAACTAAGCCTAAGGTCAAAACCCTTGACCTTAAGAACCTTGTGGGACAGAAACTGTCATTTCATTGACAGGTTCACCCATCCTGAGACTTTCTTTCTTGAAAATTCAAGTGAAAGAACACTCTCTTTTCTATTATCATTACTGTTTTACAAATGTTTGATAATCAAAGTGTTTCAGTTCAAACATTTTAGATGTTACAGTGAACTAATCAATTTTATTAACTGTAAAACAGTAACAATGATTTTTTAGTTGCTTATGCAAAGTAGAATTCATGTTAAGGCCTGTTACAGAGTAATTATGCATTTTCTGATTTCTGTCTTTGAATGAGCAGTGTACGTTTTCCAAGGCCAGGAGTCGAAGCAGACAAGTGTTGGAACAACTGTCTTGTTTTAAATCCTCTCAGACGTAAACAGAGAAGTTGGCACCTGTTTCTCCAAACTCGCCCAAACATTTCTCTCGCCTGTCTGGGAACATTTTCAATCTGTTCCAATAACATTCTTGCTGTTTTCTGACTTCTAGTAACCTCTTACATCACAAAACACACCCCTGTATGGTTGATATTGACCAATCAGGAACTCTCAAATGAACCGGGAATAGAGCCCTTTAAAATGTCGGTACTTCCTAGTTCTCCCAGTTCGGTGAAGTGGCCGTTCTGTGATGTGCCCAGTTCTCAGTTCTGAGATGTTCGCAGTTCTGTGAAGTCGTTGTTCTGTGAGTTGCCGTTGGAGTCGGGCTGGAGAGTTTGCAGCTCCAGTCGTTTGGGAGAACAGAAGTCCAGCCATGATAAGGCTCTTCCGAGTTTGGATTATAACATCTTCCACCTCTGAGTGGAACTTCTGAAGAACCCCACTCATGTGAAGTCCACCCTGTGAGGTGAACTGTTGTTGACAAAGTCTTGTCACCACTCCGGATATATCTCTGCCATCCTACGGAGACGCTGAAAGGTAGCGTTAACTGGAGCTCCTCTTCTTCTGATTCATCGTCAGAGAGGTAAATGAGTCTAGTCCACTACTGAGCGTACCGAGGAAAAGCTGGGTCGGATGGAGGGTGTCGTCCTGTCAACACTTTTCACTCACACACCATCTTTTACTCCCTTTAAACTTCATTTTCCATCTTTAAATTCTTCTATCAAGTAGAAATCATTCCAGATAATTTAGAAATGTCTGTGTAAAGTGCTCATCCACCGCCGTGTGAATAATTGATCATAATTGTACAGCTCGCTGATTAATTGTTATTTTCATATTTTGCCAAATTAATGTAAATGTTTGATGTGTTAAACTTGATTCTGTTAATAAATGACCCACTGTCGTGGTGAGTCAAAGATAATTAACGTCTCACGTCCACATTTCATTAAATTCAATGCACGTTTATATTCAGTCCAGAAAAATGAAGAATCCGTTTTAATTGATGAATATATCTCAGCATCTGTTCATCTACAATACCATACCATACAATCCATCCATTTTCTTCCACTTATCCGGGGTCGGGTCGCGGGGGTAACAGCCTAAGTAGGGAGGCCCAGACTTCCCTCTCCCCAGCCACTTGGGCCAGCTCTTCCGGGGGAATCCCGAGGCGTTCCCAGGCCAGCCGAGAAACATAGTCCCTCCAGCATGTCCTGGGTCTTCCTCTGGGCCTCCTTCCGGTGGGACGTGTCCGGAACACCTCACCAGGGAGGCGTCCAGAAGGCATCCTAAACAGATGCCCAAGCCACCTCAACTGGCTCCTCTCGACGTGGAGAAGCAGCAGCTCTACTCTGAGTCCCTCCCGGATGATCGAGCTTCTCACCCCGTCTCTAAGGGAGAGCCCAGACACCCTGCGGAGAAAACTCATTTCGGCCGCTTGTATCCGAGATCTCATTCTTTTGGTCACAACCCAAAGCTCGTGACCATAGATGAGTGTAGGAACGTAGATCGATCGGTAAATTGAGAGCTTCGCCTTTTGACTCAGCTCTCTCTTCACCACGACAGACCTGTACAGCGCCTGCTTCACTGCAGACGCTGCACCTATCCGCCTATCGATCTCACGCTCCATTTTTCCCTCATTCGTGAACAAGACCCCAAGATACTTGAACTCCTCCACTTGGGGTAGGACCTCCTCCCTGACCTGGAGAGGGCACTCTACCATCTTCCGGCTCAAGACCATGGCCTCGGATTTGGAGGAACTGATCCTTATCCCGGCCGCGTCGCATTCGGCTGCGAACCGCTCCAGCGAAAGCTGTAGATCACGATCTGATGAAGCCAATAAGATCACATCATCTGCAAAAAGCAGAGACGCAATCCTAAGGCCACCAAAACGGATCCCCTCAACACCTTGGCTGCGCCTAGAAATTCTGTCCATAAAAGTTATGAACAGAATCGGTGACAAAGGGCAACCTTGGCGGAGTCCAACTCTCACCGGGAACAAGCCCGACTTACTGCCGGCGATGCGGACCAGGCTCTGACATCGGTCATACAGGGACCTAACAGCCTGTATCAAAGGGCCCGGTACCCCATACTCCCAGAGTACCCCCCACAGGGTCCCCCGAGGGACGCGGTCGAACACCTTCTCCAAGTCCACAAAGCACATGTAGCCGGGCGGTTGGGCAAACTCCCACGCTCCCTCCAGGACCCTGCTGAGAGTGTAGAGCTGGTCCAGTGTTCCATGACCAGGACGAAAACCGCACTGCTCCTCCTGAATCCGAGGTTCAACTATCCGACGCACCCTCCTCTCCAGAACCCCCGAATAGACCTTACCAGGGAGGCTTAAGAGCATGATTCCCCTGTAGTTGGAACACACTCTACGGTCCCCCGTTTTGAATAGGGGGACCACCACCCCGGTCTGCCAATCCAGGGGAACTTCCCCCGATGTCCACGCAATATTGCAGAGTCGTGTAAGCCAACACAACCCTACAACATCCAGAGCCTTAAGGAACTCTGGGCGAATCTCATCCACCCCTGGGGCCCTGCCACCGAGGAGCTTTTTAACCACCTCAGTGACCTCAGCACCAGAGATTGGAGGGCCCGACCCAGAGTCCCCAGGCTCTGCTTCCTCAGTGGAAGACGTGCCAGTGGGATTGAGGAGGTCTTCAAAGTATTCCGCTCACCGACCCACAACATCCCGAGTTGAGGTCAGCAGCACACCACCCCCACTATAAACAGTGTTGCTGGCATACCACTTTCCCCCCCTGAGACGCCGGATGGTGGACCAGAATCGCCTCGAAGCCATACAGAAGTCGTTCTCCATGGCCTCTCCGAACTCCTCCCATGTCAGAGTTTTTGCCTCAGCAACCACCCGAGCCGCATGTCGCTTGGACTGCCGGTACCCATCAGCTGCTTCCGGGGTCCCACAGGCCAAAAAGGCCCGATAGGACTCCTTCTTCAGCCTGACAGCATCCCTCACCGACGGTGTCCACCATCGGGTTCGATGATTGCCGCCGCGACAGGGACCAACAACCTTGCGGCCACAGCTCTGGTAAGCCGCCTCGACAATAGAGGCACGAAACATGGTCCACTCAGACTCAATGTCCCCCACCTCCCTCGGAACATGTTCAAAGTTCTCCCGGAGGTGGGAGTTGAAACTCCGTCTCACAGGAGACTCTGCCAGACGTTCCCAGCAAACCCTCACAATACGTTTGGGTCTGCCAGGTCTGACTGGCATCCTCCCCCACCATCGGAGCCAACTCACCACCAGGTAGTGATCAGTTGACAGCTCCGCCCCTCTCTTCACACGAGTGTCCAAGACATGTGGCCGCAGATCAGATGAGACGATGACAAAGTCGATCATCGAACTGCGGCCTAGGGTGTCCTGGTGCCAAGAGCGCATATGGACACCCTTATGCTTGAACAAGGTGTTCGTTATGGACAATCCATGACGAGCACAAAAGTCCAACAACAGAACACCACTCGGGTTCAGATCAGGGGGGCCGTTCCTCCCAACCACACCCCTCCAGGTCTCACTGTCATTGCCCACATGAGCAGAACAAGGGAGTCCCCAGGAGGTGCACTTTCCAGTACCCCCTCCAAGGACTCCAGAAAGGGTGGATAATCTGAACTGCCGTTTGGTGCATAAGCACAAACGACAGTCAGAACCCGTCCCCCCACACGTAGGCGGAGGGAGGCCACCCTCTCATTCACTGGGGTGAACCCCAACACACAGGCACCAAGTTGGGGGGCAATAAGTACGCCCACGCCTGCTTGGCGCCTCTCACCAGGGGCAACTCCATACCATACCACTTTATTTATAAAGCACTTAAAACAGCTACAAAGCCAACCAAAGTGCTGTACAGACAAAACAACAGGTAACGCACAAAGCAAAATACAAAATGAGGTAAATCAGAATATAGACAAAAAAAACGATGCAGATAATGACAACAAACCAGTGTGGAGCATACAGCATCAAAACACAGAGCATCTTGTGTTGAAAGCTATTGAATAGTAGTGCGTTTTTAAACGGGACTTGAAAACTGAGAGGGAGGGGGCCTGTCTGACAAGCAGAGGTAACTCGTTCCAAAGTCTTGGTCCTGCTACAGAGAAGCCCCTGTCACCTCTGCGCTTAAGACGAGTTCTTGGAACTGTAGGTTATTGAGGTTCTGTAGGTCTGTGAGGTTCTTGAGGTTATTGAGGTTCTGTAGGTCACTGAGGTTCTGTAGGTTATTGAGGTTCTGTAGGTCAGTGAGGTTCTGAAGGTCAGTGAGGTTATGTAGGGCTATGCCAGCAGTTCTGCTGCACATCCTGACAATCCCCGAGAGTTTGTTCCTGCTCTCACATATCAAAAGTCCAAACCAACAGATGAAGGTGAAAGTGAAGAGACTCAATAAAAAAAAATTCTCATAAAAGTTGAATCAACATTAAACCCGCAACTTCTGATAAAAATACATTCTCTGATGGGCCTTTTTACAAAGTGAATTCACCTGGGGGGGGCAAAGGTCAGTTTGTCATCAAGAACAGTTCCTACATATTTGTATTGATGCACCACCTCAACAGCTTCATTGTTAATGACACAGGACCTGCAACTGAAGAGTCTTTTCTAAATGTGAGCAGATGCTAATTTCAGTCCCAGTTTTGGAGCCGAGACGTCCTCGTTGGTCAGTACCACTCCGTTCATGACGGGGCTCGAGCCCAAATGGTTCCTGGGTTGGCTCTGAACCAAGTTATTTGGAATTTTACTGAGATCTTTGAGTTTCTGGCTCCTACTCAGTTTATGGTATGGTATGGTATAAAGTTTTTTAATTTTAAAAAAGTACAAAACAATTCCATAACAATATAAGAAAAGATACAAAAGTTTATTGAGTGCTGTCAAACAAATCCCATTCATGCTGACAAGAGAAACTCCCAGCTGCAGTCACTCATGGGCCCTGACTAGTTAATAGTCTTTTTTCTTGTCAATTGAAGACGTTCCAGATCCTTCAGCACCACTTACTAACAGAACGTGAATATATAGATTTAGTTAAGCTTGTGTGTGTGTGTGTGTGGATTAGGATAAATCCATAATAAATCCATGTTTGTGCACTGATTCTTGTTTTTAACACTCCGGCTGCCATTGGGTCAAAATGAGCTCAGTTTTAAAACTAACGCTCGTGGGCCATTTTGACCCAAGGGCAGCAGCCGGGTACAAAAAAATCCTTTCAAGTTGTACAATCATTCCACCCTGGTAAAAATAGTTAAATTAATAATTCAAAGCCCTAATTTATTAACATTCCTGCTCATGATGAGTGGATGTAAACTTCTGACCCTGACTGTGTGTATTTGAGTGTGTATTGTTATGTTTGTGTTGGACAGACTGTGAAGATACAAGCAGCCGAAGTAGAGATGAGTCTGGGATTGTTCTCATTTCTGCTCATTAATCAGAAACAACGTGCGCTCTGTACACACGTGGTGAGCACATTTTCTCCATCTGAAGCAGAAGTTTGAGCGGTCGACTGATCCCTATTTAGCGAGTCGGTTCCTTCCCATTTACTGCCAAACCACAGCTCTTCCACTGCTTTTGAAACTGGAACAATTTAAGGCGTTTCAGTCATTTGCATAATCCTGTATTTACTGGCGTCGCTGCCTTTGTTTACTTGTTTTGGCTTCTTTTTATGGCAGCTCATCATGGCAACACTGATGTGCGTTAAAAGTGTGACCTTTGACTTCTCACCGCAGAATTTTTCTCATTGAAGTAAATAAAGTGTGATGTCCCCTCGTAAGTTTGGTTAGAAAACGGGGCGTTGGACCACGAGGTTTGTGAAGCCACCGCGGGTACCTGGTGTGCACACGCTGAGCTCTGGGTGAGCCGATGGAGCAGAACTGGATGGCGTTGCTGCATTTAGATGCATCCACAGGCTCCTGTGGTTTCTGTCCTCCCTGCTTTCTTGTTTTTTTTTGTCCTGTCACGGAGCGAAGAGGGGAAATTGGAAATACCATCTGCCCGTCCAACTGTTCGTACATATTGTGAGCTGTGAGGTACAGACTTTCATTTTGGTGCGTCACCACATCGTGTCAGAAGAAAGATTCTTTTTGAAAACTGGGTTGCCACGTCAAAATCCAAGATGGCCACCACCTTGCAAACCGGCCACCCTGATGGTTTGAGGGAAATATTATTTCTAGTTTGTGCATTTTTTAAAAGAATAGTTTTCTTAAATGATATGGGTGGCCGAAGATTAATCCATGGGGGTCAAGGTCACCATTTGTCACCCCTGGCTCCACCGTTTCCCCTAGTGGTGGATAAAGTAGCTCCCTCCACTCGCCAGGATCTGTCACTCTGAGTCGACTCAGACTAGGAAAAAACCTAGCTGTTTTTCTCCACATTGTAACTCCTACCACTAGAACATCTTGCACCAAAAACATTTAGGTTTACTTGCACCCCCTGCTCAGTTCCAAACACCCATCTAAAATCTACAAACATTCAGCAATGGGGGCCATCAGCGTACTGCTTCTTTTTATTTCCCTTCAGTTTTCCTTTCACTCCATTAACACCCGCTGTCTTTGTTTTAGTCCCCCCCCCCCCCATCTCTTGTTGCACATCAGAATGGAGAGCAGATGTTGCGTCGGGTTCATGTGTTGAACCTCTTTCTGATTTACACAACGGGCTTCCTGTTGTTCAGCGTTGACAGGTTAGCGTTACGGAGCCTGTGTTTGTTCCAGAACTGTAGTCCAACTTCTCCATTCACCTTCACAGAGCTGCTAATTTCATTTAATCTGGGGATTAAGATGTGCAGTTTTGACCTGAACCCAGATATTACCACAAACCTTTGGACTGTCTTTTTTTTAACCCCACTTTTTTACTCAATTCTAAGTACAAACCGGATTCCAAAAAAGTTGGGACACTAAACAAACTGTGAATAAAAACTGAATTCAATGATGTGGAGGTGCCAACATCTAATATTTTATTCAGAATAGAACACAAATCACAGATCAAAAGTTTAAACTGAGAGAATGTATCATTTTAAGGGAAAAATCTGTTGTTTCCAAATTTCATGGC
>NC_056509.1:10599328-10625183 GCF_014905685.2 Nematolebias whitei
CAGGCGAGGGAGATCCAGGCACGAGGGTGATTGAACCAAGGAGTGACACAAGGGGGTCTACAAACCAAGAGCTGGCCACGAGGGAGTCCAAGGAACCAGGAACAGGACACGAGGAGTCCAGAAACCAACGGATCACGAGGGGTCCTTTTAACAAGTCGAGGAACCAGGAAAACACTGGAAACAAGAGAGTAAGGTTAGTACTTGTGGGTATTAGCCTAAAAGGCTTGAAGCACAACTACCATGGAAGGTGATATGCTCCAGCGAAGAGTAGCACTGGACTGCAGCCTTTTGTAGCAGGGGCGCCTCCTCAGTCTGATGGCCATCAGGTGTGGGCGATTAGCGGCCATCTTGGAGGAGGAGCTGCAGGCAGTGGTACTCTTACACCCCTGTTATTTTAACTGCTTCCTGTGATTCAATGGTCAGTCACTTTTTTAACAAACTGAAAACAAACCTTGATCATGTAGCTCCACTATTTTCAAAACAAGTTTTTATTAAAAGAGTATGCCCATGGAAAACTGAAGCCATAAAGAAACTCAAAAGAAATTGCAGGAAAACAGAGAGAAAATAGAGGAAAAACAAATTGGTAATCGACTACCAAATACAGGAAAACAGAGAGAAAATAGAGGAAAAACAAATTGGTAATCGACTACCAAATAATGCGCAAACAGTTTAATATCTTCAATTCTGCTTTCAGAAATTCAGGAAATGCACATTTTGCCTAAATAATTAACAATCAAAAATAATCCCAAAGTTTTGTTTTCCACCATTGCCATCTGATTAACCCTGACTTTATTACTTCTTCAAATACTCCAACTAACTCTCTTTGTGAGCAGTTTGCAAATCACTTCAGAGGTAAGATTGAGTTAATTAGAGCTAACATTTTATCTGAGCAAAATACTGGTTTTAAATCTATTGAATGCTTGTTGTTACCTGAGCAAACACTGGACGAGTTTGATGTGGTTGATGCAGGGATGCTCGGCAGAGTTTTCTCACAAGTCAAACCAACCACCTGCCTCTTAGACCCAATTCCCTCATCACTTTTTCATTCATTTTATAGATTCTTTGAGAATTAAATTTTAAACATTGTAAACTGCTCTCTTCAGATTGGTGTCTTCCCCATTGCTTTTAAAATGGCTGTGGTGAAGACTCTTCTGAAGAAAAGTAATCTAGATCCTAGTGTTTTTAATAATTACAGACCTGTATCCAACTTACCATTCTTAAGTAAAATATTAGAAAAGCTTGTTTTTATTCAATTAAAAATTTTTTTTTAATTATGCTGGTATTTTAGAAAAGTATCAATCTGGTTTTAGGACGACCCACAGTACAGAGACAGCCCTATTAAAAATTGTGAATGATTTAAGGTGTAATCTGGATTCACACAAGCTCTCAGTTCTTGTTCTATTGGATCTGAGTGCAGCCTTTGATACAGTAGATCATCAAATTCTTTTAAATAGATTACAACACCTGGTCGGTCTTTCTGGTACTGTTCTTCTGTGGTTCAGCTCCTATCTCACAGATAGAACCTTTATGGTAAGTATGGATACATGCACCTCGCAGATCCATGAAGCCAACTATGGCGTCCCCCAAGGCTCTATTTTAGGCCCCCTACTTTTTAATTTGTACATGTTGCCGCTTGGTGGAGTCATCAGGAGCCATGGGATACGTTTCCACAGTTATGCTGATGACACACAGCTATACATCTCATTATCTCATGATGACCCCCGGCCAATCACTGCACTTTTTAATGGCATTTCAGACATAAAGTCCTGGATGGCACAGAACTTTCTCCAGCTAAACCAGGACAAAACAGAAGTTTTAATCATTGGACCGGAGGTTCAAAAAGAAAATACAATTCAGAAATTACAATCTCTGTCTTTAAAACCTTCCAAAAAAGTAAGAAGCCTGGGGGTTCTTTTTGACTCTGAGCTTACTTTTATTCCACATATCAAACATATTGTCAAAACAGGATTTTACCATCTAAAAATATAGCCAGAATCCATCCTCTTCTCTCTTTCACTAATACTGAGACTTTGATGCACACTTTTATTTCTAGCCGTTTAGACTACTGTAATGCACTGCTTTCTGGTCTCCCTAAGAAAAATGTATCCAGCCTTCAGCTGTTACAAAACTCTTCTGCTCGTGTGCTAACCAAGACCAGAAGGCAGGCTCATATTACACCTGTTTTAAAATCATTGCATTGGCTCCCTGTGCGCGTCAGGGTTGATTTTAAGATTCTTTTAATGGTTTTTAAATGTCTCAATGGTCTCGCACCATCTTATCTTGCAGAGCTGCTATTACTCTATGTACCCCCGCAGACACTAAGGTCCTCTGGCACTGGACTACTAGCAGTTCCAATAGTCAGAACTCACACTTACGGTGAGGCTTCTTTCCAGTACTATGGCCCCCGTCTGTGGAAATAGCCTGCCGGAGAACCTGAGGGCCGCAGAGAATGTTGTTGTTTTTAAGAGCAGGCTCAAGACCCCATCTTTTTAACTGCATTTCTCAGTCTATATATTTTCCATATAATTTTATTTTATTTTGTGTGTGTGTGTTGTTTGCTTTTATTTTGTGGGTTTGTTGTTTATAATTCTGTACAGCACTTTGAGCTGCTTTAGTATGAAGGGTGCTTTATAAATAAAATTGATTGATTGATTGATTGATTGTTCAACTCCCCGTACCAAGAACATCAAAATGTGGGTGGGATAGGTGAAGCACCCACACCTGCCTTCACTCTCATTTGCCCCACTCTGGGCCCTTGAACAAGGCTCTTAACCCCCACCATCTGCTCCCCCGGACGCCCTAGATAGCAGATCTCTGCTCCACACAGAGGGCTGTGGTAGCTCAGTGGTCTATGGTTGTGTCAGGAAGAACATCTGGTGTAAAAATAATCACCAAGTCTTCGTGCGACTTAGTTCGCTGTGGCAACCCCTGAAGAAGAGAGCAGCCAAAACATAAATAAAAAATTAGTACCTGTGAAATACTTGTTCATACAAATTCATCCTACTTACACTGTTATATTCTACCATGTTGTTGTTTACTATATTTATTTAGGACCTTGAAAGTATATTTTTTTTTCACTTTTTGATACTTTATTTTAGGGATGCACCGATCCACTTTTTTTAACTTCCGATCCGATCCCGATACCTAAGCCTAAATATCGTCCGATGCGATCCAGTTCCGATATCATGATCATCATTGATTTTATATGAGGCTGTAATAATCTCCTCTCAAGTACAATTTGTACAAATATATGCATGCATGTCCAAAAAGGCAACTTGAGGTAAGTTTTATTAATGTTGGATAAGTTTTAAAGTTAGAATTAAATCCTGCTAACACAAAACATGTTTCTTTTTATTCCTAGTTTTAACGTGGACATTAAAGTGATTAATTTAAGTGATTGTTTAAAGTTATTTTATATATTTTTAAATAAGGGGCAGATATAAGAATTATTTTTCTTCTTTCTGCACTCTTTTCATTCAATATTTTCTTTTTGATGATTTTTTAAAATTTTTGTTTCTTTTAAATGAATGAATAAATGAATTAAATAAAATAAAATGTTAAATGGCTTCAAACACCTGGCGTAAACCAACAGGCATGTTCCTGTTTTTAGTATTTTACATCACTTTATAATGTAGCTGTTTTTGTTTTTAATATAATTTTCAAATCATATGGTTTTTTTTACGATTGTCTACAGTTGTACTGATAAATATCTCCTGCAGGGTAAACTATATCTTGGCTGCAAGTATCAAGCTGTGAAATCCTTCGTTTTCTACAGCTGATAGGGGTTGGTCATTAATTATGATGAAGTTTAGTAACTTCTCTGTAAATATTTGAGCTCCGGGGCTTCAGCGATGTCTTCTTGTTCAATCTGAAGCAGGCAGCCTGATTTGGGGCAGCCACGCTCAGTTTGTCCCTCCTCAGTGACGGGCAGACTGAGCGGGGCAGATTGGACGCTTCTGGCCAGGGTCGAGTCGCCTGGGGTTGTGGGTTGAGCAAAGAGCAGCGCCCCGCTGACGCCACGGAGCTCGAATGTCCAACGTAAAACTACAAAACCGGATTCCAAAAAAGTTGGGACACTAAACAAATTGTGAATAAAAACTGAATCCAATGATGTGGAGATGGCAAATGTCAATATTTTATTCGTAATATAACATAGATGACAGATCAAAAGTTTAATCTGAGTAAATGTAACATTTTAAAGGAAAAATATGTTGATTCAAAATTTCACAGTGTCAACAAATCCCAAAAAAGTTGGGACAAGTAGCAATAAGTGGCTGGCAAAAGGAAATTGAGCATATAACGAACAGCTGGAAGACCAATTAACACTAATTAGGTCAATTGACAACATGATTGGGTATAAAAAGAGCTTCTCAGAGTGTCAGTGTCTCTCAGAAGCCAAGATGGTAAGAGGATCACCAATTCCACCATTGTTGCGCAGAAAGATAGTGCATCAATACCAGAATGGTGTTACCCAGCGTAAAATAGCAAAGACTTTTAAGTTATCATCATCAACCGTGCATAACATCATCAAAAGATTCAGAGAATCTGGAACAATCACTGTGCATACGGGTCAAGACCTTAAAACTCTTCTGGATGCTCGTGATCTCCGGGCCCTTAAATGTCACTGCACCTCAAACAGGAATGCCACTGTCAAGGAAATAACAGAATGAGCTCAGGAATAATTCCAGAAAGCATTGTCAGTGAACACAATCCACCGTGCCATCCGCCGTTGCCAGCTGAAACTCTACAGTGCAAAGAGGAAGCCATTTCTAAGCAAGCTCCACAAGCTCAGACGTTTGCACTGGGCCAGGGGTCATTTAAAATGGAGTGTGGCAAAATGGAAGACTGTTCTGTGGTCAGATGAGTCACGATTTGAAGTTCTTTATGGAACACTGGGACGCCATGTCATCCGGACCAGAGAGGACAAGGATAGCCCAAGTTGTTATCAACGCTCCGTTCAGAAGCCTGCATCACTGATGGTATGGGGTTGCATGAGCGCTTGTGGCATGGGCAGCTTGCATGTCTGGAAATGCACCATTAATGCAGAGAACTATGTTCAGGTTCTAGAACAACATATGCTCCCACCTAGACGTCATCTCTTTCAGGGAAGACCCTGCATTTTTCAACACGATAATGCCAGACCACATTCTGCAGCAATCACAACATCATGGCTACGTAGGAGAAGGATCCGGTTACTGAAATGGCCAGTCTGCAGTCCAGATCTTTCACCTATAGAGAACATTTGGCACATCATAAAGAGGAAGGTGCGACAAAGAAGGCCCAAGATGATTGAACAGTTAGAGGCCTGTATTAGACATGAATGGGAGAGCATTCCTATTTCTAAACTTGAGAAACTGGTCTCCTCTGTCCCCAGACGTCTGTTGAGTGTTGTAAGAAGAAGGGGTGATGTCACACAGTGGTAAAAATAGACTTGTCCCAACTTTTTTGGGATTTGTTGATGCCATGAAATTTGGAAACAACAGATTTTTCCCTTAAAATGATACATTCTCTCAGTTTAAACTTTTGATCTGTGATTTTTTTCTATTCTGAATAAAATATTAGATGTTGGCACCTCCACATCATTGCATTTAGTTTTTATTCACAATTTGTTTAGTGTCCCAACTTTTTTGGAATCCGGTTTGTAACTTTACCGTGGTTTAATGTGGCGCTATGGCTCTGCAGACATTGCACATTGCTGTCTTGTTTTGTGGTGTTTTTAGTGTAAAATACTTCCAAACAGCGGACATGTTTAGATGAAAAGTTTGTTAGCTGTTAGCCACAGTGCTGCTAACTCAGTCCTCACGTTGTAGCTGGCTGCAAACTATGAACTGGATTTCCTGAATGTGAGGCGCGTCTTATTACTCTGGGTTCATAAGACACGCCGCCGTTCAGGAAATCCATTCCGTAGTTTGAAGACAACTTGCATCATGGATCGGAAATGTCGGCAGGTGGATCGGAAAAATCCGATACGTAAATTATGCTAGTACCGGAGGCCAATACCGATACTGGATCGGATCGGCCCCATCCCCACTTTATTTTGTACCCTTAGTGCATTGCTTCTCATTTATTTTCTGTTATGCCCCCCATCAGAAAGAAGAAAACATTTTGCGCACCCCCCCCCCCAATCTCTCCACCACAACTGTAAATAGTATGCCTATAAAATTGTTATAAGTACACCTCTGCCTAACATTGTGTCCTTATTAACATAAAAAAAAAGAATATAGATCAACTTACAAGGAAGAACAACTTTAACATTGTTTTTTTAGTCTGTAACAGAAATAACTTAAAGTGCATCAATTTGCCGGAAAAGAAAAATCATTTTTTAAACTGTAAACATTTTGGACCATTTGATACTGAAAAATAAAGTTAAATATAATCAATAAATAATAATAAATTCAAATTGATAAGCAACATTTTAACTCAGGAGTGTTATATAAAACACTTTGACCTACAAAACAAAAATGAATAAAACAATTTATGCTGATTTTTTTTTATTATTTTTTTTTATCAAAATGAAGAAGTCAGGATCAATGAGCACACTCATCAATAAAACAAAAAACAAAAAAAAGTCAACATGAAAGAAGAAAGAGGAGCAGGTAACCCTCTCACTTTGAGTTTACTCTTTGTCACCTGCTGTGGGCGACAAGCGTCCAGAGAATCATAAAAACAGCAGCTTAACTGAGGAGGTGAATTTATTTTGTTAGCAAAGAATAGAGTCCTAACATTTATTAAACATTACTTCTGTAAATTGTGCTTTGACAAACTCATCAATAAAACTAAAACATTTTGTCAATGCAAAAGAGGAAAGAGGGGGCAGGTGTCGCTGTTGCTTGAGTTCACTCTTTGTTGCATGCACGCTGAGAGCGCATGGACCATAACAGCAGCGGCGGACGGAGGAGGTGACGGTCTGAGTTTATTTATCATGTCAGCAGCAGATGGGAGAGACACGGTTCATGCATGGCTCCAAAACGACAAGGCAGCCATATTTGTTCATAACTTTATTATTAGGAACACACGAGACAAAAGCAGAATGGTGAAAAAAATAAAATACTCCCTGCGGCAAAAAACAGCATGTTTTCTAGGGTCACATGCGCCCCCCCCTGACATTGCCCCGGGCACCCCCAGGGGGGCGTGCCCCACTATTTGAGAAGGACTGCCTTAGTGCATGATTTAGTATTTCTTGTTTGTCTTTTTGTTTTTAATGAGTCCAATTGGGTCTTCTCATCCTGAACATTTCATATTGTTGACCCTGTGTTAACCTGCATAGGACAAATTCAATTCAGTTCAGTTGAGTTTACTGTATTTATATACCACCACTTAACAGCAAAGTTGTCTCAGGACTCTGAACAAAAACATTCTCATACATTATAAAAGACAGTAAAGTTCTCTAAAGAAGCAGCAGATTGTGTTGATCTTCACTTCATCACAGTCTCCCATCCTGAGCAAAAGGAGACAGTGGAAAGGAAAAACTCACTTGTAAAAGGAAGAAACCTCCAGCAGAACCAGGCTCAGGATGAGTGACCATCTGCTTCGACCGGCTGGGTTTCACAACAGTATCGGTTCGATATGCACTGAAACTGCTATCTGCCAGATTAGTCGAGGGATTATGTCTGTGATTGCAGCTTTGTCGTGTCTCTTTCACACCCAGAGTGACAAGTTTTAACAGAAATTCACCTTTTAATGTGCGTTTCATAACTGGGGAGCGGGGGGATTTTATGCTTCTGCTTTCAGCTTCACAAAACAATAATCCATTTAACAAGATTAGCCTTGGTTTCTTAACATTTCTATTTTAGAATCATCAAAAGGATTTTGATCCGTGTATGAAATAATACAAATCCCTGGAAAAGATCGGAGCACAGATCAGCAGTTGTACATACCCCCCCCCCCCCCCCACACACACACACACCCCACCACCACCACCACCACCACCCTTACCAAAGATTTTCTCCTCTGTGGGTATCTGTTAAAACTATTATTGTGATGACATGTATCACAGCTATGTTATCTGAGAGGAGACAACCAGGGCGTCCTTGGGTTGTCTGGAGCTGTTTGGCTCGCAGCTCTGGCAGATTTAAAGACCTTTCACGTGAAACATTTTAAAATCGAGGGTATGGAAAATGTGTAAAGCTCATTTCCACGTTGCCATGTAGCTCATAAGCCACAGATTTAGGTGGAGCATGTAGTTGTTAAACATCTGTATTTATCACCTCATTATTGATCAGTGAAAATTAGTTTTTGGCAGAAAATCAATCTTTTACTGCAGCTAAGAAACAATGCAACACAAGGTTCTGTGTAAAAGTTATAAATAATGATCTTACTTATTAGTAACTTTTTATTTTGGTTGGTAAAAAGGTCCAGCTGGACCCATCTCCAAAGCACATTGCTGCTGCTATGAAACAGCAACAATCTTTTAAAACTTCATAGCAGCTCATATATGGTATTTCAATCACTGCAGTGTTTATGTTTCACATCGCACAGTTTCATATTTTTTTATTCCTGCTGATTGTGACCCCTGGAAGTGCTGCATGCTGCTACAATTCACATTTCAATAACGGTAAATGTGAACGTTTCTGGTTCATTCTCATTATTCAGATCTGTTTTTTTCCAAATGTTTTTGGGCACATGAGTCATTTCACAGTTTTTATTCTATTTCAACAATTCATGTATCAAATCATTCGGTTCATTCAGGACAATCCTTCTGTGACATTTGGTATTTGTGTAGTTTTTACTTGTTGAAATACTTAGCTTTTTAAGGTATGTTTTTTTCTTGTTGAAAATGAATGGAGCTCTGTTCATGTCCTTCAGACTCTTTGTGCTTTTTAAATCTTTTACTGCTCATGTCAGCTTTTCTTCTGGTTCACCTTCTTTCTGCTAAATTAGCTTTTTTTCAGCTTTTTCAGCTACATTTTAATTTAGTTCAATTCAGTTGGATGTTTTTCCCATATTTATAACCAATTGTTGGCTGAGATATGACCGTTTTCATTAATTCTAACAGAAAAAATTGAACAGTACCATTTTCAGCCGATAGCAGTCAAGTAGTAAGGCATGCCGTTGTATCATGTAATGGAGTTAATCTCAAAGTAGTCTTCTCCTCGGATAAATAATGTGAATTTATTATTTTTAAATATGAATGTTTCTGTTCAGTGCCCTGAGACGACTTCCGTTGTGACATGACACTATATAAATAAACTGAATTTAATTCAATTGAATTAATAGATAAAAGTGGCTATTAATGACACAATCGGCTTGCCATAGTCTGCTACTCTTGTCTGACTAGAGCAACTGAATCAGCTTCGTTTCGCTGCGCCACCCCGGTGAAATGCAGCTCATTTGACTGTCAAAAGCTATGTTTACATGCGCACATTTTTTTGACCGGATTGAAATGTTTTCAGATTAAATAATTCAAATGTATCGTTTACATGGGCACAATCTGTTCTTGACGAGTGTTTACATGCAGCGGGCTTTGTTCTGAACAGAAATACTGACATGCGCAGAGTGATAAACTCTCCTAAAAAAAAAACAAAGAAGAAGAAGTTCTACTTCCGATTTACTTGTGGGATGAACGTAAACAAACCTGAGAATCCAAAATGGACCTGCAACAGGTTTTAATGACGGTGGAGACATTACTGCACTCCCTGACTGAGCTACAGGTAATACAGATCATTTTGAGCTCTTTCAAAGTTTCTAGTAGAAATGTTGTGTCGCTCACTGACCAGTTTTGCTTCTCCAACATGCTAATATTATTAGCATTAGCCAGACGGAAATACGTGGGTTTGACATAGGTCACACATGCGCAGTCAGGTCAGTTTTTCACCATCAGATAGAAACAAACAAATCAAGTGTTTACATGTGCACCGTTCGGGTTATGAATTGGCGTAAACCACCCGTTTCGTTCTGATCACAAATTATTTCTGATCACGCTGAATAAACAAAAAATAACCCGAACGGGGTGTTTACATGACGCATTTTTATTACGAACTGCCGTTTGATCCAATTACTTACGTCCATGTAAACATAGCAAAAGTGTAAAGCATTTCGCCGGGGTGGCGCAGCGAAATGAAGCTGATTTGGTTGCTCCAGTCATTAAGTAAAAGTTCAACTGAGACACACATTTACTATAATTTCGAGCAAACAAATAATTGTTTTTAAGTGTTAATCTTGTTAAATTCTTGTGAAAGTTCTCCTGTGCATGCCTGTTCAGTCCCAATCCCTTGAGTTCCCTTCACATTGTGCGTGTGGAAATGTTCTTACTTTCACTATTAAACATAGTCCTGAGTGCTACTGTTGTTTTTCTTTGATTTGATTTCAGCAAATGTTTAACAGATCACCCACCGATCATGATCATTCAGGATTTTTTTCCGGCCACATATCTTCTGCGAAGACGATGGGTCTCCACTATCCTTCCAGTTTTTAATAATGTGTTGGACAGTTCTTAACCCAATTTTAGTCGTTTCTACAATCTCCTTAGATGTTTTTTCTGCTTGATGCATGCCAATGATTTGACCCTTCTCAAACAGACTGACATCTTTTCCACGACCACGCGATGTGTCTTTCAGCATGGTTGTTTAAAAAATGAGAAGCAACTCTTTGCACCAGTTGGGGTTAAATAACTTGTTGCAGCTGAAAGATAATCGCCCGTGCAGTAATTATCCAATAGGAGGCTCGTACCTATTTGCTTAGTTAAATCCAGGTGGTGACATTTTTTTGGCCAGGCAGTGTAAAAATTACATGTAAAAGCCATTACATGAGAGGATTTGACCTTTAAATTGTAGCAAAGCATGAATATGCAAGGATAGGATCATTGTGCAAATTGTTTTCCAAAAGCATTATCCATCCATCCATTTTCTTCTGCTTATCCAAGATCGGGTCGCGGGGGTAGCAGCTTAAGTACGGAGGCCCAGACTTCCCTCTCCCCAGCCACTTGGGCCAACTCCTCTGGGGGAATCCTGAGGCATTCCCAGGCCAGCTGAGAAACATAGTCCATCCAGCGTGTCCTGGGTCTTCCTCTGGGTCTCCTCCCGGTGGGACGTGTCCGGAACACCTCACCAGGGAGGCGTCCAGGAAGCATCCTAACCAGATGCCCGAGCCACCTCAATTGGCTCCTCTTGACGTGGAGAAGCAGTGGCTCTACTCTGAGTCCCTCCCGGATGATCGAGCTTCTCACCCTATCTCTAAGGAAGAGCCCAGACACCCTGCGGAGAAAACTCATTTCGGCCACTTGTATCCGAGATCTCGTTCTTTCGGTCACAACCCAAAGCTCATGACCATAGATGAGGGTAGGAACGTAGATCTATCGGTAAATTGAGAGCTTCGCCTTTTGACTTAGCTCTCTCTTCACCACGACAGACCTGTACAGCGCCCGCTTCACTGCAGATGCTGCACCTATCCGCCTATCGATCTCACGCTCCATTTTTTCCTCATTCGTGAACAAGACCCAAAGATACTTGAACTCTTCCACTTGGGGTAGGACCTCCTCCCTGACCCAGAGAGGGCACTCTACCCTTTTCCGGCTCAAGACTCAAGATGGCTTTGGATTTGGAGGAACTGATCTTCATCCCGGCCATGTCGCACTCGGCTGCGAACCGCTCCAGCAAAAGCTGTAGATCACAACCTGATGAAGCCAATAGGACCACATCATCTGCAAAAAGCAGAGAAGCAATCCTAAGGCCACCAAAACGGATCCCCTCAACACCTTGGCTGCGCCTAGTTATTCTGTCCATAAAAGTTATGAACAAAATCGGTGACAAAGGGCAACCTTGGCGGAGTCCAACTCTCACTGGGAACAAGCCCGACTTACTGCCGGCAATGTGCACCAGGGTCTGACACCGATCATACAGGGACCTAACAGACCATATCAAAGGGCCCGGTACCCCGTACTCCCAGAGTACCTCCCACAGGGCTCCCCGAGGGAAGCGGTCGAACGCCTTCTCCAAGTCCACAAAGCACATGTAGACCGGTTGTCCCATTCACCCTCCAGGACCCTGCTGAGAGTGTAGAGCTGGTCCAGTTTTCCACGACCAGGACAAAAACCGCACTGCTCCTCCTGAATCCGAGGTTCGACTATCCAATGGACCCTCCGCTCCAGAACCCCCAAATAGACTTTACCAGCCCCTCCCTGGGCTGTCACCTTACCATGGTGGAGGGGTTTGAGTGTCCCAATGATCCTAGGAGTTATGCTGTCAGGGGCTTCACGCCCCTAGTAGGGTCACCCAAGGCAGACAGGTCCTAGGTGAGGGACCAGACAAAGTGCAGCCCAAACTCCCCTATGATGAGAAAAAGAAATGGACTTGATGTTCCCTCGGCCGGACGTGGGTCACCAAGGCCCCACTCTGAAGCCAGGCCTGGAAGTGGGGCAGGCAGGCGAGCAGCTGGTGGACGGGCTTTTACCCATGGAGCTCGCCCAGCACAGCCCAAAGAGGAGACGTGGGTCCCACTTCCCATGGGCTCACCACCTGTGGGAGGGGCCAAAGGGGTCGGGTGCAATGTGGGATGGGTGGTGGCCAAGGGCGGGGACCCTGGCGGTCTGATTCTTGGCTAAAGAAGCTGGCTATTGGGACGTGGAATGTCAACTCACTGGTGGGGAAGGAGCCTGAGCTGGTGTGTGAGGTTGAGAGGTTCCGGCTAGAAATAGTCGGACTCACCTCTACGCATGGGTCTGGCTCTAGAACCAGTTTCCTTGAGAGGGGTTAGACACTCTTCCACTCTGGAGTTGCCCCTGGTGAGAGGCGTCGAGCAGGAGTGGGCATACTTATTGCCCCCCAACTTGATGCCTGTGTGTTGGGGTTCACCCCGGTGAATGAGTGGGTGGCCTCCCTCCACCTACATGTGGGGGGACGGGTTCTGACTGTCATTTGTGCTTATGCACCAAACGGCAGTTCAGATTATCCACCCTTTTTTGAGTCCTTGGTGGGGGTACTGGAAAGTGCACCTCCTGGGTACTCCCTTGTTCTGCTGTGTTGGCTTACGCGACTCTGCAATATTGCGTGGACATCGGGGGAAGTTCCCCTGGATTGGCAGACTGGGGTGATGGTTCCCCTATTCAAAAAGGGAGACCGTAGAGTGTGTTCCAACTACAGGGGGATCACGCTGTTAAGCCTCCAAAAGCATTAATTTAATTTAATTTAATTTAATTTGAATAAACACAATAGAGAAACTCATGTTCAGTTTCAGTGGGAACAGTGTTGTTGATCTCCTTTTTTGCCTTTGCATCAAAGTATGGAGTAACTTTTGTTGTGGTGATTCTCAGGATAGATCCGAGGTGTTGGTCAGTTAACTTGGATCAGTGACGGGCTTTGTTGATGCTCATGATGCTGAATGTCTGCTCACATATGTAGGTCGAGCCTAACAAAGTCAGCATTTTCTGTGCTGTCTTCCAGAGGCTTGGAAATGTGGCTTTGAGTGAAGCATAAAAGTCATTCAGTTTAAGAGAGTTGAACTTCAATTCAATTCAGTTTATTTATATAGCGCCAAATCACAACAAAGTTGTCTCAGGGCACTTTACAGGAACATTCACATACATAAAAGCCAAACTTGTCCTTTAAGATGGAGTCAGACTGAAGATTGATCAGTTCCAACTGCAGCTCTTGTGGTGCTGTTTCAGGGTCTTGTGACAAGGGACAGGACACCAGCTGAAGTGACTTTTCAGTGTTTTCAAATTCACAGAACTTACAGCTGAATTATCCGTGCAGGTCGTCAACTAATTTGCTGTATTTCTTTGCATTTTGCTTCCCCTCTTTCTGCATGGCACGTTTGGGGAAATGTGCAAAAGATTTGATCGCAATTTGGCTGGAGAATAAAGTTAGCATAGATTTGAAGGCTGTAACATTTTTGTACATGTCGTGCACAAACTGATCTTTCCCCTGTAGTTTCACATTCAGCTCATTCATGTGTGAAAAAATGTCCACAGCAAACCCAAAATCACAAAGCTATTTCTTGTCACTTAGCTCAGGAAATTTGTCAGATTTCCCCATTAACTCCAAAAATGTGTCATTCTCCCCTTTCATTCCCCACACTCGCCGGAACACTTTGCCCAAACTTAACCAACGGACATGAGTGGTACAGTAAGTCATGATGATCCGCATCAGTTTTCTGCAGGAAGGTAATAAACTGACGATGATGAAGTCCCCTTGCTCGTATAAAGTTGACAAGTTTTACAAATGGATTCACGACATGATTAAGCTGCAATATAGACTTACACAGGGATTCCTGATGGATGATGCAGTGAAGGAAAATAACATCCTGGTCTGGGTTTTCCTCTTTCACTTTATCCTGGATTATTTTCAGCAGCCCGACATGTTTTCCAGTTAAATTTGGTGATCTGTCCGTTGTGATATTGACAAGTTTACTCCACAGTAGCTTCATTCTCTCGATGACAGCAGACGGTTATAAAAATCCTCTCCCCGTGTTTTTCCTTTCAGAGACTCCAGGGTCAAAAACTCTTCTGTTATCTCAAAAGTGTCATTAATCCTGCAGATAAATATTAGGAGCTGAGCAGTGTCTTTTAGTCATTACTTTCATTCAGCGCTAATGAATAGAACTTAAAGGACTCTACCTTTAGCTTATTTTGCTGGCTATAGCTTCATCAATCAGTTCCACAAGGCAAGTCACAGTCATGCATGATAAACTGATTTTTTTCAAACTCATCTTGGCTCTCCAGACACAATAAATCTGCTGTCTTTACCATGCATTCTTTTAAAAACTCACCTTTGGAGAAAGGCTCGCTAGCTATTGCTAATTAGAATGCCATCAAAAAACCTGCCTTGGTATTTGATTCTTGAATTGTAGTTTATCGGTGAGAAAAAAGTTGCTGTGGGCGGCTGTGGCTGAGTGGTTAGAGCAGTCGTCCTTCAATGCAAGAGTTGGGGGTTCGAAACCACCAGCAGTCACATGCCAAAGTGTCCCTGGGCAAGACACTGAACCCCTCATTGCCTCTGATGTGTCTCTCATCGGTGTATGAATGTGATAAAGCTCTGATTAGTCTCTTTAGAATTATTTGTTCAATTAGCTTTGTAGAGATCTAGTAGAGTGCTGTATGAATGGGTAAATGAGGACACAGATTGTAGTGTGAAGCGCTTTGAGTATCTCAATAAAATAAAAAGGCTCTATATAAGTACAGTCCATCCATTTACCATTTAAATTAGCTGCCAATCTCTGCGTCATAGCTACTCGTTCTTGCCTTGTCTGCTTGCTAGCATAGTTAGCAGTTAGCAACGTCATGGCTGTTATTGTGTTCTTTGAAAACTGCCACAGTCTCTTGGCATTTCAGACATACAACCTTTGATCAGACTTCATTGAAAAAATATTTTGTTGTTCACTCCGTATAAACACTGCACTTACTGTCCACTTTTCTTTTCTTTGATAAGCTCTTTTTTCATAAGAAAAAGAAGATTACTTCTTCTTCACTTTAACTTTACCTCCAACAAAGGCCAATGTGTCTATAGTGCGCCATCTATTGGGGAAATGCAGGCACTTCAGGTAAAACTTCACTAAAAGTATCCTGATGCATGCTCAATAATCCAGGTAGAAAAATCCAAAAAAGTTCAATCTGGTCCTCTGGACATTCAAAAAAACAAAAAACAAAACAAAGCAAAAAATCTAGAAACGTTTCGTCTCTCATCCAAGAGACTTCCTCAGTCTGAGGTGCTGTTTTCAGCTAAGTCTCTTAAATAGCACCTTCTCAGGGTGGATCAACCAGTTTGCTGCTGACAACCAAAACCAGCTGATCACATGCTCAAGAAGGACCATCAGCCTAACAATGGGTCATTAGCACACTGATGGCTGTTTACTACTCACAGAGGGCTGAGTGATACTAGCAATCACAGCATTGTAAGAGGGGGACAGTTGAACCCGGAGGCCTCCACCCCTGTTTAATGATGGACGATTTCTTTTCACAAAGATGGCCTCCTTTACTCCTCTCTCAAACCATTGTTCCTCTCTGTCCAGGATGTGAACATCTTCATCCCTGAAAGAGTGACCGCTGGCCTGGAGATGAGTGTAGACCGCAGAGTCCTGGCCTGATGATGTTGATCTTCTGTGCTGGGCCATCCTTTTGGCCAGTGGCTGTTTTGTTTCCCCGATGTAAGTCTGATCACAGCCCTCCTGACACTGAACAGCATACACAACATTACTCTGTTTGTGCTGGGGGACTGGATCTTTGGGATGAACCAGTCTTTGCCGTAATGTATTTTGGGGTTTAAAAGCCACTGGGATGTTATGTTTAGAAAATAAACGTCTCAGTTTCTCTGATACCCCCTCAACATACGGAATGACCACTGGTCTGGGTCTGGGTTCCTCCTTTTCACCTGATGGCTGACTGGAGTCCTGTTTGGGTTTCTTCTCTGCTTTCAGGAAGGCCCAGTTAGGATATCCACATTGCTCTAGAGCCTGTCTTGTGTGGGATTTCTCCTTCTGCCTGGCTCCTGAGCTAGTGGGGACGCTGTCTGCTCTGTGATACAGAGTCCTGATGACTCCTAACTTGTGCTCCAAAGGGTGATGGGAGTCAAACTGCAAATACTGGTCTGTGTGGGTGGGTTTGCGATACACCTCGGTTTGCAAATGTCCTCTGTCAGAGACTGAGACCTCACAGTCCAAGAAAGCCAACTTGCCATTTTTTTCATCTTCTCATGTGAACTTGATGTATTTATCCACAGAGTTGATGTGGTCAGTAAAATGTTGGACTTCCTGAGATTTAATTTTAACCCAGGTGTCGTCAACATACCTGAACCAATGACTTGGTGGTGTCCCTGAAAAGGACGTCAAGGCTTTCTTTTCGACCTCCTCCATGTACAGGTTGGCAACAATAGGAGAAACTGGAGACCCCATAGCACACCCATGTTTCTGCCTATAATATTGCTCCCCATATGTGAAGTAGGTTGACTGTAGGCACAGTTTCAAGAGTTGACACAGTTGTTCTGTGGAAAGCGTGGTGCTGCTGCTCAGAGTGGTGTCTGATTTTAATTTTAAACTGACCACCTCTACTGCATCATCAACAGGAATGCATGTAAAGAGTGATGTGACATCAAAAGAGACCATTGTTTCATCAGTCTCCATGATGACATCCCTCACCTTATCCACAAAGTCCATGGTGTTCTGTATGTGGTGTTCTGAGCTGCCAACTAAAGGGATGAGTACAGACGCCAGATATTTGGAAACATTGTAAGTGACAGAGTTAATCATGCTAACAATTGGTCTTAAAGGTACACCTTGTTTGTGGATTTTAGGTAAACCATACAGACTAGGTGTGGCATCCCCTGGGTACAGTCTGTGGTACAGAAAATGGTCAATAGCCTTGTCCTGCTCCAAATTTTTCAGGCAATCTATTAACTTCTGATGAAACAATGGTCTCTTTTGATGTCACATCACTCTTTACATGCATTCCTGTTGATGATGCAGTAGAGGTGGTCAGTTTAAAATTAAAATCAGACACCACTCTGAGCAGCAGGACCACGCTTTCCACAGAACAACTGTGTCAACTCTTGAAACTGTGCCTACAGTCAACCTACTTCACATATGGGGAGCAATATTATAGGCAGAAACATGGGTGTGCTATGGGGTCTCCAGTTTCTCCTATTGTTGCCAACCTGTACATGGAGGAGGTCGAAAAGAAAGCCTTGACGTCCTTTTCAGGGACACCACCAAGTCATTGGTTCAGGTATGTTGACGACACCTGGGTTAAAATTAAATCTCAGGAAGTCCAACATTTTACTGACCACATCAACTCTGTGGATAAATACATCAAGTTCACACGAGAAGATGAAAAAATGGCAAGTTGGCTTTCTTGGACTGTGAGGTCCCAGTCTCTGACAGAGGACATTTGCAAACCGAGGTGTACCGCAAACCCACCCACACAGACCAGTATTTGCAGTTTGACTCCCATCACCCTTTGGAGCACAAGTTAAGAGTCATCAGGACTCTGTATCACAGAGCAGACAGCGTCCCCACTAGCTCAGGAGCCAGGCAGAAGGAGAAATCCCACACAAGACAGGCTCTAGAGCAATGTGGATATCCTAACTGGGCCTTCCTGAAAGCAGAGAAGAAACCCAAACAGGACTCCAGTCAGCCATCAGGTGAAAAGGAGGAACCCAGACCCA
Organism: Nematolebias whitei; assembly: GCF_014905685.2. Classification (NCBI taxonomy): domain Eukaryota; kingdom Metazoa; phylum Chordata; class Actinopteri; order Cyprinodontiformes; family Rivulidae; genus Nematolebias; species Nematolebias whitei. The sequence continues at coordinate 10,617,418 of NC_056509.1, forward strand.
GACCAGTGGTCATTCCGTATGTTGAGGGGGTATCAGAGAAACTGAGACGTTTATTTTCTAAACATAACATCCCAGTGGCTTTTAAACCCCAAAATACATTACGGCAAAGACTGGTTCATCCCAAAGATCCAGTCCCCCGGCACAAACAGAGTAATGTTGTGTATGCTGTTCAGTGTCAGGAGGGCTGTGATCAGACTTACATCGGGGAAACAAAACAGCCACTGGCCAAAAGGATGGCCCAGCACAGAAGATCAACATCATCAGGCCAGGACTCTGCGGTCTACACTCATCTCCAGGCCAGCGGTCACTCTTTCAGGGATGAAGATGTTCACATCCTGGACAGAGAGGAATGATGGTTTGAGAGAGGAGTAAAGGAGGCCATCTTTGTGAAAAGAAATCGTCCATCATTAAACAGGGGTGGAGGCCTCCGGGTTCAACTGTCCCCCTCTTACAATGCTGTGATTGCTAGTATCACTCAGCCCTCTGTGAGTAGTAAACAGCCATCAGTGTGCTAATGACCCATTGTTAGGCTGATGGTCCTTCTTGAGCATGTGATCAGCTGGTTTTGGTTGTCAGCAGCAAACTGGTTGATCCACCCTGAGAAGGTGCTATTTAAGAGACTGAGCTGAAAACAGCACCTCAGACTGAGGAAGTCTCTTGGATGAGAGACGAAACGTTTCTAGATTTTTTGCTTTGTTTTGTTTTTTGTTTTTTTGAATGTCCAGAGGACCAGATTGAACTTTTTTGGATTCACTAAAAGTATTTTTTTATTATTAAATGCATATTTTTTTATAATTTGGACAAGTTCTGTGGGCCTGTTAAAAAGCCAGGGTTCGCCCATCCTGGTCTAACAGCTGGACACCGGTCGCTGAGTGGACCAGCACTGACGAAGATAATGTTGGGCTTTCTACTCCCGTGTTAAATCAATAGCCGTCGAGCAATGCTACAGGTAAATCTACGTTCTTAATATTGTTTGCTAGTGTTTACTTCGGTTATACAACAACCGAGTTTTTATTTGTATTTTTACTGCAAGGAGAAGCTGTCTTCTCACCAGAGGTTGACCGGTTCTGAACGAGTTTACACCTCAGCCCAAGGCTTGGCGGTGCAGGAGGACTTGAGCTAGATCAACTATTCTCTTATAATTCTCCTCAGCTCTTTTTTCCAATCCAAGCTACATTAAGCAAAGGAGTGACAGCCTATTCAAGTCAGATAAACAACATGACACCTTTATCCAGGATGACAACAGAGAGGAAGGGTACAGTTCAGTTTACAGTTTGGTTAATGTGTTTTTAAAAGTGTTCAGTTTAATTATCAGTGTTTGTGTGACATACATTTTGTGGTGTTGAGTAAATAAATAAAAATTAAACCTAATGTCTTCATTTTCAACTTTAATAACATGCAATATGTTTTGCATCGTTTAAATCACATAACTTGAATTACATAATGTCCAGATAGCTTAATTTAGCTCAGATAGCTTCATTACATCTCCCACCACTAACAGAAATACTGTTTATTATTGTTAAACTGTTATTATTTAGTGCATTTAGAATGCTATAGTCCAGCACCATGCCTGCCTCGTTCAATAAATAGTGATATTAGAACTGGATCTGACTGGTGTCTCTTCCCAACACAGATGTCGGTCACAGCATCTACATTTGTAGATTTAACTATGAAATCCTAATAATATTCCATCATTCGTAGCACAGAAAGCATTTTTACTTTGCCACCATTGTTGTTGATAGAAATATGCCGTTAGTTCACGCATGCATGAAATATACGCCTGTAGGGTGCATGTGCTTTGACACCTCTGCGGGAGCTGTTAACATATCAACGGGCTGTCCACCAGAAAACCTCCACTCTAAAGGCTCCAGTATACTGCCGCGTACGTCCGTTCACGAGTACATACGCGTGTACTGCACGCAGAGGGTTCAGTCATTAAACTCCAGCGTACACCCCGATCAGCTGCAGAGCAGCTTCACAGACAAGGGGCGTTTACCTTCGGGACAAATTGAGGTTGCCAATTGGTCATTTGCTGACACGCCTACTGGATTGATTGACAGGTCAGAAAAAGGAAAAAAAGCGAGCGTTGGCAGCCTCAGCCACAGTGGTGTTCTGTGTTTATATGTTGTTAATAAAAAGATCTAAAAAAAACAAACAGGGAGTGCTGGCTCTACAGCCCACACATCAGACCATCCCACCAGGAAATCTCCAGACCCTCCCGCAGCCATGCTGGACCTGAGTTTAATTCGCTCGTGACAAATTCCTTCATTTCTCACCATTTCAGTCATGGCATCAAGGAGGAGGAAGAGATCACTTCCTCTTGGCAAAAAAACAAAAGAAAAGGCCAGATCAGGGATGAAGAAGGGGAATTTAATACAATGGTGTCGCATACAAAACAGTCCGTCGCTGGGCAGTTTATTGTGCGACACCACGTACGCGTATGCGGTCGTAAAAAATTTAGCTTTGCACGGACATGACCTGGGGGGTACGCTTGTACCTCTGCGTACGTACGTGCGTACCTCTGCGTATGGATGTACGCAGCAGTATACTGGGGGCTTAAGAGGTGGGTTGAGAAACCTCCGGATTCACGGGGGTGGGTGGGGGGACTGGTGTCATGTAAATGAACAGCAGAACCGCAGGGAGAAAGGTGCGGTTTCACTCAAAATATGCACTGTGTAAACAGCCCCTAAGCCTATGGCAGCATAACAAGCCAACCCTAACTATAGGATTTAGCAAAAAGGAAAGTCTTAAGCCCAGTCTTAAAACTGGTCAATGTGTCAGCCTCACAGACAGAAACTGGAAGTTAGTTCCACAAGAGAGGAGCCTGATAACTGAAAGATCTTCCTCCCATTCTCCTTTTGGAAACTCTAGGAACTGCAAATAAACCTGCAGTCTGAGAGCAAAGGACTCTGTTAGGAAAATATGGAACAATAAGATCTTGAATATAAGATGGAGCTGTGTTGTTGATAAGTTTGTAGGTTAGAAGTAAGAGTTTGAATTCTATTCTGAATTTGACGGAGAACCAATGGAGAGAAGCTAAAACTGGAGAGATATGATCTCTCAGACTAACTCCAGTTAAGACTCTGGCAGCAGCATTTTGGATTGATTGAAGACGTTTTAAAGTAGTATTTGGACACCCAGATAATAAACCATTGCAATAGTCCAGTCTAGATGTAACAAATGCATGGACCAGTTTTTCTGCATCATTTTTAGAGAAGATGTTTCTAATTTTAGTGATATTACGCAGGTGGAAGAAGGCGGTTCTAGTACTGTTTTTAATGTGGGGGATAAAAGACATGTCCTGATCAAAAATAACTCCAAGATTTTTACATTAGAACTGGAGACCAGATTAATGCCATCCAAGGAGGGCGAAAGACTGAAAAAATAATTCCTAAAATGCTCGGGTCCAAAAACCACAACCTTTGTCTTGTCTGAGTTTAAAAGCAGAAAATTAAAGGTCATCCAGGTTTTTATGTATTTAAGACATGCTTGGAGTCTAAGTAACTGATTTGATTCATTGGGTTTCATGTAAACAGTTATATGTTTATCATCAGCATAACAAAGAAAATGTATCCCATGCTGTTTAAAAACTTTACCTAATGGAAGCATATAAAGTAAAGAGTATTGGTCCAAGCACTGAACCCTGTGGAACTCCACGACTAGCCTTTTTTCTGACATTTTTGTGCCAATTTCTGTCTTTTGTGTTTCTTTCTAATAAAATTTAACATTGTATGCTCTTTCCGTCTATTTCTGTTAACTTCAGCTTACAAAAAGCTTTTCTAGATATGTTCTTGTACTAATTTCAGTTTTTTTTTTTATTTATTTAGCCTCTCTGCCTATTTCAGCTTGTTCTGCTCATTTTAGCTACATTTCTGCTCTATTCAGCTCTTGACACATTTGTGCTGTTTTTCTGCTGCTTTTATTTTCCTGCTTGCAGCAAGTGTCATCTGTTCAAATTCACAAACATTTCAGTGATGAAACCTTTTGAGCTGATTTCAACTTCAGCAACTTTCAGCAGAAATCCTTCGGTGGGAAATGACATTTCTCTAGTTGGCCTTGTCTTGAGAAATTGACAGCAGTGTCAAAGTCTTATGAAATAGCATTTATATAGATGACTATAGAATGTTTAGGTTGGAGTTTTATTCATTACCAGTCTTCAGCTGCATTTGAACTAACCTTTAGCTTGTCTGTTCTGTTTGACATATATATCCGTTTCTCCAAGCTGCAGCTGTTTAAAGAAGCTGTTTGGAAAAAGTATTAAATTAACTATTGCTTTTAATTTAGGTCCGTATCCGTGCATACTTTTGTACTGGAAGTTATTGGTACGTGTACTAAACAACCCTATTATATACTAAAACCCACTTCAAAATGTCTGAACTATTCATTTAAGTACCCAACCCTTGACCATAGCTGCAGTTGGACAGCTGTACTTTGCTTACTGATGATAGTGTCAGACGAGAAGAAGAACTGCGAAAGAACTACCCGTCTTCTGTGCAACCTCAGGGCACCTGAAGTTCATCCAACCTGCTTCTACCTGCATATCCGACCCTTCCAGAGTCACCGTGGAGCTCCCTGACACTCAGGCATCCAGGGTCACTCTGAGTATTTAACCTTTCCCATTCAAACTCTGCTCTCCTGGAGCTAAATATTTATATCCCATTCACCAGAGCTCCTGTTGTTTATGGCAACCACGAGTTTGCTTTAGATTCATGTCCTGTCGGATCACAGAAATTCTTGTCTCTTACGCCCTCGTGACACCGTCTCAGAAAGGTCAGCCCAATGATCATCAGCGAGCTTCACATCTGTTTGTTTGCTGAAGATGCTTTACCAGTAGTTGCTCTTTTAGTGAAGCAATTTGTTCAAATGTGTAGCTGTTTCACTTAGTTCTGATCATCTCATCCAGATAAGACTTGTTCATTTTCTTTTTGGTCATCCGTTTCTTTCAAAGAAAACATTCACACTTTATACTTTTTTTTTATCAATATAAATATGAAAAAAACTACAAGGTTTAAAATCTACTCTGACCAATCTTGATGTTGGGAATGTTTCTATTTAGGCAGCTGTGGGTGAGTGGTTAGAGCAGTCATCCTCCAATACGAGAGTTGGGGGTTCGAATCCACCGTCAGTCACATGTCGAAGTGTCCCTGGGCAAGACACTGAACCCCTCATAGCCTCCTATGTGGGTCCCATCAGTGTATGAATGTGATAAAGCACTGATTAATCTCTTTAGAATGATTTGTTCAATTAGCTTTGTAGAGAACTAGTAGAGTGCTGTATAAATGGGTAAATGAGGACACAGATTGTAGTGTAAAGCGCTTTGAGTATCTTGAAATAAGATAGAAAGGCACTATATAAGTACAGTCCATTTACCATATTTACTGTACTTAGTTTATTGTATGCGTTGTAAAAGCCAGCTGAAATGGGAGGACTACGTCTGAAGAAACAGTTGTCTGTATGCTTTGTGGCTTGGGGGGCCATGTGTGAAGGTTCTGTGAAGGACAAGTGGAGATTTATGCCCCTTTTCCATTAGTACCGGTACGGGCCGACTGGACCCTACTTGGCCCGGTTCTGAGGCTTTTCCATTAGTACCGGTACTTAGCACCTGTTACTATTTTCAGTACCCTTGGCTCTGTGGTTCTAACCCGAACGAAGAGGTACTAAAACGTGACGTCAGAACACTGTCGGTCACTGATTGGTCGGGGGCAGAGTCACTGGATCCTTCAGAAACTTTTCAAAACAATAATCCGCCATTTGCCATTTCTCGGACTGGAGCAGCGGCTGGACTTATTTTAAAGATTTTAAAAATAATACTGACAACATCTTGGTCTAATGCTGATGTGCTGGCGTTTTTTTTGCTTGGTGGCTGACAACATAATTCAGAGCAAGCTGGATGGAGCTCTGCTGGTGTACCCCGATCCTCCCTCCGGAGCCTCGGAGTGCCAGGCCGGGCAGGGCGTCATCTCCCCGGCTCCAAGTTCAGCTGGTCACCGCGGAAGATCCTTTGATGTGCCGACTCGGAGGCTCGGGTTCCGGATACCAGCCTTGTGTGCTCAGAGCTCCGCTGGTCACTGCGAAGCTGGAGATGGGGACTCGCAGAAGGCCGTTGCGAGACCCTGGCCGCGCGTAATCATGAAGGCTGAATCCAAATCCCACCCGGCAGTCAGGCGGACTGGACAGTGTGGGACGGACGGTGGAAGCGATTTTTAAATAAAATAATATTTTGTTTTTATACAAAAAATGTTTTAAAAAATTGCTGAAGCGATTTAAAAATGATTTTTTTTTATTTTTTATACGTAAAATATTTTTTATAATCGCTTCCACCGTTTGTCGCAGACCCGTCTCTGTCCGCCTGTCTGCGCGTGTCGGGCCTTCATGATAACGTGCGGCTGGGGTCTTGGAACAGCCTCTGTGAGTCACCAGCTGAGCTCGGAGCTGGGAAGATGAGTCTGCCCGTCCTGTCTCCGGAGGAGAGGATCGTGTGAGACCAGCAGAGCTGGTCATAAATATATATATATATATATATATATATATATATATAGATATAAAAATATGTTTTATAAAAATATATTAAGTTGCCTTTATGCCTATTCAAACATATATATTTTGTGTGTGTTACTTTTCAGAATTAAATGTCTAAATTGCCATAAAAGGCAAGGGTGGAATGATATAGGAATGATTATTTTGATGCTTTTATGTCAATTAATACTTACTCACTTTTGATGCAGCTTATCTGCCCAAAGTCAGGCCTGTGCTGCAGATGTGTTTTGGAGTAATTAAAGTTCTCTGGGGGATGCTCTAACCAGAAGACCTGGCCCAATCTTAAGGTTACGGTGACCCAGATTTTGAAGGACATGTTTTTATGAAGCCATCGCTCTGTTGCACAGACTGCTTTGATGATGAAAAACAGATTTAATTAAATCTGTCCTCCTGGCAACCATCAAACTTGTTTTTCACTGCTCTCATGCGATCCGGTCAGGGAGAGGTATATAAGAAATGTAACAAACACAGAGAGTTAGAAGTCTTGCTGAGGGCCAGCGCGCGGTGCCCAGCAGTTCGGTGTGAATTCCTGTCATCGGGTCGAAGGCTTCCCGATCAAAGTGTCAACGGTGAGAGGATTTTCATATCAATTTGTGTGTTAAGAGTGTACGAGTGTACATGTTTTTGCTTGGCTGTTTTCTCTGGCAGGTTAATAAATGACACTATTATTCCTAGCAGTAACAGTCTCTGTGTGATTTATTTCCTCTCGTATGAATCATCGGGGCCGACCGTTCACGAACCTTTGATAAAGAATTTCATAATACATACAATAAAACTGAAACATCACTCAGAGAGTGAAGTTTCATCTGATTCCAGCCTAACTATCAGATCGAATGATATCACAGCTGCCTCTCTTCACACAGTCCCCACACAGAACGAACCGGTAACCTCTAAACTGCGTTTTAAAAGGCACCACAGCTCGGTAAATCGCAAAAAACACTCGTCTGCCACATCAGCTAAAAATGATGTTTTTCAGCAGACTGAGTCCAGTAAAATCTCTTGCTCTCAGCCAGAGCCTGTTTTATTCTCTGCTTTTTCTGTTCACTCACCACGCAGTGGGAGTAAACGTGTTTTCTCCATGAGAGCTGCAGCCTCCACCGAAATGGCATCTCATTCAAAAAGCGTTCATGCCTCCTCTCAGTGCACACCGGCTCACCTCAGCTCTAATGTGAGCCCGCAGCTTGAGCTCAGTACAGAGGCACACATACAGCCCTTTCTGTCAGAGCCCC
>NC_056509.1:10630183-10637697 GCF_014905685.2 Nematolebias whitei
CACACACACACATATATATATATATATATATATACACATATGTGTATACATATATATTTTTGTGTGTGTATATATATATATGTATATATATATATAATTATACACATGTACATACACACATACATGCATACATACCTACACACAACTTCAAAATAACATAAATTCTCAACCTGTACTGAAAACAGTTTCAGCGTCTCAGTGCCACCAGCTGGTGAGAGGTGGTGACGTCAATTTGAACCCCGCCCACTGGAACCGGTACTGAAAGCATAACGGAAACACAGCCTGTACCGTACCGAGTAGAGTAGAGCCGTGCTGTACCGGTACTACAGGTACTAATGGAAAAGGGGCATATCAGACATCCTGCTGGTCTTCTCTTACTTGTCTACTGTAAAAGTGTGTAAAGCTAAGAGGTTAGCCAAGGATACATGTGATGGTATTCTCATTACAAAAACAAGTATACATGGGAGAGTTTATGGGATTGAATGTATCTGCTTTATTTGAGTTTAATCTGCATCACTTTATAGACTTGTGGTTGTTCTGCACAAAACTTTTGGATTTGGGATACTGAGCAGAGTCAATGCCAGTCTGAGACCGACAGTTTGATATCAGTTCATTTCTAGTTTTTTATTTATTTATTTTCAGCAAGTACATCTGAATTCCTTTAATGGAAGCAGGTAACAGCTATATGCTGCTGATCAAATATATTGACTAGAGCCCGACCGATATGGAAATTTTTGCTATCACGGATACGATAGGTTCCCAGATGCCTAGATTAGCCTAAAATACCGGCTTTGCCTATATATCGATTGGGCTTTAGTATTGACTACTTGACCCTCATCGGTGTGAGTATCTCTATAAAAATAGGAGTTTGGACAGTTTGCAGATGTGAGTTGACACAATGCCGAGGAGGAAAGACAATCACCAAAAACCTCTGAGAGACATCTGTTGCTGTCCATCATTCTGGGAAGTGTTATATGGCTACTTCCAAACATCCTGGAGTCCATCACTCTACAGGGAGCTGTTTCTATCCACTCATTCATGTTCTACACCCTCCCTGTTTTATTCAGGGTGTAGTAGGTGAGCAGCTCTCTGTCTCCAGTAGTCAGTGAACAATATATGAGTTCACAACAGTCAAGACATCTAAAAAAGGTAAATCTGGTCCTCTGGACATTCAAAAAACAAAACAAAAAAACAACAACAACAAAAATGTAGAAATGTTTCGTCTTTCATCCGAAAAACTTCCTCAGTCTGAGGTGCTGTGTTCAGCTCAGTCTTATAAATAGTACCTTCTCAGAGTGGATGAACCAGTTTTGCTACTGACAACCAAAACCAGCTGCTCACATGGTCAAGAAGGACCATCAGCCTAACAATGGATCATTAGCACACTGATGGCTGTTTACTATTCACAGGAGGCTGAGGGGCCATTTACACGGCGCATATTTTTAGTGCATCCGCAGCTTTCTCTCTGCGGTTCTGCTGATCATTTACATGACACCAGTGGCCCCCCTCTTTGAATCCGGAGGTTTCTGAATCCACCTTCCAGAGTGGAGGTTTTTCGCTGACCCCTTGCTGATAATGAAAACATCTCCCGCTGAGGCTTTGTGTTAAACCACATGCGCACACGCACGCGCGGACCGACGCTATATTTCTATCAACATGGCGGCAGATACACTGCTTTCTGAACTACGACTGATGGAATATCATTATAATCTCAGTTAATCTACGTCAGATTCCAGGTGCTGTGACCGACATCTGTGTTGGAAGAGACACAATCTGATCCAGTTCTAATATCACAGTTTATAGAACGAGGCACGCGCACACGTCGCACTGCACTATAACATCTAAATGTGCTAAATAATAAGTTTAATAATAATAAACAGTATTTATCTTAAGTTTGAGATATATAATTAAGCTCTTTGAGCTAAATGAAGCTATCTGGACATTATGTAATTCAAATTACTTGATTAAAATGATGCTAAACATATTGCATGCTATTAACGTTGAAAATGAAGACATCAGGTTTAATTTTTATTTTATTTATTTATTCAACACCACAAACTGATAATTAAACTGAACATTGAATGGATTGAATAAAAGAACTGAGGGGAATTTTAAATAAATAGTTCATCCATCGTCTCTCTCTTCGACGTCCTGCTGCCAAGCCCCATTCAGAACCGGTCCGCCTGGTGGGAGACAGCTCCTTCTTCTTTCAGGAAAAAAAAAAACTCAGTTGGTTGTTTTGTAACCGAAGTAAACACAAGCTAACATTATTAAGAACATTTGATTTACCTGCTGTAAACCAGCTACTAATTATCATGGAGTAAAGTCCAACATTGTCAACTCGGTTCTGGTCCACTCAGTGACCGGTGTGGAGCTAGATGAAGCGGTCCCGCTTGGCGTCAAATCTGTCGACTGTTTTATCCACTATCCAGCCCAAATCCATCCAGAATCCAGCTTTAACTTGTTGTTAAGATGTCGTTAGCAGAGCTTTTTACCTCACAGGAAACAGAGTGCCAAGGCAGCACGCATGCGCATTAGGTAAATGGACTGTACTTATATAGCGCCTTTCTGTCTTATTTCAAGACAATCAAAGCGCTTTACACTACAATCTGTGTCCTCATTTACCCAATCATACAGCATTCTACTAGATCTCTACAAAGCTAATTGAACAAATCATTCTAAAGAGACTAATCGGTGCTTTATCACATTCATACACTGATGGGACACACATCAGAGGCTATGAGGGGTTCAGTGTCTTTGCCCAAGGACACTTCGACATGTGACTGCTGGTGGATTCGAACCCCCAACTCTCGCATTGGAGGACGACTGCTCTAACCACTCAGCCACAGCCGCCCCAGGTAAAGGTACAAAATTCACAGCACCATCTAATGACCCGGCATGGTAACTACAGCGGATTCGGGAGGGCGGGGGGGGGGGGGGGGGGGGTGTTGCGGATGCATGTAAATCCAAAATATGACCGTGTCAACACGGATCTTTTCCTTTTAATTAACATACGAATAAAACTACGTTTCCCCCCATCGTGTCCGTGTAAATAGGGCCTGAGTGATACTAGCAATAACAGCATTGTAAGAGGGGGACAGTTGAACCCGGAGGCCTCCACCCTTGTTTAATGATGGACGATTTCTTTTCACAAAGATGGCCTCCTTTACTCCTCTCTCAAACCATCGTTCCTCTCTATCCAGCATGTGAACATCTTCATCCCTGAAAGAGTGACCGCTGGCCTGGAGATGAGTGTAGACCACAGAGTCCTGGCCTGATGTTGTTGCTCTTCTGTGCTGCACCATCCTTTTGGCCAGTGGCTGTTTAGTTTCCCCGATGTAAGACTGATCACAGCCCTCCTGTCACTGAACAGCATACACAATATTACTCTGTTTGTGCCGGGGAACTGGATCTTTGGGATGAACCAGTCTTTGCCGTAATGTATTTTGGGGTTTAAAAGCCACTGGGACATTGTGTTTAGAAAATAAACATCTCAGTTTCTCTGATACTCCCTCAACATGCGGAATGACCAATGGTCTGGGTCTGGGTTCCTCCTTTTCACCTGATGGCTGACTGGAAACCTGTTTGGGTTTCTTCTCTGCTTTCAGGAAGACCCAGTTAGGATATCCACATTGCTCTAGAGCCTGTCTTGTGTGGGATTTCTCCTTCTGCCTGGCTCCTGAGTTAGTGGGGACGCTGTCTGCTCTGTGGTACAGAGTCCTGATGACTCCTAACTTGTGCTCCAAAGTGTGATGGGAGTCAAACTGCAAATACTGGTCTGTGTGGGTGGGTTTGCGGTATACCTCAGTTTGCAAATGTCCTCTATCAGAGACTGAGACCTCACAGTCCAAGAAAGCCAACCTGCCAGTTTTTACATCTTCTCGTGTGAACTTGATGTATTTATCCACAGAGTTGATGTGGTCAGTAAAATGTTGGACTTACTGGGATTTAATTTTAACCCTGGTGTCATCAACATACCTGAACCAATGACTTGGTGGTGTCCCTGAAAAGGACGTCAAGGCTCTCTTTTCTACCTCCTCTATGTACAGGTTGGCAACAATAGGAGAAACTGGAGACCCCATAGCACACCCATGTTTCTGCCTATAATATTGCTCGCCAAATGTGAAGTAGGTTGACTGCAGGCACAGTTTCAAGAGTTGACACAGTTGTTCTGTGGAAAGCATAGTCCTGCTGCTCAGAGTGGTGTCTGATTTTAATTTTAAACTGACCACCTCTACTGCATCATCAACAAGAATGCATATAAAGAGTGATGTGACATCAAAAGAGACCATTGTTTCATCAGTCTCCATGATGACATCCCTCACCTTATCCACAAAGTCTATGGTGTTCTGTATGTGATGTTCTGAGCTGCCAACTAAAGGGATGAGTACAGACGCCAGATATTTGGAAACATTGTAAGTGAAAAAGTTAATCATGCTAACAATTGGTCTTAAAGGTACACCTTGTTTGTGGATTTTAGGTAAACCATACAGACTAGGTGTGGCCTCCCCTGGGTACAGTCTGTGGTACAGAAAACAGCCAATAGCTTTGTCCTGTTCCAAAATTTTCAGGCAATCTATCAACTTCTTCTTGTAACCACTTCCTGGATCTCTTTTCAGAGGTTCATAAGTGTTTAAGTCACTAAGGAGTGTCATAACTTTCTCATGATAGTTTTTCTGGTTCAACATCACTGTGCACCTTCCTTATCTGCTGGGGAAATTATGATGTTTTTGCCCTTGCTAAGAGTGGTGAGTGCATCCCTCTCCTCTCTACTGATGTTGGAAGGTGGTGGTTTGGCATTGCTGAGGCAGGCTGAAACTTTGATTCTGAGTTGTTCTGCTTCACCCTCTTTAATTTTGTTGTTGCGGATTAACTTTGTCACTTAAAGTCTTTCGGATGAAAGACGAAACGTTTCTACATTTTTTTTTGTTGTTGTTTTGCTTTGTTTTGTTTTTTGAATGTCCATAGGACCAGATTGAACTTTTTTAGATTTTTCTACCTGGATTATTGAGCATGCATCAGGATAACAGTCAAGACAGTTGTCAAACTTCAAAGGAGTGGACATCTCAGTAAGTTCTTCCTGAGATTGAACAAAGAAATCCTTTAACTTAAGTTCTTCAGACCTCAGTCAGCAGACTGAAGGTTAAAGTTCATGAGAGCATAGACAGAAAAAGTTGGCTTGTGTGGCTTGTTTGGGAGCGTTTGGACAAATGAGATCAAACTATAGATGTTTACCCAAAATGACAAAATGAACAGCATCATGTTTGGAGAAAATCATACAGCGCAACGTTAGCCCTGTCAAGCCAAGCGGTAGAGAGCTGATAATATGGGCTTGTTTTGCATCCCCTGGGCATCTTACACTTATTGAGTCAACCAAAGAATATCAAAGTCATTTTCATTCAGGTTTTGTACGCCTGTTGAAAGGCGTGACATATTATGGTATAGTCTCAGCCCATAATCTTTCTCTTGTACCAATTGTAACTTCTGACCCGCTCAAGATAATTTAACAAAACTTAATACACATTTGTATAACCACTAGACAACATGTTCTATAATGTTTTTATCACCCCAGCTCCAAGGTCAAGGTCAAGTGTTGTACAAGTTCTTTGCTTGTCCCTACCACTGCCATAGATTGCTGTATAACAGTTTGTCGATGACTGTATAATGTGCCATATACAGAACTCTTGTTTCCATTCAGATGCACTGTGTGAATTCTTGTTAGCAAAATAACCACCGTTTTCAACATGTTTAAATGTTCTTGTCTGTGTTTGGTAAGAAAAACAGCTGCAATAAGGTGTAACAAATACCTCCACACAGTGCATCAGATACTGCTGTGGTGTCTAGATGGGGGGCGGCTGAGCTGTGTGACTTCAGGTGAAGCAGCAGACTGGTGCAGTCTTTAGGTGATGCAGGTTCAAATGAAGGAGAACGCAGATGGGACAGGTTGAAGTAAGATTCAGCCTGCTCTTTTTATCGTATTCTTCTTCCTGTTTTACATTAAAACATTTTTCTGTTTTCATAGTTGTCTGACTGTGCACCTCCTGCAGCCTCTTCTGAATCTGAAGCAGACCTCATAAAGATAGCCAGCTCAGATCAAAAGCCTGTGGTGTCCCATAAAGCAGGATCAAAGCCTGATGGGAGCACAGCCTTGTCATAACTTCTCATAAGCTGAGAGAGCAGATAGCCCTGTCTCAGCTGGATAAATACAGCTGCAGCCTGGATAAGATTATCAGAGCACTTTGAAAGAGAAACAGCTACGTGTTCAGACTGTTGGGAAATCTTTTTGCGTTTGAGGGAGTTTATTCGTTCACCTGATTGAAGGGTCTGCACTACATAAACTGTTAAATAGTATATATTTATTTAGGATTAGTGAGCAGAACATAATTATCAACACATCACGTTAATAGATAAAAGAATTAAAGTCATTTGACTTGAAGAAACATTTACTTTTGTTGCAGACTGAAACAGCCAAAGCTCTTTAGCTGTGTGTTTGTAAGTACTACAGTGATCCATTCAGATGTGTTTGTCCTCTTAAACACTGGAGTTAGAAATTCATTTAAAGCAATATTGTTTTACTTTGTTCTGTAGCTCATCAAAACATTTTTAAGATTGTTTTTCTTTGTACCTTGTTTTGCTTCTGTAGACTTAGGATCACTTCTCTGTTTTTTGTAGATGATGTGGTCCTATTGGCTTCATCAGGTTGTGATCTACAGCTTTCGCTGGAGCAGTTTGTAGCCAAGTGTGACGCGGACGGGATGAGGATCAGTTCCTCCAAATCCGAGGCCATGGTCTTGAGCCGGAAAAGGGTAGAGTGCCCTCTCCGAGTCAGAGAGGAGATCCTGCCCCAAGTGGAGGAGTTTAAGTATCTCGGGATCTTGTTCACAAATTAGGGAAAAATGGAGCATGAGATCAATAGGCGGATAGGTGCAGCATCGGCAGTGAAGCGGGCGCTGTACCGGTCCGTCATGGTGAAGAGAGAGCTGAGTCAAAAGACGAAGCTCTCAATTTACCGGTTGATCTACCTTCCTACCCTCATCTATGGTCATGAGCTTTGGGTTGTGACCGAAAGAATGAGATCACGGATACAAGCGGCCGAAATGAGTTTTCTCCACAGGGTGTCTGGGCTCTCGCTTAGAGATAGGGTGAGAAGCTCGGTCATCCGGAAAAGACTCAGAATAGAGACACTGCTTCTCCATATCGAGAGAAGCCAGTTGAGGTGGCTCGGGCATCTGTTTAGGATGCCTCCTGGATGCCTCCCTGGTGAGGTGTTCTGGACATGTCCCACCGGGAGGAGACCCAGAGGAAGATCCAGGACATGCTGGAGGGACTATGTTTTTCGGCTGGCCTGGGAACGCCTGGAATTCCCCCGGAAGAGCTGGCCCAAGTGGCTGGGGAGAGGGAAGTCTGGGCCTCCCTACTTAGGCTGCCACCCCTGCAACCCGACCCCGGATAAGCGGAAGAAAATGGATGGATGGATGGATGGATGGATGGATGGATGGATGGATGGATGGATG
>NC_056509.1:10637707-10640486 GCF_014905685.2 Nematolebias whitei
ATGGATGGATGGATGGATGGATGGATGGATGGATGGATGGATGGATGACCTTGTTTTGCTGTGATACTAGTCAACCTCACCTGGTGATGAAGATGCTAACAAGGTGTACTTAGCGGCTTTTCTTGTAGATGAGTCTTCTAATAAAAGGAAAGTGCAGCCATTTAGAAGTAGGGCTATTAAAAAAAATTATAAACAATATTATCAGACCTGTTCTGGACAAATGGTTTAAATCTGAGGACTATGAGCTAACAGTCTGAATCCATCTACATCCAAAGTGGATTGTTGCCATTTTAAAACCACTCCAGTCTAAGATATCACTATTCTGACAAGATTATCATATATCTCCAGGTGGTCTAACAGTGTAATGCAAAATGATTGCAGTGTAATATTTAAGAAACCATTTTTTTTAAATCTGTTACAAATCTTGGGAACTTGGAGCCACTTTGGAAGAGTGGAGTCACTTCAGAAGCCTTAAAACAGTTCAAACCTTTAAATGTTTTTCCAGTTGAATCATCATAGCTTTGGTTATTTGGCCAAAATATATTCCAGCTGGAAGTGCCCCCCAGGCTGCTCCGACAGTGCTACAGCTAGCTGCTGATGCTGCTGTTTGCTCTAGTAAATGACACTGATGTGGCGTAAAGGCTAATGAAGTAGCGTTTGCGTGCCGCTATGAGATTTTGAAGGCGGCAGCGGTCCACTTTGGAAATAGCCGCGTTTGGACTAGCTGTTAGCTCGTCAGCCTTGTCAGAATTAAACATTTATTTCTCCAAATTAAAGTTGCTCAAATAGATGGCTGTGATTGATGTGAAGTATTCTTGAAACAATAGATTAGATTTAACAACAGGTCTCCATCTGTCCCTGTGTACCCCATGACTGCTGGAGATGGTGGCCAGCTTTCAGTAAACCTGCTCAGCTGTATGCCATAATCATCAGTATTAAAACAATTAAAGACCTGAAATATTTCAGTTGGTGTGCAATGAATCTGAAATATATGAAAGTTTCATTTTTATCATTACATTATGGAAAATAATGGCCTTTATCACAATATGCTAATTTTTTTAGAAGGACCTGTAGCATAATTTTTATTTCCATTCATCCATTATTTTCCACTTGTTCTGGGTCAGGTCTCGGAGGCAGCAGCTTGGGCACAGAGGTCCAGACATCTCTTTCCACAGCCACCTCTTCCAGCTCTTTTGGGAGAACCCCAAGGTGTTCCCAGGCCAACTGAGAGACAAAGTCCCTCTAGCAAGTCCTGAGACATACCCGGGCTCTCCTACCAGGTGGACATGCCTGTAAAACTTCCCAAGGGAGGTGCCCAGGGAGCATCCTTACCAGATGCCTGAACCACCTCAAATGGCTCATCTCGATGTGGAGGAGCAGCATCTCTACTTTGAGTTTCTCCCAGATAACTGAACTTCTCACCCTATCTCTAAAGGAGAGTCCAGCTACCCTAAGGAGAAAGCTAATTTAGACCATTTTGAGACTCCGTGTCCAAAATACATGACCATAGGTGAGGGTAGGAACGTCGACTGACCGCTAAACAGAGAGCTTCTCCTTACAGCTCAGCTCCCTCTTCACCACAACGGACCGGCGCAGAATCTGCAATACTGCAGAAGTTTCACTTATTCAGTTGTTTATCTCACGCTCCATTTTTCCATTTCTCATGAACAAAACACCAAGATACTTGAACTCCTCCACATTAAGGCAGAACCTCACCCCCAACCCGGACATCAATCTTTTTTTATGATTCACTAAAAATATGCCAGTGAGAAAGACTTTAATTTCTTCATGCCACCAACAACTGAGTTCCCAGCGACTCTGGAAATCAGGGGAAATATGGAAAATGACTTACATTTTCCATACAAGGACAACTCAGAAAATTTAAAATAATTGAAAATGAGAAAAAGCTCAAGAAGTGTAAACACTGATCTGCTGATTAAAAGATGATCTTTTAGACATTTTGAAATGTACATGTATTAATCAGTCTTTGACATAAGCTGTTTGGCTGAGACAACATATTTTTGTTTGGAACAACTAAATCTTGCCTTGAGGTTGTCCGGTGGACAACCAAGTAGAATAGACATGGATGAAAATTCTTCATTGCTGCAATGGATTTCCGTCTTCTTTAAAAATGAAAGTGGAGGGAAAAACGTGTTTTGTTGTGGTCCTGGTAAAGTCATCCAATCTACCGTAATAATAATAATAAAGAGATTAAACTGATGCTGTTTTCAACTAATAAAGAGAACCAAAGCCACAGTTTGACCCAATCAGAGCAGAGCAGGGCGGGTTGTGCCGTCTGATAAACAGCAGATGATCATAGTATTTCCAACTTAGATACAGACTGCAGGAGAGAGCACCAATCAGTGTTTCATGGACTATATTCCAAGGAGGACACCCTGGAGAAGTCACTGTGCAAGAGGCGGGGGACACCCTGGATAGGTCTCCAGTCCATCACAGGGACACATACATACAGACAAACAACCATTCACTCTCTCACTCTCACCCAATGACAATTAATGCCCCTTTTCCATTAGTACCTGTAGTACCGGCACAGCACGGCTCTACTCTACTTGGTACGGTACAGGTTGTGTTTCCATTATGCTTTCAGTACCAGTTCCAGTGGGCGGGGTTCAAATTGACGTCACCACCTCTCACCAGCTGGTGGCGCTGAGACGCTGAAACTGTTTTCAGTACAGGGTGAGAATTTATGTTATTTTGAAGTTGTGTGTATGTATGTATGCATGTATGTGTGTATGTATGCATGTATGTGTGTATGTAT
>NC_056509.1:10643486-10647294 GCF_014905685.2 Nematolebias whitei
GCTACAAGAGATCCTTCCTGCCCACAGCATCAGCATCTAGAACAACTCTTTAATGAAACCAGGATGATGAATTACATTTAATTTCCCTCTGGGATTAATATTCTTTTTGTAATTTGATTTATATATATATATATATATATATATATATTACGTACATTACATAATAACCTACATTTGATTTGATATTTAACAACTCTTTCAGAGTTTATGCTTACCACGCAGCTCTTTAAATTAAGCTGTCGCAAATTATCTTCATGATTGAAGTGCTGTTAAGTAATATTAAGTTAGTGCTCCTTTGTACCACAGTGAAAGTCGTGGAGAGAATTTTTGACCTTGGGTGAAAAAGACACAGAAGCTGCTGGATCCACAAGATGGACATCATGGCCGAGGTGTTTGACATGCAATGACTGAAAACCTCCAGCAAGCTTACAGAACACCACAGCTTTATAACTTTAATCCCAGATTCCTTTTTTCATTGAATTGTGTGTGCTCCTCGGATGATTAGCGAAACGTCTTCAGTTTTAAAAAAAGTCCTGAGGTTTTGTTTTTATCTGTTTTGGGGGGGATTTGCCGTGTCAAGGATAACTGAGAATCTTCACCAGCATTGTTACAGGTAAAAAACAATTACTTCACTTATCCTACACTATGGACGTAAAAAAACACTGTAAGCACTTCACTTTTGATGATCAGATGGAAGCTCAAGACTTGAAAATGTTTCTTTTATTAGAAATAAAGACCTGTACAAAAAAAACAATTATACACTAATTATATATGCAACATGCATATTTATGCAATATGCATTTGTGGGCTTACCTTGCAGGATCTACATTTCTATAGATCAACTATGATCTACTCTAAATATTTTTAAACATGTCTGTTTGCCATGGAACGGGCAATGGATTACAGCACCCCAAGGAGTGCCTGACTGAAAGCAGCACTCTGTTCAGCCTCCTGCCATCGCTGTGCTGCTTCCTCTCTGCGAACATCTGCTTCCTCTCTCCTCAAGGCCATCTCCTCCCTCCTAATTGCTTTCTCCTGCTTCCTCGCTGCTGCAGCTTCTTCTTGCCTTGCTTTTTTGGCATCCTCACAAATAAAATGGAAGTGTTCCTCTCTCTGCTTCCGGTTCATCTCCTCTTGTTCTGTATGTGCAGAAACAAAGCTCTCTGCTGCACTTGTTGATCTGCGCTTTCTATTGCCTAGGAATAACACACAAGAAAATGGCTGTTAGATGATGAAGTACAGGTAGAGTTTTTAAATAAATTGTTTACATTAAAGTTCCTGCTAATTTCAAAAGGTGTTTGTTCACAAGATCAGAAATGATTCTGTTCATAAAGCAGTCTAGTACTTTAATGATAGTAAGCAGGTGGGCATAAATAAACTACATGTAGTCATTTACAACGGTTTGTGCTAATTTAGAAAAAGAACAGAGCATCGTTAATCTGAACAAAAATCACTACACCCTGTATAATTTCAATAATAAACTTCATAAATGAAATTTTAAGTAATAAATGAATAATTAAATTTAACATTTATCCATTACAACTGAATAAACAAGTAGTTTGAATACATGCAAGGTGTTTTACAACAAAAACAAAACAACATTCATATCAACATGATCAATGTGATGTTAAACACAATTGTTGCTTCTTACCTAGTAACGGGTGCTGTTTGGTGCCGCTCTGCTGCGTGTTGCCCGGTGGCGTAGATGTACTCGGAGCTGATGTGGTCGGGAAGGGTCAGAAGCGGGGAGGATTGGACAGTCAAAAGCAGAATCTGGCGAACCTTCATGTTCAGTGGGACTTTCTGCATCAAAATAAGAGTGGAAAAACAGCAACAGAGTACAGTTAGCAATGATGCTAACTAATGACGACGTAACCGCGTCAGCCTCGTTTGTTCAGAGTACTTTCAGAAAACGCAAAGAAACGGTTGCATGAGGGAAAGGAAATATGCTTAAAGTAAATAAAATACACTCACCATCAGCTATTAGTTTTTTAAGCTTTCCTCTTTGCTTTGGTGTGCGATGGAAGCCCTGCACCGCCATCTGCGCAGACACGTCTTGAAAAATCTTTTTATTTCGTTTCGTTCCATCTAGCTCGCGCTGCACTTGTTCATCGGCCAGCAAACAGAGAAATGCCTGAGCTTCAGCATTCGACCACGGTTGTGCCATGATTATTTGTTTTACCTTATAAAATATTCCAAAATAAGCTCCTCCGATTTCTTGTTGTCTGTTATGCGGGTGAAAAAGAAAATGGTGGATTGTGATTTCCGGTGGAAGACTGAATCTCCTCCCTCCACCAATGAATACGCCCCCTGACCAATCAGTGACCTACAGTGCGCTGATGTCACAACTAGACCCTAAAAGAACCAGACCTGGGACCTCAGTGATTTAGGTCCCAAAAATGGGGTGGGTTCCACCACTAGAGGCATTGTTGATAAATCCTGCAATCGGCCACAACTAGTTACATAGGAGTACCAAAAAGACCCGTGGATAAGGGGCTATAGAGCGCTACGTCTAACGTTTGTGGTCATCTCCAGTTCTAAAGCCTGCTGCCAATCGGTCACACAGGCTCTTTGTTACTCTGCATCATACAGCTTACCCCTGCAGATGTTATTCCGATTTGTGACTACCTCTCTTGGATCTAATGGCAGTGGGGAGACTTTAACTGTTCCTTACATAAAATACATTAAAAGGACAAAGTGTTTGAGTCTTTGAAGTGTTTTGCGAGAGAAGCTTTATCCACATTTTTCTTTTTTTTTCCGGGAAGTCTTTTATTCCTGATCTCTTATCCCCTGCAGCCCTGCTGTGATCAGATCAGATCTGATTCTCCTGCTTCCTCTTCCTCTCCTCCTCCTCCCACTCGGGGCATTGGTCTGCTGCTGGTATACTGACCTCCAGATAAATTCTGAGCAGCATCTGAGTGTAAGTTTGTGTCGGGGTCAACCTCACCCTGTCAGGAAACTTTATTACAGATGACAATATTGTGCTTGTGTATTTATTGTAAATATGTGGTTTAAGATTGAGCGTATCTGGGAGAGGTTGCAGAGTGTAAGGTCTCTGCTGATTGGTCAGGTGATATCAGGTCACAGTACATCTATCCTTGTGGAAGATCAGGATCAGATTTAAACATTTGGGACTTCCTTTGGGTTCAAGTTGGAACCGTTTTCTCATCAGTTTTTGGTTCAGACAGAAATCCCTCTGGATCAGAGACACTCAGGAATTTCCAGCTCTGTAGTAAATGTCTTTACCTGTGGTGTGTTCGTGGGAGTGTGTATATTAGAAACACAAGCTGCTATAGGCGTGTCTGTCTCACAGGAGAGAGATTTAAAAGGAGTGATGAGTTCATGGCAAACTGCTTTGGACAGCTGTGTCAGCTTTAATGTTCTCAGTGAACCTACAGTGTGAGCTCATGCTGGAAAAGAGACAACACGTCCGCGCTTTCTCAAAAGTCTCTAAGTCTGTCTTTGATTGGTCGTTGCTTTTACTTCAACATGTAAACTGATTGATCTCCTTCTTGTTTTTCAGCCCTGCGAGGCCTTTTCGATTCCCTAAAAGGTAAGAGCTGCCAAAGACATTTATCCATTTTTGATCTGGTTTGCAAAACCATCTCCTCCTCCTCGTCCTCCTCCTCTGTTCATTCGTCATCCATCCATCACTGCTTTTTGGAGCCATCATTCCTCAGTTGTGAGTCATGAGAACTACCGGGGGGGGGGGGGGGGGGGGGGTTTGTTCTCAGTGGGGGCGTTTACATGAGACCCCCCCCAGACGAAGGTCTTGAGTGTTTCGTCAGGTGATTCTTCTCTCTGCCTC
>NC_056509.1:10647394-10651340 GCF_014905685.2 Nematolebias whitei
GGCGGGGCGGGGGCGTGTGGCGGCGGCGCGGACATCCACGCAAAAAGCAGTGATGGCTGGGGGCGGAGTGGGCGGGGGGGGAGGGGGGGGGGGGGGGGTGTCTCTGTGTACCTGGATGCTAAAACTCTTCAGCCCCCCTACTTTGTCCCTTTCACTGCAGCAATACAGTATCTACGACATAAAGCGTGTAGAAGGAACATTTCAAGTGTTTGTTTCGTCTTCTCTGTCATCTGTTTCTGTGTTTTGGTATTTTTGACATTTTTGAATGTCTCTCGTTCCCAGTTACGCAGAGCTGATAGCTGATTGGCCGGTGGTTGTGCTGGGGGTGTGCACGGTGCTCATTGTGGTTTGTGCCTTGGTGGGCATCCTGGTGCCAGATCTGCCGGACTTCTCCGACCCCCTGCTGGTGAGTACAGGATGCTTTTCTGCTTCATGCACTAATTAAAGAGGAACACATCGCTGCATCACTTCTCTTTGCTTTTACTGACAAGAAGAACTGATTTCTTTATTAAATTACCGTCAAAGTTTCAAGCTGATTTAAAAAGCTACAGAGAGTTGAAATAATATACACTGCTCAAAAAAATAAAAGGAACACCTAAACAAAACAATGTAACTCCAAATCAGCCACAGCTTTTTGGAATCAATGTCAACAGTTAGGTAGTAACACTTATTGTGAATCAATTTCAGCTGCTGTGCAAATGGAACACACAACTGGTGGAATGAGAGGCAATTAGCAAGACAACCCCTATAAAAGAGTGATTCTGCAGGTGGTGACCTCAGGTCAATTTCTCTGTTCTTGTCCTTTCTGGTTGAACTTTTAGTCACTTTTTCGTTATGTCAGTGCTGTCATACATAGAGGCATCATGAGGCATTTTTTTACAGCTCACTGAAGTTGCTCAAGTAGTGCAGCTAATCCAAGATGGAACATCAATGCAAGCGGTGGCATGAAGATTTGCTATCTCTCAGCACAGTGTCCAGATCATGGGATAGGTAGCAGGAGACAGGCCAGTACACCAGGAGACATGGAGGGGGCCATAGGAGGGCTACAACCCAGCAGTAGGACCGCTACCTCATCCTTTGTGCAAGGAGGAACAGGAGGTCCACTGCCAGGCCCTACAAAATGACCTCCAGCAGGCCCCTAATATGCATGTTTCCACTCAAACTGTCAGAAACAGACTCCATGAGGGTGGTATGAGGGTCTGACATTCACATATAGGGCCTGTGCTTACAGCCCAACACTGTGCAGGACGATTGGTGTTTGCTAGGAAACACCAAAATTGGCAGATTCGCCTTTGGCACTCTGTGCTCTTCACGGATGAAAGCAGGTTCACACTGAGCACATGTGACAGACGTGACAGAGTCTGGAGACACCATGGAGAACGTTATGCTGCCTGCAACATCCTCCAGCATGACCAGTTTGGTGGTGGGTCAGTCATGGTGTGGGGAGACATTTCTTTGGCTGGCCTCACAGCTCTCCATGTACTAGCCAGAGTTGCCCTGACTGCCATAAGGTACTGGGATGAGATCTTTAGACCCATTGTGAGACCATATGCTGGTGCAGTGGGCCCTGGGTTCCTTCTTATGCATGACAATGCTAGGCCTCATGTGGCTGAAGTGTGTCAGCAGTTCCTGCATGATGAGGGCATTGATGTTATGAACTGGCCTGCCCGTTCCCCAGACCTAAATCCAATTGAGCACATCTGGGACATCATGTTTCAGTTAATCCACCAAGGCCACATCGCACCACAGACTGTTCAGGAGCTAACTGATGCTCTAATCCAGGTCTGAGAAGAGATCCTTCAGGAGAACATCCGCCGTCTCATCAGGAGCATGCCCAGGCGTTGTTGGGAGGTTATACAGGCACGTGGAGGCCACACACACTACTGAGCCTCATTTAGACTTGTCTTGAGGAATATTCACTGATGTTGAATCAGCCTGTCATGTTATTTTCTACTTTCATATTGAGAATGAATCCAAATCCAGATCTCCATGGTGTAATAATTTTGATTTACATTGATAATTTGTGTTATTTTTTTCTCAATCAATTCCACTGTGCTAATAAAGTTTGTCAATGAGAATTTTTAATTAATTGAGGTCTAGGATGTGTTATTTTAGTGTTCCCTTTAATTTTGTGAACAGTGTATTTCAGCCTTCTCACTAACTGTTAGAGTAGGAGGCTGGAGTCAGAGACAGATGCTCTGTTTGGTGAAATGTTGGTGAAGGCAGACTGTTTAAACTCTGATCACTGATGAAAATGTCTCACCAACATCACCGGCATAAAATGTGTGCTGTATGAATGGGTAGATGTGGACACAGATTATAGTGTAAAGCGCTTTGAGTATCTTGAAATAAGATAGAAAGGCGCTACATAAGTACAGTCCTTACAGTCCATTAATCACCAGCAGCTGTAATTCAATTTGTAGAGTGAGATAAGATACATTTTCAGGAATCTAATAAAGAATTATTCCATGATGAATTGATCTTTATTCTTTATCTTGCAGCAGTCCCAGCTGAATGCATGCAGCTCAAAACTTGTTTGTTTTCTGTAACTACAGACAAGATCATGAAATCTGATCATCAAAGCATCATATTGTGAACATTTGAATAAGACGATTTTAACCCTTTAACTTTATGACTGTTCATGTTCCTCAGGGGGAAACTGCTTAAAATACTAGTTTAAAATGTTTTTACACAAAAATCTAGTCAGTCTTTTAGAGCTGTCTCAGTCTGAAATAAAAATATTAATTTTAAATGACTTATTTTCAATTTTAACTCTTTAATGTCTTGTTTTAAAAACACAGCCCATTTCAGGTTTTTAAAAATTCACAATATTCACATTGTATTTATGTAAAAAAAATTAAAAAATCTATTGGACTAACATAAAAATTGAAAGTTTAGTTTTAAAAGAATGGTAAAAGGAATGTTTGGCTCATTCACCACAGCTCGTTACCTTACTGCTAGGTATCTGAGATGTGCAGGAAGTTCATTGTGTGTCTACAGCTATACAAATATTGACCCAGGATCAAGGCTGGGCTTGTTATTCACACAGTAATCCTCAGTCCACTCCTGTACTCACTATTTACATGACCGTACCACCAAGCACAGCTCTAACATCATCATCAAGTATGCTGATGACACCACCATCCTGGGCCTCATCACCAACAACGATGAGAGTGTCTACAGAAACGAGGTAAAATTACTGACCAGCTGGTGTCAGGAAAATAACCTCTCTCTAAATGTCAGCAAAACAAAGGAGATGATAATGGACTTCAGGAAACAGCATGGAGGCCAGCACTCCACCATCTACATTAACAACGCTGAGGTGGAGCAAGTCAGCAGCTTCAAGTTCCTCGGCATTCACATTACCGAGGATTTGTCCTGGACTTTACATACAGACACTGTGGTCAAGAAAGTCAGACAAAGACTCTATTTCCTAAGAAGACTAAAGAAGTTTGGTACAAACACCAGCATCCTCACCAACTTTTATAGGTGCACCACAGAGAGCCTGCTGACAGGCTGCATCACATGGTGGTATGAGAACTGCACCAGTTACAGAGGGTGGTGCAAACAGCAGAGGACATTACTGGTAGCAGTCTCCACACCATCCAGGACATCTGCCACAGCTGATGTCTGCGTAAAGCACGCAACATCATTAAAGACCACACCCACCCAGCACAAGGACTCTTCTGTCTACTACCCTCAGGCAGATGATACAGGAGTCTGCCATGGTGCACGAAAATACTCAAAGATAGTTATTATCCACAAAATGTCAGATTACTGAACTCTTGATAAATAACACTGAACAACTGGCAATAACATTACACTAAGCCACATCTGTGACGGCTAATATGACAAATATTAGCTTGTGACAGCAAATATGTTTAATATTTATTGCTGCTGCACTATGTGGCTGTATCATGTATGTATCTACCTTACCATCATAATT
>NC_056509.1:10654340-10659439 GCF_014905685.2 Nematolebias whitei
ATATATATGTATATATCATGTGCATTTTAGCTCAAATTGATCCTGCTGCACCGTTATATTCTACCATGTTGTTTACTATCTCTCTTTTGGACCTTGTAAATATTGTATTTACTTTTTCACTTTTTGGTACTTTATTTTTTTATTTTTCTTTTATTTAGCCTTTATTTATACAGGTTGTCTCATTGAACCAGGAGAACTCATTTTCAAGAGAACTCAATTTTGAACCCGTATTGCATGCTTTAGTATTTCTTGTTTGTTTGTTCTTTGATTTTAGCGAGTCAGATCAGTTCTTCTCATCCTGAACTTTTCATTGTACTGTTTACCTTGTGTTAACCTGCATATGATAAATAAACACAACGTGGACTTGAACTTAATGACAAATCTCGGTACCGGTCCGTACAAAATGAAATGAGGTGCATACTACTTTCAGCAAAAGAGGAAACCTCTGGTGAAATTGGGATATTTTGGGACAACGTTATTTTAGATTTTACATCCATAATTGAATTCATTCACATTTTGTTTCATCTGCCATGTTTGGTGTCATGTTGTTCGGCATGACTTCCCACACTGTAAAATCAAACTAGTTGACTCAACTGAAAATTCTGTGGGAAAGAGCTGCCTTAAAAGTTTAAACATTATCAAGTTTTCTTGATAGCTAAATGCTCATTCCATTCTCTATTGTAAGAGATGGTGTAGAGGCAAGGCAGCCGACTTGGGACCAGAAAGTCGTGGTTCAACTCCCAGCCATTCCCACATGTAGTGGTTTCTCTGAGCAAGACACCTAATCCCTAATTGGCTCGCATGGGTGTTTACATAGCTGCCCATTGCTCCACCTGGGTGTATCTCAGGTGTGATGGTTACATGCAGGGAACTAATTTTGCCATTGTATGAAAGCATACAATGATGACAATCTCAGACTTCCCTTCCCGTTCAAGCTGAAGTCACTGGTAATGGTTGGATTATTATTTGATCCTTAAGCTTGCGGCAGATAGTGGGCCCCAAAATGCTCTGTCTTGATAAACACCATGGTAATTGGCAAACAGTTTGGTCCATTAATGAATGGTAACTCACAAATGATGCTGGTCAGGGATGACTTCATGAGTAATGTGCGAAACCCCAAATGTCAGGCAATTGATGCACCAGATGATATGAACAGCAATTATTTTAAGTTCAAAATGTTCTTTTTAACTATCAAACCACCTTTACAAAACTTGCATTACCATATAAATAATAACATATAACTGTATAAATAAATTAATGCAAACTTACCAAAAATTTCTTATCTTGATTTTCTGATGCTTCAAAAATCACTGTACAGTCACTGAAAATATCCAAAATCCAGAATTTGTATGTAGGGTGACCTGAGCTAACAAACAAACTAGCTAAAATCGAGACGCATGCTAACTGATCCAGCTCGTCTTCTTTTGTTTTTTAGTAACTGATAAATGCTGGTGAAGATTCTCAGTCATCCAGGACATGATAACTTCAAAAATGTTCAATACAAAAACAACTGGACTTTATTTGTAACAGAAGACATTTCGCTCCTTATCCGAGGAGCTTTTTCAATTCAAAGAGCAGTGAGTGTGGGATTCAGGTTATAAGGCTGAGATAAGATGCACATACATATGTAGATTGACAAATCACACCTCACACCTTAACAATAGGGGTTTCTTAAGGTCTTTGTTATTCTAATTCACAGATGAGGCCCCTCTGTTCCCGTCAGGTATGAAACTTGCTGGGAATCGGTCTGAAATTTGCTTTATACATTTTTGAAAGTTGAAATCTTAGGCCTTCTCCTCTGTTAAGAGACATTTTTTCTCTTTTAACATAAATTGCTTCCTTCACCCCCTCTCAAACCATGTGTGTTTTCAGTCCTCAAAAGAATGTCCCTTATCCGTGAGGTGAACAGCTGAGTCTTGTCCAGAGGGGTTGCCTCTCCTGTGTTGAGCCATGCATCTGTGAAGAGGCTGTTTAGTTTCTCCAATAGGCCCTTTTCACAATGACGTCAAACAACTTCCTTTTTG
The DNA here is from genome assembly GCF_014905685.2 of Nematolebias whitei. NCBI lineage: Eukaryota > Metazoa > Chordata > Actinopteri > Cyprinodontiformes > Rivulidae > Nematolebias > Nematolebias whitei. Next base: position 10,656,365 of record NC_056509.1, read on the forward strand.
ACTCGATGCTGTGACGATATATGATGATGATTTTCAGAAAGATTGAGTGTGGATTATTTATCATAACTCTGGTTTTACTTGGCATATCAATACGATTTAAAAACTGGTGTGTAGAATGAAGTTTGTATTTGACACAAAATAAAATGGAGTTTCTGATAAGCTGTTTTCCCCACTAGAGCAACTGAAATTGGTCATGTGACTGACGCGCTAGCACCTCAATTGACTCCTCAAAAAAATCTTTTCAGTCAGTGTAGGCAGCATAGGACACTTGAGTATGCAGCAAAATTGCTGCTCGCTGCCTGTTATTGAAAAAGGTGATATTAGAATAATTAAAACCATAAATCTAAACTGTCATCATCATCATCATCAAGACTAAACCTTATTTGATGCTGTTTTGATTATTGTCATTTTCTTTTTTGCTTTAAGGGTTTCGAGCCTCGAGGAACTGCTATTGGCCAGCGACTGGTCACATGGAACAATATGGTGAAGAACACGGGCTACAAAGCTACACTGGCCAACTACCCCTTCAAATATGCTGACGAGCAAGCCAAAACGTAACTTTACACACATATTTTAAACATTATATAGACATGTTAGTGTCTGAAGTTGTGTTTAAGACCAAGTTTGTGTCTACAAGTTTTAAACTTTAGAATGAGGAATTGCCCCATTTCAAATCCTGGCCGGGGGCCTTTCCGAGTTTTCTCCGGGTGCGCCGGTTTCCTCGGTCCTTCAACCGGTCGGTCGGTCGGTGGATGGGTGTGTGTTTGATGCCTTAGCTGTAAACATCACCTTGAATGGAGGCCAGATTTTATCTATAGTGGGTTGTTATTGTCCCCCCTCAGCAACGCCTGAGGCTCTGTCCTCCCTGATTGAATTCCTTGGAAATTTAAAATTCAAAGAGATTTTTTTGGCAGGCGATTTCGACATTGACTGGGATAAGTTGACCCCCCCCGTGATAAATTCAAGGAATTTTGCCTGTCACTCAATCTAACCCAATTCATCGACTATCCCACTAGACCAAACAAAAACCGTCTTGAAAAATCTTCCATCTTAGACCTGTTTCTAACAAATATGCCTCACAAATTCCCTGGTACAGGTGTATTCTCTGACATTTTAAGTGATCATTGTGTAATAGCGGCTCTCAGAGATATTAAACTTCCACCTTCTAAGCCCAGATTAATTCAAAAAAGGAATCTGAAATGTTTTGCGAACAGTCATTCCTCTGGGATCTAGCTCACTTTGACTGACATCGTATTCTATTAACTGACAATATGAACACCGCTTGGAACTATTTTCATAATAGTTTCATTTATTTTGTGAACAAACATGCTCCTTTTCGTCAGTTCAGAATAAAGGGACGAGACAGCCCCTGGTTTACTCCAGAGCTAGCTGACCTCCTGCATAGGAATGATCATCTTTGGGCCGCAGTGAGAAAATCTGGCTCAGACACTGATTGGTTGAGTTTTCGATAGATGAGGAATAAATGCACAACTGCCATCAAAGCAGAAAAACGCCACTATTTCTTATCTCAGACCTCCAAAAATCTAAATGACCCTAACAGATTCTGGAAAACCATCAAATCTCACAGGCAGCCCCCAATCATCTGACCTCCCATCACAACTTCTCGCTAACTCTGTTCCTGTGTCAAATAAGCATGAGATGCTGAACTGTTTCAACAAACATTTTGTTGCTTCTAGTTCTTTATTTGACACAGTTACTAATGGAAAATCAGCCACTTCACTTAATAACCAAACTTTTACAAATCAAATCCCTCCCACAAGTCAAACCTCAGTTAATCACACCTTCTCTTTGTCAGGATTTGGTGGTCGGGACGAACCCAGTAGTGCAGACAGGACGCAACTCGGCAGATTACAAAACTAAATACTTTAATGATGAATAAAATTACAAAGAAACACGCTGACGGGGCAGCAAAACTTACATGAACTAGAAGACTCGGGGAAAACTCAAAAAGAACTCAGGAAGCTCAGGAAAGACTCAAGAGACGCAGGAGAACACAGGATACCCAACGAATACGACGCGACAAGGAACAAGACTGAACAGACGGCTTAAGTACAGGGACAAGACGAGACGTGATTACAAACAGCTGTGACGAGACAAGGGTGGCACCAATTAAACTAAAGAGAACACACTAGGGAAACACAGACACAAACCGAGCCACCAAATGGTACCATCCTTACAGTACACCCCCCCCTCAAGGACGCCTCCAGGCGTCCCCAAAAAAAAACCCTCCCGAAGGACTTGGGCGGGTGGAGGGCGGCACTGCAAGGGTAGAGGGCCAGAGGAAACACAAGGAAGAACACAAGGACCTGACAAAAACTAAGGCAAAACAAGCAGGAAAACACAAAAGATCTGAACGGTCAAGAGACCGTCCCTAGAGTCATTGTTCAGGGGGGCCGTCCATCACGGGACCAACGTTCAGGGGGGCGGCCGGGAGGCCGTCCAACACATAGGACCTTGGAGGCCACGGCAGGCGGCAATGACGACTTGGAGGCCGCGGCAGGCGGCGATGACGACTTGGAGGCCGCGGCAGGCGGCAATGACGACTTGGAGGCCGCGGCAGGCGGCGATGACGACTTGGAGGCCGCGGCAGGCGGCGATGAGACCCCGGAGGCCGCGGCAGGCGGCGAAGAGACCCCAAAGACCGCGGCTGGGGCGAGGAGACCCCGAAGACCGCGGCTGGCGGCGAGGAGACCCCGGAGACCTCGTCAGGCGGCGTAGAGGCCGCGTCAGGCGGCATAGAGGCCGCGTCAGGCGGCATAGAGGCCGCGTCAGGCGGCGTAGACGGCGAGGAGGCCGCGTCAGGCGGCGTAGATGGCAAGGAGGCCGCATCAAGCGGCATAGACGGCGAGGAGGCCGCGTCAGGCCGCGTCAGGCGGCGTCAGGCGGCGTCAGGCGGTGTTAGGCGGCGTAGACGGCGAGGAGGCCGCGTCAGGCAGCGTAGACGGCAAGGAGGCCGCGTCAAGCGGCGAAGAGGACCTGGGGGGCCGCATCTGGCGGCGAAGAGGACCTGGGGGCTGCATCTGGCGGCGAAGAGGACCTGGGGGCCGCATCTGG
>NC_056509.1:10659449-10659911 GCF_014905685.2 Nematolebias whitei
CTGGGGGCTGCATCTGGCGGCGAAGAGGACCTGGGGGCCGCATCTGGAGGCGAAGAGGACCTGGGGGCCGCATCTGGCGGCGAAGAGGACCTGGGGGCCGCATCTGGCGGCGAAAAGGACTTGGGGCTCTGGAGAACTGCAGCGTGCGACTTGGGACTCTGGAGGACTGCAGCGTGCAACATAGAGGACCATGGAGGCGAATCCTCTGTGGTAGTGGAGAGCGCCGGCCCCTCTGGAGACTTTGAGAGCGCCGGCCCCTCTGGAGACTTTGAGAGCGCCGGCCCCTATGGAGACTTTGAGAGCGCCTGCCCCTCTGGAGACTTGGAGAACGCTGCTGCTGTCATGGAGGCCAGGGGAGTTGCTGCTGCAGTTATGGAGGCCTGGAGCTCTGCAGCAGACGACGTAGAGACCTGTGGCTCTGCAGCAGACGGCGAAGAGACCTGGAGCTCTGCAGCAGACGGC
>NC_056509.1:10659921-10679120 GCF_014905685.2 Nematolebias whitei
GACGGCGAAGAGACCTGGAGCTCTGCAGCAGACGGCGAAGAGACCTGTAGCTCTGCAGCAGACGGCGAAGAGACCTGTAGCTCTGCAGCAGACGGCGAAGAGACCTGGAGCTCTGCAGCAGACGGCGAAGAGATCTGTGGCTCTGCAGCAGACGACGGAGAGACCTTGGGTGCGGCGGCGGTGATGGGTGCAGGATGAATTATGGGTTCAGAATGAGTACTAGTGACCCTGGGTGTGCTGAGAGTCCTAATTTCTATTAATAATTGATTATACTCAGGGAGCTGAATGAGACCGGGCCATGAAACTAAAAACTTCTCCGTCAGGGAAAATATGACTTCTGAACAGTCCGGGTTATTTTTAGCATTAATAAATGAATCTAATAAAGTCTGGTTTATAAATGCAAGATCCTGGGGTGAATATGTGACTGACGGAAACATGTCTCTATGTGAGGGTGTGGTGTCAGGTGTCGCCCCCACCAGAAACCTGGGAGGTGGGGCGGCGGAACACGCCCCCACAGAGTCACTGATACTATGCACCGGAGGTACGGTCAGGCCGGGTTGGACAGCCGCGGCGCGGTGTGACGGTAAGAGGCCGGACTCCGCCCCCACCAGGAACCTGGAGGGTGAGGCCACGGAATCCGCCCCTGTGACGTCAAGTGGACCGGACTCGCCGAACCGAACAGGAGTGGACCGGAGCTCCCGCGGGACGTCGGATCTCGCCCCCACCGGAAACCTGAGAGGTGAGGCGGCGGACCCGGCTCCCACAGAAACACCAGAACCAACTCTAAAATTCTGCTCAGCCGACGAGACCGGCCCGGTCGCCGCGGGCTGCCCCCGGGACCGCTTTCTACCTCCCCGGCGACGACGGGTGAGTCGAGGGACAGGAACAAAACAGAACTCCTCCTCGATTTCTTCGTCCTCCCCCGACGTCCATCCCGAGTAGCTGGGCGAGGCGGACTCAGAAACAGGGGTCTGGTGGCTTCCCCGGTACCGAGCTCTGTCTTCCTCAAGGACCAGGAGTGGTGAGGACAGGATTTCCACCTCCTGGTCATAACGTCCTTGTGGGCGGACGGGCCTAGTCCAGAACCCGCCGCACCGGATTGTGGACTTGCTCATCTCGGGAGGCTCGGAGGAGAAAAAGAAAAAAGGTAAGCTGCCGAGAGAGCCCTGCCCGCTGGGTTCTGATGTGTGGTCGCGTCGTAATGTCAGGATTTGGTGGTCAGGACGAACCCAGTAGTGCAAACAGGACGCAACTCGGCAGATTACAAAACTAAATACTTTAATGATGAATAAAATTACAAAGAAACACGCTGACGGGGCAGCAAAACTTACATGAACTAGAAGACTCGGGGAAAACTCAAAAAGGACTCAGGAAGCTCAGGAAAGACTCAAGAGACGCAGGAGAACACAGGATACCCAACGAATACGACACGACAAGGAACAAGACTGAACAGACGGCTTAAATACAGGGACAAGACGAGACGTGATTACAAACAGCTGTGACGAGACAAGGGTGGCACCAATTAAACTAAAGAGAACACACTAGGGAAACACAGACACAAACCGAGCCACCAAATGGTACCATCCTTACACTCTTCTTCTCCGTTCTCAGTTAGTGAGGTAAATAAACAAAAGGTCTTGATCCTAAAAAATCTGCAGGACCAGATGAACTTCCACCTTATTTCCGAAGGTTGTTTTCACACCAGATAGTCCGGTAGACTCTGTTCGGTTCGGGACCAGTATTCATGACATTTTGTTTACATTTGAGCTGGTGCGTTTGCATTCACACTGCACTGTGCAGTCGAGTCAACCTGTTGAACCAACCTATTCCCCCGCTCGCCTGTGGGGGCGCTGCACCAAGAACTACTGAAAGAAACGACACAAAAACCTCTGAAGACATGTCTTCTTCTTCTTCTGTAAATAAAAATAAAAACGAAGTGGCGTCAAGTTTTAGCAGTTTTAGAAGTTATGTTTTGTCATTTTTCAAAAATGGACTTAGCATGAGCAGAAGATGAGACAGAAGACCATGGAGAATATTGTTTTTCCACACAAGGCAGCTAACGGCTCCATATAAGGTCAGAGAAATGCGTGTTTGTTTGTCCTGCGGAGCGGGGCCCGGTCTGTTTGCATTCACACTGTACTCGAACCACGCTGGAGTTCTCTTCTACTGGACTGAGACCTAGGTTTTAGCCTGGGCCAGAGCTCGCCTTTTTGTTCCGTGACAGAGTTCGATGGCGCGTTCACATCTCCCTAAACGAACTGGACTTTCTAGGAAAACGAGCTAGAGTTCGATTAAAGCGGACTAAAAAGGGCTGGTGTGAATGCATCCTAAGGCTGGCTGCTCATATCATCAAAGTCCCTGTGACCCTCATCTTTAACCTTTCCATAAGCCAAAACTCCATTTCAGACACTTGGAAAACAGCCTTTGTTCTTCCTTTGCTGAAGGGAGGTGACCCCACCTCACTGAACAACTATCGACCAATCTCTAAACTCTGCATTTTAGCCAAGGTTCTAGAAAAACAATAAACTCTCAAATCAAAAATTACCTGGACTCATTTAACATCTTACCTCCCCATCAATCTGGTTTCAGGAAACAACACAGCACAACTACAGCTTCACAGAAGGTTCTTAACGACATTGTTTAAGCACTGGATGCTAAGGATTATTGTGCTGCACTTTTCTTAGACCTGTCTAAAGCTTTTGACACTGTGGATCATAACATCTTGTGTCATAAGCTCTCAGAAATCGGTTTCTCAGAACACACCATTGGTTGGTTCTCTAACTATCTCCCAGATTGGAAGCAATGTGTTCAACAAAATGGTACTTCCTTCAGTTATTTAATAGTCAACAATGGTGTATCACAGGGCTTAGTCTTAGGACCCACCCTCTTTACAATCTACATAGGTAATGTAGGTCAGAGCATCCCTGGTGCATCTGTAAATTTCTATGCTGATGACACAGTTGCTTATTGTCGATCTAAAACAGTTGCTAAGGCTTTCCGGCTTTTGCAATCTGCATTTGACATCATCCAGTCTGATATGTTCTGCCTCAAACTTGTCCTAAATGCTGACAAAACCAAAGGGATGCTTTTTTCAAACAGGAAGTCGGCCCCAGCGGTTCTTCCTCTGATTTTATCCTCAAATGGTGTCCCCATTGAGTTTGTTGATTCCTATAAATATTTGGGTATCTTGGTCGACTCGCATCTCTCTTTTAAGCTCCGTGTGGAAAACCTAGTAAAGAAACTGAAAGTTAAACTGGTTTTCTTTTTCAGAAACAAATCCTGTATAACTTTGAATGCTAGGAAACGCCTTGTAACTGTTATTTTCCTTCCCTCCATTGATTACGATGACATTATTTACATGAAGGCTCCTACAAGCACCCTGCAGATGTTGGATGCTGTCTATCATGGTGCACTAAGATTCATAACTGGCTGTGATTATCGTACCCATCACTGCACCCTGTATTTACTGGTTAACTAGACATCATTAACTTCATGCAGACTCTCTCACTGGTACATTTTCATCTTTAAATCACTTCTTGGTCTGCTACCTTCATACATATCCTCCTACATGTCTCTGCGTGAGTGCAGCTACAACGTGCGCTCTCAGGACATTATTACCTGCAGTGTTCCCTCGGTGCAGACTGAACTTGGCAAAAGGGCCTTCTCCTATTCCGCTCCTGTTTCCTGGAATATCTTGCAAAAAGACCTGAAGCTCTTGACCTTGACCTCTCTGGCTTTAAGAATCTGTTGGACTCCTGGCAAGGACCAATGCAGACATGTTCCTGTTTTTAGTTTTCTACATTCACTTTATAATCTAGCTGTTTTTGTTACGTTTTTTGCCATCTTATTTGTAAAAAAAGAAGAAAAAAATCTGCATGCCTTTTTATAACTGTCTATTGTTGTCATCGTTCTTTGTTGAAATCAGGTCTTGTAAATGAGTCCTCGAGGCTCAATGGGATTTACCTGTCTAAATAAAGGTTGAATGAAAACTGTCTCTAAATCTATCCCATCCTAAATGGAAAACGGAATGGCCAATCTCACTAGTTGTTATATATCGTCCACCAGGCTCCTATGCTCAGTTCTTGTCTGAATTCTCAGAATTCTTAACTGACTTACTACTAAATACTGATAAAGTCATAATAATTGGTGATTTCAATATTCATGTAGATGTTGAAAGTAATAGCCTTTAAAAATGTCATAGAGTCAATTGTTTTTTACCCAAAACGTCCGAAAACCCACTCACTCTCATCATCACACCCTTGACCTGGTTTTGACCTATGGCATCAAGATTAATAACTTAATAAGTAATACTTCCTCAAAGTCCTGTTGTGTCTGACCACTTTTTAATAACCTTTAAGTTTACATTAAATGACTACAGTCACTGATAGTAAATTTCACCTTAGCAGGTGCTTATCAGAAAAGACTGTATCCAAATTTAAAGATTCTCCCATCGTTTTCCTCTGTCTTGCAGAGTAATACATCAGAGAGCAGTGACTGAGATCATCTAGTTAATAATTTTACAACTACTTTGCAAACTTCACTCAATAAAGCTACTCGGCTAAAAAAGAAAGTAATCAATCAGAGGAGATTAGCTCCTTGGTTCAATTCTGAGTTACGTACTTTAAAACAGACATCTAGAAAGCTAGAAAGAAAAGGGCACTCCACTAACGTTGAGAAATCTTACTTATCCTGGAGAGATCACCTGCTAATGTACAAAAAAGCACTCTGTAAAGTTAGAACTTTTTATTATTCATCTTTAGTTGATGAGCATAAAAATAACCCCAGGTTCCTTTTCAGTACCATAGCTAGTCTAATAATTTTTTTTTTCTGTTGATTCATGTATCCCTACAACTATAAGCAATGATGGCTTCATGAGATTCTTTATAAATTATATTGTTTCAATTAGGGAAAAATTCAAACCAGCATTCCTAGTATCGCCTCTGGTTCTGTCAGAGGAGACAACTTTTAAAATGTCACTAGAACCTGATTTGTGTTTGGACTGTTTTTGTCCTGTTGAGCTCTCTGAATTGTCAAAAATAATAGCTTAATTCAAACCATCCTCGTGTCTGCTAGATCACATCCCAACCAGACTGTTTAAAGACATATTTCCCTTGATTAATAACCATGTCTTGAATCCGCTTAATTAGTCTCTAATAAACGGTTACGTACCACAGAGCTTTAAGACTGCTGTAATTAAACCTTTACTTAAGAAACATAACCTTGACTCAGGAATCCTAGTCAGTTATATAACTATATCTAATCTAACTTTCATCTCAAAAATTCTAGAGAAAATAGTTGCAGGTCAGTTACATGATCATCTACAAAGAAATAATCTGTTTGAAGAGTTTCAGTCATAGTTTAGAGCTCATCATAGCACAGTAACAGCACTGGTGGAAGTTACTGATGATATTCTCATGGTCTCTAACAATGGACAGGTGTATACACTGGTCCTGTTAGACCTCAGTGCTGCATTTGATACAGTTGATCATAATATTCTATTACAGAGACTTGAATATGATATTGGAATTACAGGAACGGCTGTAAATTGGTTTAAATCATATCTATCTAATAGATTCCAATTTGTAAATGTAAATAACTAATCTTCTAATTGCGCCGCTCAAGGTGGCTGCATGTTGGAGCAGCTCTGTTACTTTCATTCTGAGATTTTGCTTTTGGAAACTTTAATTCCTGGTGTAGTATGTCAGGACAGCTTTTGCTGTGGACATCCTATTAATTAATTATTCTTAAGGCTAGTTCAAGAACAAAGAATATTAATTGTTTAATTAACAACGGATTCTTTCTTTTTTGAGTTAAATTTTTGCCATGTGACCAAGATAACTTGAGAGTGGAGTGTATAATTAGTGGCATGAGATGTCATTTATCTTTGACCCATCAGAATAAATGCAGTCATTTATTTAACAGAATCAAAATTTTACATCAAACATGTACACTTGATTTGCTGATCTGTTTCTGATTAATAAACTTAGCAAGTTCAAATAACAAGACAACAGAACATTACTAATGGAGAATAATTCATCTCTGAAGGCATTTAGCTTGATTTACTGGCGAAGAGGTTTAAAGAGATTTTTAGGTTTAAAGAGGAGATTTAGAGGTTTAAAGGAAAGTGTGTTGACCAGGAATGGCACCCTTCATCCGACCCCAGCTCAGCCCCGGTACACTCGGTGCGTGACGACTCGTGACAACTCGTGACGACTCGTTACCTGAGCAGAAGATAAGTCAGCTCCGGAACAGAGGTCCATTTCCACGCTACCTTTCAGCGTCTCCGGTCAGAGTGGCTGAGAATCTTCCGAAGTAGTGACGAACTACTCCATTCAACAGAATAAGAACTTCCTTAGAAGGAATCTTCATTAGAAGTTGTAGGGCGTTACGCCCGGGTGAGTTCACAGCGAGGCGTGCTGTGACTCCGCTGAAAATGGAAATGGCCCTAGGCTCATGGTCAAATTCCATCAGCTATTTAGTTCAGCTGTAAGACTCCAGCAAGACTGCAGTCCCAGCAAGACACCAGTAAGACTGAGTCTCATCTTAGACTGAAAGTTCCAGTAAGACTTGGAAGTTCCAGTAAGAACTCCAGTAAGACTTTTAAAGGGTATCCACTTCCTGTTACTTGGTACTTCCTGACTGGTTAACACAACCAGCAGGGGTGGAGTTTTAGTGATGTCAGAGGGTTATTAGAAGTCACAGACAGCAGACATGTTTTTAAGAACGGTTAGTAACAGACAGGAAAATATTTTGAAGCAGTGAGAGACTTGCAGGTGCCAGTTCTTATTTACTGTCTGAGAGTTTTAAAACAAGGCACTTCATTCTCATAACTTGTTCTCTGACTTTTGACAGACATCAACACTCCACTCCTCATTCAGACAGAAGAATAAAATGCACAGTTACTTTGTAAATAGAGATTTAACTTGTATGATCTAAGTGTAATGAGGTTTAAAAATCATTAATACTGTTTCACAGTTGATTTAAATGAGTGGTTTACTTCAACATTAGAAATGGTATGAACTGAACACACTTTTGATTATCAAGATATTGTAAAGTAGTAATGATAAAATTTAAAAAGAAGAGTGTTCTTTCAATTGATTAATTCAGGATACACTTAAATAGTCTCTTGATGAGATAATTTGTGTTCTGGATTCAAATCAATGAAATAACAGTTCCTGTCCCCTGAAGGTCTTCAGAGACAGATTGATGTAGGAGGCCTAGTTCACTACACTGGTTTTCTGGATGTAAATCACATTTTTTGGACAATTGTTTCTTCTGGTATCGGATGCTGTACAGCTGGAAGGATTTTTACTGAAACTTTTTTAGTTTTGGACATTTGTTATGATGCGTAACCATGGCAACAAGGCAGTTTTCTACAACAACAGCAGCTGATTAACATCTCAAAAGCTCAAATAACATCTCAACTACAGCCCCAAATCTCAAATGAGTTGAAAAGGATGTTCTGTGGACACATTCTCATCTACCTGCCAGCTGTGCTTGAGTACCTGACCACTGAGATCCTGGAACTAGCAGGAAACACAGCTCATGACAACGGATAGACAGGATCATCCCTCTACACCTACAGTTGGCTGTCCGCAGTGACGAGGAGCTCAGCAGACTGCTGGAAGGAGTGGCCATCGCTCTGGGAGGAGTTCTGCCCGGCATTCAGGTGGTTCTACAACCCGGGGGAACCGAGACGCCAGCAGAGTCTTGGTGGACGGATCGGACGGCATCTGCAGCCAGTTTCTTAGGATCCACTGTGGGATGGACCTTTACAAGAGATCCTTCCTGTCTACAGCCATCAGTATCTATAACATCTCTTAATGAAATGATAACGAGTTACAACAACAAATAATTTTCCTTTGGGATTAATAAAGTATTTTTGAATTTGAATTGAATTGAATTCATCATACACCAAGGTTAGTCATGGAGTTCTCGAAGGTTCAGTGCTATACTCTTTACCTTGTATATGCTTCCATTAGGTAATGTTATTAAGCAGCATGGGATAAATTTTCATTGTTATGCTGATGATACACAGTTATATTTGTCCATGAAACCCAAAGAATACAATCAGCTACTTAGACTACAAGCATGTCTTCAAGACATAAACCTGGATGACCCAAAAGTTCCTGCTTTTTAGTACAGACAAGACTGAGGTTTTGGTTTTTGTACCCGAGCATCTTAGGAATAAATTTTTCATTCTTTCGCACTTTTTGGATGGCATTAATCTTGCCTCCAGCTCTTTTCCAGCTGGTGTCTGAATGTGATAAAGCTCTGATTAGTCTCTTTAGAATAGCTTGTTCAATTAGCTTTGTAGAGATCTAGTAGAGTGCTGTATGAATGGGTAAATGAGGCACAGATTGTAGTGTAAAGTGCTTTGAGTATCTTGAGCAGATAGAAAGGCGCTATATAAGTACAGTCCATTTACCATTTAATATTAAAAATCTTGGTGTTATTTTTGATTAGGACATGTCTTTTATCCCCCACATTAAAAACGTTACTAGAACTGCTTTCTTCCACCTGCGTAATATCACTAAAATTAGAAACATCTTATCTAAAAATGATGCAGAAAAACTGATTCATAAATTTTTCATGTCTAGACTGGACTATTGCAATGGTTTATTATCTGGTATTCAAATACTTCTTTAAAACGTCTTCAGTTGATCCAAAATGCTGCTGCCAGAGTCTTAACTGGAGTTAATAGGAGAGATCATATCTCTCCAGTTTTAGCTTCTCTCCAGTGGCTCCCTGTCAAGTCCAAAATTGAATTCAAAATCTTACCTCTAACCTACAAAGCTCTCAACAATCTAGCTCCATCTTATATTTGAGATCTTATTGTTCCATATTGTCTTAACAGAGCACATTGCTCTCAGACTGCAGGTTTACTTGTGGTTCCTAGATTTTCCATAAGCAGAATGGTAGGAAGATCTTTCAGTTATCAGGCTCCTCTCTTATGGAACCAACTTCCAGTTTCTGTCCATGAGGCTGACACATTGTCTAGTTTTAAGACTGGGCTTAAGACTTAATCCTCATGAGGGAGTTTTTCCTTTCCACTGTCACCTTCATTCTTGCTCAAGATGAGAGTTCTGTGATGGAATTCAATTCAAAGCAGTCTGCTCCTCAGATAAATAATGTTAAATTATTATTTTTATATATGAATCTTTCTGTCCAGTGCCCTGAGATGACTTCTGTTGTGACTTGGCATTATATAAATAAACTGAAGTGAAATTGAATTGAATTGATAACCAAAGCAAAAGCTGTGTCCGCATTCTGGGCACAAAGTCAAGCTTGTTCCATGTTTGCACTGAACAGATTTCTTTAATGAGGGGCGTTATCTACATGTCTGTCTTCCATCCTTTTTGTGGTGCTCATGGACAGGATTTAAAGGTGCTGTCATGGAAAAAAGGGTGCCTGGTTTAAGAAATTTAGGGATTCATCTCTACTTTTTGCAGATGATCTAGTTCTCCTGATGCATGCTCAATAATCCAGGTAGAAAAATCTAAAAAAGTTAAATCTGGTCCTCTGGACATTCAAAAAAAAACAAAAAAAAACAAACAAAGCAAAACAACAAAAAAATTTAGAAACGTTTCGTCTCTCATCCGAGAGACTTCCTCAGTCTGAGGTGCTGTATTCAGCTCAGTCTCTTAAATAGCACCTTCTCAGAGTGGATCAACCTGTTTTGCTGCTGACAACCAAAACCAGCTGATCACATGCTCAAGAAGGACCATCAGCCTAACAATGGATCATTAGCACACTGATGGCTGTTTACTATTCACAGAGGGATGAGTGATACTAGCAATCACAGCATTGTAAGAGGGGGATAATTGAACACGTAGGCCTCCACCCCTGTTTAACGATGGACGGTTTATTTTCACAAAGATGGCCTCCTTTACGTTCCTCTCTATCCAGGATGTGAACATCTTCATCCCTGAAAGAGTGACCGCTGGCCTGGAGATGAGTGTAGACCGCAGAGTCCTGGCCTGATGATGTTGATCTTCTGTGCTGGGCCATCCTTTTGGCCAGTGGCTGTTTTGTTTCCCCGATGTAAGACTGATCACAGCCCTCCTGACACTGAACAACATACACAACATTACTCTGTTTGTGCCGGGGGACTGGATCTTTGGGATGAACCAGTCTTTGCCGTAATGTATTTTGGGGTTTAAAAGCCACTGGGACATTATGTTTAGAAAATAAACGTCTCAGTTTCTCTGATACTCCCTCAACATATGGAATGACCACTGGTCTGGAGTCCTGTTTGGGGTTCTTCTCTGCTTTTAGGAAGGCCCAGTTAGGATATCCACATTGCTCTAGAGCCTGTCTTGTGTAGGATTTCTCCTTCTGCCTGGCTCCTGAGTTAGTGGGGATGCTGTCTGCTCTGTGATACAGAGTCCTGATGACTCCTAACTTGTGCTCCAAAGGGTGATGGGAGTCAAACTGCAAATACTGGTCTGTGTGGGTGGGTTTGCGGTACACCTCGGTTGTCAGCAGCAAAACTGGTTGATCCACTCTGAGAAGGTGCTATTTAAGAGACTGAGCTGAATACAGCACCTCAGACTGAGGAAGTCTCTTGGATGAGAGACGAAACGTTTCTAAATTTTTTGTTGTTTTGCTTTTTTTTTTTTTTTTTTTTTTAGAATGTCCAGAGGACAAGATTTAACTTTTTTAGATGATCTAGTTCTGTTTGCTGTCTTTAATCCAAGACCTTCAGCATGCACAGGGATGGTTTTACAGTCAGGTATGTATGGCCAAAATGAGAGTCAGCTCCTTTATGTCTGAGGCCATGTTTTTATTACTGAAAAGTATACTGTCGACTGAATGTTTCCACGACCCAATGATCCAAAATCATTGGTGGGTGAGATATATATGAATATATAAATGTTTTAGTGAAGTAATTAGAGAAGTTTGCAGTAAATAATTAATTAAAAAACACACTGACTGATAGATAGATAGATAAATAATAAATTTGTTATTTTAACAATTTGAAGTCTTATCATTGACACTGTTTTCAGTTATCCTGTTGCATGCTCAATAATCCAGGTAGAAAAATCCAAAAAAGTTCAATCTGGTCCTGTGGACATTCAAAAAAAACCAAAAAACAAAACAAAGCAAAAAAATGTAGAAACGTTTCGTCTCTCATCCGAAAGACTTCCTCAGTCTGAGGTGCTGTTTTCAGCTCTTGCTTTGTTTTTGTTTTGTTTTTTTTGAATGTCCAGAGGACCAGATTGAACTTCTTTGGACTGTTTTCAGTTGTTTATCAGTTATACAGTGAACCCTCGCTATAACGCGGTTCACCTTTCATGGTCTCGCTGCTTCACGGATTGCATCGTGCATTGTGTTCTGCATTCTGATTGGCTAAACAGTCTCTCCAGTACAATAGTTATTTGTAAAAAACGTTTATACAGTACTTTTATTTGTTAAACAAATGCTTGGGCCTGTAAAAAGGTTTTGTTCTTTGGTTTGAATGTATTATGGAGTATTTCATTGTATAATAATTGTAAAAAAAAATAAAGGTTACTACTTCACGGATTTTGCCTATCATGGGTTCTTTTTGGAACGTAACCCCAGTGAAAAACGAGGGTTCACTGTATTGTGATACTGTTAGATGACAACTGAATTTGTTATTTGTGTTTGCACGTCATTATTTCAATATTTAAATAAAACAAAAAGTGATCCAAGACTAATAAAGATCAGTACAAACCCTCAAGGAGGTTAAAGGTTGATGTGGGTGAAGAAAGAGGGAATGAGGTGGAGGTCAGGGTTGAAGAACATCACTGACAGATTGAAAAGGTCCCAGGAACAAAGAGAATTTGTTGTCTGTGATTTGAGACGGTCTGTTCAAACATCAGTCTGAACCTCTATAAACTGAATTATATACTGAGCTTCATGATCACCTCTGAGCTCCTGCTCATAACTTCAGCTTTTCTAATATTAGTGTTTTGTTAAATTAGTTCACATATTTACCTAAATAATGACTAACAATATCTAAATTGTTTGGAAATAACAGTAATTTTCCCTCCGAATTAGCTTCATGTCATGAGAGAACTATAACCATGAGGTTAAACTTACAGCTCCAGTGTGCTGATGAAACAACAGATCTCTGTCGCCTGTTTAGTCTGTGGTTCCTTCCCTCCGTCTGTCTGTGTGTCTTATTTCTCAGTCTTCAGATGTAACTGTGTACTTATGTTGTTCAGGAAGCCTCTACTGTCAGCACGTCTTTGCCTCATCCCGTCTTTCAGTCCTCAGCCTTTTTCTGACAACTCAACCAGTTTTAACCCAAAGTCGTGCCCACACCCCCACCCCCCTTTAAAACACACAGACATACGGAAGAACTGTCTGCATAGTCCACCTGATCAGAATTTGGTGTTGAAGCTCACAGACATGTAATAGGTGATGTGTATATGCTCCAACCACTTGGCTGCACCTCTCAGCTCAGTCACAGCTACTATTAGAATTATAAAATAATTATAGGTAGATTAAAGGTGTGTGTGTGTGTGTGTTCGTTTGTCTATCTGCTAGCAACTATATCCAATGAACCACTGGGTGGATTATAAGAAAACTCTACTACGTGCCGCGATTAGTCCAGATATTTTGATAGCCTGCCTTAGGTTTAGAGTCTAAGAGTATCTTGCGAAGTTTCTGAGCACTGGTACCTCCGTTAGTTTCCATTAGAGACAATCTTCTGCTGTCCTGCATGCAATATTGTGAATCTATTCAAGTGATCTCTGGCCAAATGAACAGTAAAATGCACTTGCAATTAATTCGAGGTATACTTTCATCTGCTCTGTGGGTGTTATGTCACGTCTCGCAAAGTTTCCAAGCTCATTAGACGAAAGAAAAAAAAACCCGGTCCAATAATCTATTCTTGTTTTTTCGTTTGAAACGAAACTCGGCTAAGGCTATCTAAGCAATGCATTCTTGCTTAACAGTTGTTTTAAACTGTCAGAAGATATGTAGTAGGGTCGGTTCTGACCCAAATTGAAAGGTCCTAAAGGCAACCTGGACCCAGAACCAGAGCTGGTTCGGAATGAGTGCTAACGGATATTTCCGGAGAAACCCTGAAACCTAATACAATAACTCACTCAACAAGTTGAAACCTTTTTGAAATAATGCATCTTGATAACCACAATCTTATTGTAGAGTCTACATAATTCTGGGTGACTTTTGGTGTGAAATAAAATACCTTGTTTTGTGCCTACAGTGCACATCCACAGTACGGGTATGACCACAACACACTTGTGGAGTTTTCTGTGTCACTGCCTTGCCATCATGCCATCATGGTTCAGTCCTTCCAGCCTCGGGCTCAGGCCTGTCATGGCAGCTGTCTCCATGATCCTCTATCTGCCTGCATGGACCGAACTCTATAGACCTATTCGGTTCCACGGGGAAACTTGGTTGTTCTTCGTCTGCTGGACCCGGTTATGGAAGGCTGTTTAGGAGGGCAGCTGCTGCGGTCATTGTTACCATCAGGGTGCTGACAGGACCTGCTAACTAGACCTGCTAATGCTGCTAACAAGATCCTCCGTCTGCCTGATTGAACTAACTCTGTGGACCCTGCTTGGTTCCGCAGGGGAACCTTGGATGTTCTTTTTCTGCTAGACCCAGTTCTGGAGGGCAGTCTGGAAGGCAGCTGCTGCAGTCCTTATTATCATCATGCTGCTGAAGGGACCTGCTAACAAGACCTGCTAGCGCTGATAACCACACCACTAACAGTACCATAGTGCCAACGGGACCATGTTGCTAAGAGAAACCTCAGTGTCATCAGAACCACTCTGCCAATAGGACCATGCTGCTCTAGATTTATTTCTTTTTCACTTTTGGTTCTTGTTTCTGTAATTTTGATGCATGCTTTGAATAAATCCCAGTTTATGTTAGTTTAGTTTATGTTACTTTAGTTTATGTTACTTTAGTTTATGTTAGTGCTCACATTAAGTGTGTAAATTATAGCCAAACAGAACCTATGAGAATCATGCTGCTGTTGTTCAGTGTATTGTTTTACACTATTAGTGACTGGCATATAGCTTAGATCTTTTAGTGTACCGTTTGGCATTCATTTAGCATATATCTTTGTTTATATCTTAGATCCTTATTTACTGTTTCTTTTTACACTTTATATTTTTGCTATTGTTTGATGTAACTGGGACCATAATTTTGTTCCATTACATGTACCACATGTGGTGTGAATGACAAATAAAGAGACTCTGACTCTGATATATAGGCCTACACACAAACAAAATGTGTGTGTGTGTGTGTGTGTGTGTATATGTATAATTTTTATATTGTTTAAATGTATTTTCCTCAAAATAATTGGGGTGGTCTGTGAGGTGGCCAAAGACCAATTTATAGTGGTCAAGGCCACCACTTGGCTCCACCATTTCACCTGGTGGTTGAAAACTAAAAACATTTATAAAATAAATTCCCCCATTATGGGGGACAGATTAGTTGTTTTACTTGTTGACATTTTGCTTTTACGTGCCTCATAACAGTTTTGATTGACTGTTTCCATCAAAACGTGTTTTTCTGTGACTCTGTTCAGACCTGGCACTTACAATGATTCAGTCTAAATGTTCACAGATGTCCTTAAAATACATCTTCAGCCTGCTTTTGGACAACCAAAATAATGCATATAATGCCCCTTTTCCACCGTCACAGAGCGGATCAGATCAGTTCGGGTTGGTTCAGATCGGTTCGGGTCTGTTGTGTTTCCATGTACATTTCTGGACCGGCTCTGTAGGCGGGGACTAGAATCCAACTCGTCTTACCACCAGGTGGCGGTAGTGCTCCCTTAAGCTACTTACTAGCCACCACTAAACGTATTAGAAGAAGAACACCCTGAAGGTTTTGTCACACGATGTTGTGGAAAAGATGTCATGCTCTAATGGAGTACCTCATGAGCTGTAACTTTTAAACCTGATTCATAATCCTACCTTACTGCCTTCCCTGCTGCTTTAAACCCATGTGTTTTTCATTTTAGTATAGATTTTTACAATAAAGATGTATTAAAAATATCTTTACTTTTATTATTTGCAGATATGCACAAGGTTCATGTTAAAATTGCAAAACATCACACTGTGCTGTAATCTTTGAAACTGCTTTTACAATAAGATACAGACTTGAAAACAATTAGATTAAATTTTGTCCTTGAATTTTAAAGATTTGTCTTTCATTAAATTAAAACATAAATTTATTACTTATTAATCTAAAAAAGTCTGGTCCTCTGGACATTCAAAAAACAAAACTAACAAAAAACATTTAGTTTATTTATTATAAACTGTATTGTTTGTTTTGTGAATGTCCAGAGGACCAGACTTAACTTTTTAGATTTTTCTACCTGGATTATTGAGCAGCATCAGGATATTACTTAATAAATAGTCAGTTGGTCTGTGAACACCATGGGGTCCTAGAAGAGTTGAAGAGGAGGCTGTTGATGTCTGTGCCTCCCTGGTGAAGATGCTGCTCCCACAACCCTGAAGCAGAAGAGGATGGATGGATGGATGGATGGACGGACGGGTGGCGAAGGAGGAGACCATCAAACAGCAGGAGTGGTCAGTTCAGGTGAACTCCTGCCTGTTTGCTTCAGATCAGCTGTTCAAATCTCTGCAGGTTCAAATAAAAGGTGCACCAGGACTTTCAGCTGAATCTCTCGGGCCACAGTTGTACGGACGATAAACGATAACTGCTAAAAGATAACTGATGACTGATAAATGATAACTGTCCTTTCTGAATTTTTGACTGTTTTTGTGTCACTTCATCCTAGAACCAAAAAATTATAACATAACAGTTGAGCAGATTCTAGTAATCTTTTCTTAGGATTCATTAAAGATCAAATGCAATTGGAAATTCTTCTCAACTTCCAGTATGAATTTAAACAAACACTATATGAACTTAACATTGTAAAATTTGTTTAGGAAATTTAATGTTCAAGGACACCACTTAAGAAAAAAATTGTTTAATAGGAAAAGTAAGAAGTGAAAAATGTACAAAAATAAAAACTACTGCGTCCAACTAATGATTGTGTCTGTCCCTCGTCTCACGGGCTTCATCCAGAAGAAGACACAAGTGTTGTTCCTGCTGTGTCCGCTTCAGTTCTTCATGTTCATTCAGTGATGGAATAAGACTTTTCTTTACTGGACTCTTTTCTCTTTCTCTTCACTAGAAAGAAGAAACAGGTGGTTAATTCAAGCTACATACTGTTTTTGAATAAATGCATGAAACAAAGAAAGGTGCTGCTAACAGCTATAATAGATATATTAATAATAATAAACTGATCAAATAAGAAAATGAAAAATAAATTGATTTAAAAATAATGAAAATGATAATAATGGATATATGAATCAGAAAGTATTATACAGATGCAGATATGCTTTGTCATTCGCACCACATGTGGTCCATGTGGTGGATCAAAATTATGTTCACAGGGTCCCAGTTACATCCAGCAATAAAATATAAAAGAAAAACAGTAATAAGATCTAAGATATGAACTAATAAAAACATCAACTAAAAATATGATAAGCTCTAATAGCATAAAAAAATTAAACACAATACGCAGAACAGCAGCACGGACATGAGTCTGTGTGAACAGATGAGCACGAATGAACACAGCAACATGAAACAGATCAGCAGCAACATGAAACTGATCAGCAGCTACATGATGTGATTCTTCACAGTGTTATATATTCATGAGGCTGCACAAACTCAAGTTCATGTTGCTGTTTGACGTATTGTTTTGATTGTTTACTGCTATTAGTGCTTAGTGTTTTATTAGTAGATGTTTTTTAGTTGATATTTTTATTAATTCATATCTTCGATCTTATTACTGTTTTTCTTTTACATTTTGTTGTCTGTAACTGGGACCCTGTGTACATAATTTCATCCCAATTCAGTATTTATTCAACATTTTAGTTTTTTACTTTAAAAATAAAATAAATCAAGTCCTTATCGGCACAAATAAAGTGATGTGGAACATGTTGCATCTGTTCTTACCGAGCACAGAAGCTGCAGCGTTGTGCTGCTCTGTGAGGTGCAGCTGGGCTGTGATGGAGCTCTGTCAGGTGTAGACTCCTCTGATGGAGCTCTGTCAGGTGTAGACTCCTCTGATGGAGCTCTGTCAGGTGTAGACTCCTCTGATGGAGCAGGAGCCGGGAGGCTTGGAGGGTTTAATGTGGAGTTTAGAGATGAACCGTCACGCGCTGAAAGACGTTCTGGATCAAATACAGTGAGAAACGGGACCGGAGGACAATTAGCATTTATGCAAATTAGCTTAGCATCGTAGCACCGACGTTGTACTATTATGGCGTCAGCCTCTTTTGTTAGTTAAAAATATGTTCATAACCGATGGGATGAGTAATTTAAAATATGTTTAAAGTTAGAAAACACCATCTTCTATAAATGGTTCAAGTAGAGCAGTAACCGTGTCCAAACCACCCTCCAATCCTCCATCTAGCTCGCTTTGACTTTTTTCGTCGGCCACCAAGCAGAACACCTGCACTTCTGCATTTGACCACGGCTTTGATATTATTGTTGTTGTATAGCTTCAAAATACTAAAAGATACGCTCCTCGTGTTATCGCTAATGGCAAGCGGTAGAGAAAAAATGGTGGATCGAGTTGTTTGGAAAGGCTCCACAGACTCCTCCCCCCGACCAATCAGTGACCGACAGTGTTTCTGACGTCACGGCGCGGCTCGCTCGGAACCCTTGAGAAGCCGGGCCAGAATTTAGGGAGGCGAGCCGGTTTCTGGAACAGTGGAAAGACCTCAAACGCGCTTCAAGCCGGAAATATCCGACCCGCGCCGTGACGGTGGAAAAGGGGCATTAGTGTATTAGACCACCTTTGAAGGTGGTCTGAGTGAAACTGTTTTGAATGGGTATTGTGAAAGTTCAGTCAAGTCTTTGTTTAGCACTGTCCAAATGCAATTAAGTTGTTCAAGGTACATGTTAGTGTCAGGCCATAAACAGCACTTTTGTGTCATTTAACCTGCACCAAATTAAAGTTCTTGTGTAAACTAATTCAGATATATGATTCATCACTCATTATCACTTTCATCCAATCATCAGAATCAGAATAAGCTTTATTATCGTTGCACCGAGATACAACAAGAACATGTACATTCATCCGAAAGATGGACGGAGTGCACGAAGCTGCTGCTAATTAGCGCGGCCCTCTTATTCTTATTCAGAATAATATTTTTAGATAGAAAAAGGGACAAAGCCATGAGGAAAGGGCAGTGGCATTACAAAAAATATCTCTTCACACCTTGTCCTTATAGGGCAAGGTTTAAGACATCAAAAAACTGCCAGCCAAAAGCACATTTATGAACACGTTACATGTGCATTTACAAATGAGGCGGTCCATGAAGCACTAACAGATAGTCCATTGTCCTGATAAGATGATGGTCAGCCGCACAGTTCTAATAATACTCCACAGAAGGGTGGTGGGTTGCGATAGATGAAACCTTTCCTTAGTTTACACTTTTCCCAGGAGAAATTGATAAGTCAGCCTGTTCCAAGGCCAGCTGGGGAGAGATTCAGATAAGCACAATTGTTGATTTATTCAGGCAGACTATTTTTCCGTCAGCCTTGAGTCTGTACTGATAATTTTCCAAGGTCCAAATGGTCAGATTAGGGGTGTATTCCGCTGGTCCGTGCTTAAGAGCCTCTTCAAGATGTTTTTATTTCCATGCTGACGAGTTCCAAATCTGCAGGTGGCCTGCGATTCAAATCACTTCCAACTTACAGTTTCACTCGTAAATCAGCTGATTTTGAGTCCTCCAGCACGAACCAGACCTTCAGATAGACAGCAGCCTTTCGAGGTCCAAATTAGCTGCAGCCGTCTTCTTTGTATGTTGATAAGGCAAGATCCAGACTATTCCACACACAGGAAACCTGTTATCATAAATCCAATTATTGGCAATTTCAGCATCCTCGGTCGATAGCAGAGATAGACACATGCCACCCAGAGATATATCCAGCTGCACACCTCGTCCGAGCAGATAAGGGTTCTCCAGAACCCTATCGCTTTGTTGAAAGAATTTGTAATCTATGGCAAAAGTCCAGTTGATCAGATCCAAAACGGAAGTTTTCATTTCGGGAGGCGTGTTAAAAAAAATAGGAGCTGCTCTGATACACAGACAGAAAGCAAAAATAAAACAGGAGGTTGAAACAGAGCGGGAAAGAATGCGTGCGCCTTGTTTGTGCATCGTTTA
>NC_056509.1:10699120-10714105 GCF_014905685.2 Nematolebias whitei
CTTGAGTCAAATATTAAACAACAAAACTAAAATGTCCATCAGCTCTCAGTAATGATGCACCCAAAATCTGGTCCAGATCGGATGACATATCACTGAGATATAACAGTTTGAATAATCTAGGGGGCGCACTTGAGTCAAATTTTAAACAACACTAACAATGTGTTTAGACATGGTCACACATTATGCCATAAAAATCTGGTGCAGATCGGATGATATATCATTGAGATATAAGGGTTGGAATATTATAGGGGGCGCTCTAGAGTCAAAAGTTAAAAAACATTACTAGTGTGTCCATCAGGGCTACTTAATAATATACCAAAAATCTGGTACAGATCGGATGATATATCATTGAGATATAACTGTTGCAAGATTGTAGGGGGCGCTATAGAGTCAAAATTTAAAAAACATTACTACTATGTCCACCAGGGCTAAATAATAATACACCATAAATTTGGTGCAGATCGGCTGATATATCACTGAGACAAAACAGTTTGAATAATGTAGGGGGCGCCCTTGAGTCAAATATTAAACAACAAAACTAAAATGTCCATCAGTTCTCAGTAATGACACACCAAAAATCTGGTTCAGATCGGATGTTGTATCACTGAGATATAACTGTAAGAAGAATGTAGGTGGCGCTGTGGAGGTTCTTGGCCACTTATCATGGAAACCTGTTCAGAGGTGGATAATGATCAATCATAGTGATTTTGGTTCACCTGGGCTCAAATCTGTGCAATTTAGAGCCAAACGTATTGCAACGGCGTCACTTTTTAATTCGCCATGGCGCCACGCCCACATTCTCCAGCTATAACTGTTTTGTTGTTTAAATCAAGTCAGACCATGTTATCTGTCTTCTAACACAGGATCATCCTGATTATGTCAAGGGTGTCAAAGAAGGAGCGTTCCAATAAAAAAAAGTCACTTCCTGTTCTGAGGGGGCGGGGCTTTGATGACGTCACAATATGACCTCAGGGTATCGTCGGGCATGGGAGAGGGATGACTCATGCCAAATTTGGTGCAAATCTGTCATTCAAGTTGAAAGTTATAACGTTTGGAAATTTATGGCGTGAAGCTCAACTTTGAGGCCTGGCCACGCCCCTTTAACAAAACGAAACCGAAAGCTTTTGATAACTTTTACTCTCCAATGTCTTAAGGACCTAATAACCAAGTTTTAAGTCAATCGTTGAAAATCCCTAGGAGGAGTTCGTTAAAATTCGCCGTTAAAAACGCCCAAAAATTAACCTTTGACCCAAAATGGCCGACTTCCTCTTGGTTTTGGACCGGAGCGCCAAGAGACTTTTTCATAGGTCCTGAGAAGATACACATGTTCACCGAGTTTCAGATTTATCGGTCGAAAAACGGCTCGGGGCTGAAGTTTTAAAATATTCTAGGGGGCGCTAGAGAGGCTATTGCGCAATCATCATTGTTTCCTGTTCAAGGGGCGGGCAATGATCGATCATAGTGATTTTCATGAACCTCGGATCAAATCTGTGGAATTCAGAGCCAAACGTATTGTAACGGCGTCACTTCTGACTTCTCCACGCCGCCACGCCCACATCCTCCAGGGGAAACGCTTTGCGCTTCAATGCAAGTCAGTCCAACTTGTTATCTGCCTTCTGACACAGGATCATCCTGATTGGGTCAAGAGTGTCAGGGAGGGAGCATTCCAAGCAAAAAAAGTCACTTCCTGTTCTCAGGGGGCGGGGCTTTGATGACGTCACAATATGACATCAGGGTATCGTCGGGCATGGGACAGAAATGAGTCATGCCAAATTTGGTGCAATTCTGTCTTTCAATGTGAAAGTTATAACGTTTGGAAATTTATGGCGTGAAGCTCAACTTTGAGGCCTGGCCCCGCCCCCTCAACATGCGTCAATTTGCACCGTTTTGATAACTTTAGGTCCCCCATGCCTAATGAGCAAAATGGCGAAGGTTTGAAACCGATTGAGCGAAATCCCTAGGAGGAGTTCGTTCAAATTCGCCGTGTACGAAAAGTGAAAAACGTCCAAAATTGACCCTTTGACCCAAAATGGCCGACTTCCTTTTGGGTTTAAGGCATACCTCCAAGAGACTTTTTTTCATGATTCGGTGGGTTCTACATATGTACCAAATTTCAGCTCTCTAGGACTTACCAGTTGTCATATCTCACGTTAGGGGGCGCTGTAGAGCAGTTTGGCCACGCCCACTTTTGGTTCCATTATCATACTACTATTTCTCGCGGGGGACAATTTTGGGTAAAGTTTGGCTAGGTTTCAAATATGCTAACCCCTCCAAATAAGCGCTTAAACTTGGAAAAGAATAAGAAGAAGAATAATAAGAAACGACACAATTACAATAGGCCTTCGCAGCGCTTTGCTGCTCGGGCCTAATAAACAGCACAATTACAATAGGCCTTCGCAGCGCTTTGCTGCTCGGGCCTAATAAGAAACAGCACAATTACAATAGGCCTTCGCAGCGCTTTGCTGCTCGGGCCTAATAAAAGTAGTGTTATAAAACAATTTCAGGGTGCTTATATAACTATAGGATTTATCAAAAAGAAGAGTCTTAAGCCCAGTCTTAAAACTGGACAATGTGTCAGCCACACAGACAGAAAGTGGAAGTTGAAAGATCTTCCTCCTATTCTGCTTTTGGAAACTCTAGGAACCACAAGTAAACCTGCAGTCTGAGAGCAATGTGCTCTGTTAGGAAAATATGAAACAATAAGATCTCAAATATAAAATGGAGCTAGGTTGTTGAGAGCTTTGTAGGTTAGAAGTAGAATTTTGAATTCTGGATTTGACAGGGAGCCAATGGAGAGAAGCTAAAACTGGAGAAATATGATCTCTCCTACTAACTCCAGTTAAGACTCTGGCAGCAGCATTTTGGATCAACTGAAGACGTTTTAAGGAAGTATTTGGACACCCAGATAATAAACCATTGCAATAGTCCAGTCTAGACGTGACAAATGCATGGACCAGTTTTTCTGCATCAGTTTTAGACAAGATGTTTCTAATTTTAGTGATATTACGCAGGTGGAAGAAGGCAGTTCTAGGAACGTTTTTAATGTGGGGGATAAAAGACATGTCCTGATCAAAAATAACACCAAGATTTTTAACAATAGAGCTGGAAGCCAGATTAATGCCATCTAAAACTAAACTTTTTACTGTCTGTCTGGATTCTGAATCAGATGCAGGCGTGGGACAGTTTAGTTCTAAACTGATAGGTCAGGGCATTTTGCACGACAGCTCAGTGGTTAGCACTGTTGCCTCACAGAAAGTAGGTCCTGGGTTCAATCTCCAGTTGGACCTGGGGTCTTTCTGGGTGGAGTTTGCATGTTCTCTCCATGCAGCGTGGGTTTTCTCCACGCTGCATGGTGCTCCGGTTTCCTCCAACAGACTAAAAACATGCATGTTAGGCTGCCTTCAGGCCCAGGCCTCCCTTGCAAAAGAGATTTGTGATCTCAGTGGGATTTGCCTGTTTAAATAAATTCAAATTCAAAAATACTTTATTAATCCCAAAGGGAAATTATTTGTTGTTGTAACTCATTATCCTCATTTCATTAAGAGATGTTATAGATACTGATGGCTGTAGACAGGAAGGATCTCTTGTAAAGATCCATCCAACAGTGGATCCTAAGAAACTGGCTGCAGATGCCGTCTGATCCGTCCCCCCAGACTTAGCTGGCCTCTTGGTTCCCCCGGGCTGTAGGACTGCTCGAATGCCGGGCAGAACTCCTCCCAGAGCGATGGCCACTCCTCCCAGCAGTCTGCTGAGCTCTTCGTTGCTGCAGACAGCCAACTGTAGGTGCCGAGGGACGATCCTGTCCTTCCGCTGTCATGAGCTGTATTTCCTGCTAGTTCTAGGATCTCAGTGGTCAGGCACTCGAGCACAGCTGGCAGGTAGATGAGAATGCGTCCACAGAACATCCTTTCAACTCATTTGAGATTTGGGGCTGTAGTTGAGATATTATTTGAGCTTTTGAGATGTTAATCAGCTGCTGCTGGTTGTAGAAAACTGCCTTGTTGCCATGGTTATGCATCATAACAAATGTCCAAAACTAAAGAGGTTTCAGTAAAACTCCTTCCAGCTGAACAGCATCTGATACCAGAGGAAACAATCATCCAAAAATATGTGATTTACATCCAGAAAAAGAGGAACTAAAGTTTCCAAAAGCAAAATCTCAGAATGAACGTAACAGATCTGCTCCAACATGCAGCCACCTTGAGCGGCGCAATTCTAGAACTAATAATAATATTAATAATAATAATAAAAAAGGTTAATAAATAAATAAATTTTGCAGTAATGTTTTAAACAGTGTTTTGTTTTTTTCTCAGCTGCTCCCTCCTGGAGGGGTCATCATTGTGAGCAAACTCATGAAAGATTTGAGGATTGTTTTAAGTCGGGTGTCCATCCTGACGCAACCTGGGCTCAAACCTGCAGCCTCAGGATCAGACTGCAGTCGTGACCACTGAGCTACCGCAGCCCCAACAGTAATAATAATACAGGAAAAAAACACTGAATTGTTCATGCTCATATGTTTCAGTGCAAACAAGTATCACATCTTGTTTTCTATGACAGGCATGATGCTGAATCTGTCCCACAGCAAACACATCACTCAGTTATAAGGAAACTACAGTGTTTGACAAGTCAGCACAAAAACTAAGTTGCAGGTTTGATCAATGTTTTGTACATAGCTGTTTTTTTAACCAAAGGGTAATTGACAACCCTGGTTTTTGGTTGTTTTCAACTAAAGTCAAGAATAAAGCTGACATTTCACATCCAGAAACACACATGGAGACAAGAGGAACCATCATTGATGTCCTTTGTCCCTGAGGGATTTTAAAAGTGAATGTTTGTAGTTTACGAGGTGAGTGTTTTTCTGGGCTAGAATTAAAGAATGAAGTAAACATAAATGTTTTGGATGCAAAAATATTCAAGTAGAGAGGAGTTATACTGTGTAGCAGAACAGAGGCAGTTTTATTTATTTTATTGTTTCTCGTGTCCGAGGTGAGGCAGAGTGAGAGAGTCTGGCTTTTTATCCACCACCAGGCACAGAGCTGGGGCCAGGGGGTGGCCAATGGTGGCCCAGCTACCCCAATTATTTGAAGAAGCTATACTTTCAAGAAAACTTGGAATCATTGTTTCCTCAATTTATAGGGATGGCTGTTGTGTATAGTGTTTCTCCTACCTTTATCCAAGGAGGACACCCCGCCCTGTCAACCCAAGCTCACAAGATAGATGTAAGGACGGAGGGTGTTTCCAATTCCCCTCTTCAGTCTGTGACGGGGGACAAAAATTGGGACTCATGGCTTGTCCAGTTCCAGCTCTGTTGGCTGGTTTGTGTTAGTTTCAGCTGTTGTTTCATCTGAGAGGTAAAATATTCACATAAATCTTTGGTTAATGTTTCGGTGCAGATACATTTGTACATTTACTTCCACAAAAATGTAAAATCAACTTGTGACTAGCAAAAATTCAAGTTTTGTCCCAACAGTCCCAGAATCTTTGGGGCTCGACTCCATGCATTTTGTTGACTCAAAATGTAACAGATCAAATGGACGTTAACCTTGGAGTTGAGCTTGAATGGTTTCCTTGGACATTTTTTATCTGCCTGATCAACCTGGGGTTGCATTTCCTCATGTGTCCATGTTTTGGGAGGTTGGCTGTAGTTCCATTAATCTTATACTTTTTTGGCAGCTTTTGTCAGAGAAACATGACATTGTGTGCGGTTGGTTTTGTAGCCTTTAACTGTAACATAGATCGTTGGTTACGTACTGTAACCCCAGATTTTATGAGTATAGGCGTAGCCCTTTAAGGCTGTCGTTTAGTGGGTTTTGTCCCGTCATGCGAAGCATTGCACTGAAAAATTTAGTCCACGCCCACCTGCTGTGTGGGCCCCACCCGGTCCGTATAAATTACGTTAAGAGTGGGTAAAAGGCCTATGAGTTTGTCGCTGTTGGCCCCGGGGGGTCACTGTATGTGGTCGCTGGTGGGGATCTTCCGGCTCTCCCCTGTGGTCCGATCTGGGGGGTGGGCGAGTGGTTCGTTCTGTGTGGGTGGCCCTGGGGGCTCTGCGGTCGGGGTCCCTCCTGGGGTCTTGGGCTCTGGTCCCCCCTTTTTCGTCTGCCTCTGGTCTTGGGGGTCGGGTCTCTGCTGCTTCACAGTTACTATTAAATGTTCTATTAGAGAAGCCTTATACACTTATGCATGCTCACAACCACATACAAATAGATGCGGGGATGCTTATGTAGGCTTTATATGTAGATATATAGATATGTATATGAA
The DNA here is from genome assembly GCF_014905685.2 of Nematolebias whitei. Taxonomy (NCBI): domain Eukaryota; kingdom Metazoa; phylum Chordata; class Actinopteri; order Cyprinodontiformes; family Rivulidae; genus Nematolebias; species Nematolebias whitei. The sequence goes on from NC_056509.1 coordinate 10,705,382, forward strand.
TGTATATTCATGTGTATGTATGTATGTATATAGGCATAGGTATGGGCATATATATTTATGGAAACTTACTGCAAAGCCATGAATATTTTAAGTTCTTTATACATATGTATTTTGTTGCTGTGTTTTGTCATGTTCTTTGCAGGTGAACAGACAGTGGCCAGGTGTTTTGCCGTGTGCTCTCTTTGTGTATATTTCTTATATTTTGGAGTCTTACTTTGTCTTTTCTTTCTTTCTATCCTATTTAAAAAAAAATTAATAATAACAAAACCTACACTAGATAGTCACTAGAATAAATATTTCATAATAATGGTGTGGAGAGGGGGCAGCACGGTGGCGCAACTGGTAGAGCTGCTGCCTCTCAGCGAGCAGGTCCTTGGTTCAAACCCTGGTCCAGGGGCCTTCTGGGTGGAGTTTGCATGTTCTCTCCGTGCATGCGTGGGTTTTCTCCAGGTACTCCGGTTTCCTCCCACAGACCAAAAACATGCATGTTAGGCTGATTGGTAACTCTAAATTGTCCCTAGGTGAGAGTGGGAGAGTGAATGGTTGTTCGTCTTGTTTGTCTCTATGTGGCCCTGTGATGGACTTGCGACCTGTCCGGGGTGTACCCCGCCCCTCGCACTGTGATTGCTGGGCATGGGCACCAGCGACCCCCGTGACCCAAAATGGAATAAGCGGGTAAAGATAATGGATGGATGGTGTGGAGAGGATGGCTGTAAGGGGAGAAGGGAGGCCATCAAAAAAAAAAAAAAAGTGTGGGTAATCGGCTCCCAAATAACTTTTTCTTCAGCCACTTAGGAGCCAGTGAGGCCCGACGCATAAAGGGCTACGCCTATACTCATAGAATCTGGGGTTACAGTACGTAACCATGTTCTATTTCGTATAGGCATCGCCCTTTAAGGCTGTCGCTTTGTGGGTTAAGGGAGAAGCGGATGTGGTCCTCGCCTCACTGGGTCCATTCGAACACCGTATGAAGCGGAAGCTAGCCCAAAAACGTCTTGTCACTCAGCTCTCCATGTGCGTAATTACGCAACACGTAATTACGTGTGCCATGCACAGACGCATGCTGTGTAGTTATGCATTCTGAGTGCATGAACGCCCCGCAAAAGTTTCAACGGGGAGGAAAAATGCTGAAAGGAGCCATGAACCAACCGGTTCACGGCTGAACAGTATGAACAGATTAATAATAATAAGTGAACTGATTATTAATCAAATGAACTGATTGGTAACAATAGTCATGAACTGATTAATGACAATAGAACCAAAATAACAGTCACAACTTGTGGCTGATAACAACATCTCTCACTGTAATGCATGCAGACAGATGTGAGTTAAAACGGGGTTCCATGAAACAACAATATTCATTCTGTTAGAACACTAAGTACAGACTGTGTCATGGAACGAGCCATCACATCACATAAATAGAAACAAATAAATGAGCAGGGTGTTGACCACGCAGCCGCAGAGCAAATATCCTGCATTGTCATACCATTATGCAAAGCAGTCGAAGATGCAATACCTCTGGTCAAGTGCGCCCTGAGGTTATCAGGAGGCTCTAAATCTGATGCTCTGTAGGCTTCAGAAATGGCCTCACACAGCCAGTGTGACAAGCGCTGGGTGGATAACGGGCGACCTGCAGATACATCTCTATAATGCACAAACAAATGATGAGTTTGACGCATTGCAGCTGTGCGTGCTATGTAACACATTAACGCCTGCACAGGACAGAGCAGATGGAAAGATGTTTCTTCTTCTGATTTGTGGGGGGAGGGGAAAAACCTCTCCAACAATATGACTCTTGGTTAAAAGAGCTTGTGATGTTTTAGGCATAAACGCTGGATTCGGTCTTAGATCAGCTGAGCTGCCGTCAGCCTGAATTCTAAGACATGACGGAGCGATTGAAAAAGGCAGATAAATCACTCACCCTCTTAGCGGATGTTAAAGCCAGCAGCAGGGCTGTTTTAAGAGACAAGAATTTAATTGGAACCTGATTCAGTGGCTCGAATGGAGCTTGATCAGGGCCCGCAGGACCAGCATTAAAGCCCACTGTGGAGCAAGTGGGCGTGAAAACAGGCCTGCGTCTCTGTACACCTTTTAAAAACCGCTTGATCAACGGATGATTAAAAGCTGTTCTGTTCCCGAAAACATTCGTGACAGGAAGAGAAGGCTGCAGCGTACGTTTTAATCGTGCTGAACGCCAAAATTCTGTCCATCAGCTGCTGCAGAAAGGACAACACACCGTCTAGTGGACATGAAGTGGCCTCTACACCTTTCTCTGTACACCTTTCAAAAAACGCTTCATCAGTGGATGATTAAAGGCTGTTCTGTCTCCGAAAACTTTGTGACAAGAAGAGATGGCTGCAGCATACATTTAATCGTGCTGAACGCCAAATTTCTGTCCATCGACTGCTGCAGAAAAGACAGACGTTGCCTAGTAGACATGAGGTGGCCTCCACCTTCTCTGTACACCTTTTACATGATTAAAGGCTGTTCTGTCTCCGAAAACTTCGTGACAGGAAGAGATGGCTGCAGCATATGTTTAGTCGTGCTGAACGCCAAATTTCTGTCCATCAGCTGTTGCAGAAAGGACAGCACGCCGCCTAGCGGACGAGGTGGCCTCTACACCTTCTCTGTACACTTTTTACAAAACGCTTCATCAGCGGATGATTAAAGGCTGTTCTGTCTCCGAAAAATTTTGTGACAAGAAGATATGGCTGCAGCATACGTTTAATCGTGCTCAACGCCAAATTCCTGTCCGTCAGCTGCTGCAAAAAGGACAGCACTCCGCCTAGCGGACATGAGGTGGCCTCTACACCTTTCTCTGTACACCTTTTACAAAACGCTTAATCAGCAGATGATTAAAAGCTGTTCTGTCTCCACAAAACCTTCGTGACAGGAAGAGATGGCTGCAGCGTACGTTTTAATAGTGCTGAACGCCAAATTTCTGTCCATCAGCTGCTGCAGAAAAGACAGCACGCCACCTAGTGGACATGAGGTGGCCTGTACACCTTGCGGGAGACCATCCTTGTTAAGCGGATCTGCTCAGCGGCCAGACCCATAGGTGCTGGCCTATTTCTGGGTAACTCCTGATCGCTTCTCCTGCCTAGAGGAGAGCGTCCTCCCTCCACAGCAGTTTCCACAGGCGCCCTGATAACAGGCGTCGTAGAACCGGAACCATGGTGCATTCATGCACTCGGGAGCCACCAGGAGAGCTGTCAATCCCTCCTCCTGAACTCAGTTCAGAAACCGTAATATCAGAGGAGGTGGGGGGGAACGCGTAAAGAAGCGTTTTGGGCCATGGGTTATGAGCAAACACGTCCACCCCCCAGCAGTGGTTCATCTCGCGGGCTCAGTGAAGCCCATAGTTGACACTGAGCATTTCCTCGTGTCGCAAACAGGTCCACGGCCGCTTTGCCAGATTTCTGCCACGTCTGGGCCATCAGACCAAAGTGGAGGGTCCACTCCCCGTGACGCATACCGCCCCTGGACATCACATCTGCCTCTTGTACAGAACACCGGGGATGTACACTGCTCTGATAGAGAGCAGATTTTGGTATGCCCAACACAGTACTTGGCTCGCAATGTGCAACATTTGGGCTGAGCGCACACACCCCTGCCGGTTTATGTAAGCAGCAGTAACCTTGTTGTCTGTGTGAATCAAAACATGTTGATTCTGTAGCACAGGAGCAAAGTGTTGAATCACATTCATAACTGTGCAACATTCCAGAATGTTTATATCAGCTGTTGTGAGAAAGGCCACAACGCCCCTACTGCTCAAGATAGGCATGTCACCCCCCAACCAGACACCAGTGTGTCTGTGAAGACTGACACGTGTGACGTAGGTCTGCTGATGGCGGCTCCTTCCGACAGAACCAGGGGATTTCCCAGTGTCGGAGATCTGTTCTCACGGAGGAAGGAACAGTGATCGTCCGTCTCTTTTTGCCTTACCAGATCCATGCGCTGACGAGCAAACCATCTCTGGAGGCGTCTCATGTGTAGTAAGCCCAGCGGGCCACTGTGTGAGCTGACAACATCGTTCTTAACAGCTTTATGATAGAAAATATCTGTTACTACTCTGCCCGGTCTTACGTGGCGGAGCTGGACTTGTAAAGAGTCGATTCTCGTCTGTGATGAACGAATACACGAGCCTTCATGGTGGTCGAGTTTAGCCCCACTCCAGATAACAATCGTCTGGGCCGGAAGAATCGAACTTTTCCAATTTTATGGCGAAGCCCAGAATTAGCAGGTGTGACGTCAACACCTGAGCCTGTGCCGACATGTGAAGCGGTCTGCCCACGATCGCCTTGTTGAAAAACTAACAGGTCCACATCAGTCTCGTTCCTCCGGTCCGTTTGGAACCAGGAAGTAACGTGAGTAAAAACTTGTGTTTTCTTCTCCGTCGGGAACCCCTGGACTTCTGCCTTTAGGGATGAGACCTGGTCTGGATGACAGGACCGTCTCTAAAAACTCCTCCGAATGGAGGGGGTCGGGCTACAAGTTGCAACATGTAACCCCTGCTATCAGCTTTGGCCATCCATCCGTCTGGCGAGCAAGCTCGCAGCCACTCCGCGTAACGTCCGTGGAGTGGGCGCGCATTTAGGTGGTGCGTCATGTTTTTACCGATGCAGCCAATCCACCGTCTCAACCGCCACCATGAGCCGCGGGAGTGTGTTCCGCATAACCCACAGGCGAGGCTTCCTCGAAGGGGCTCTGAGCACGTTTGTGTGCTGTGCTCGGGCTGCGGGTCCACATTCACATCTATGTGGACCGGCGTGTGTTGAGGAGAGGCGTGTGAAAACTGTTGACGTCGCGGGAGCGCGCGTTTGACACCACTGCAGTGAGACGCGTGTCGTTCCAGCCAAGAACGAGATTCGTTACTGGGCTCGTTCAGCGGTCTCACGTTTATGTTGACGTGAGCGGGCTAGCGCTGAGAAGCTGTATACGCGCCTTCATCAACGCAGCACCGTATGGGTGAAGGCTGCTCGCGTTGCGGGCGTGCGCGTTGACACCGCTTGGGTGAGGGGTGTGCAGCTTGGTCTGAAAACAAGTTATTCCACTAAAACTCGTTGTGCGGACCACGTTCGATTACGACTGTCGTGTCATGCGGGCGTCTCGCCTTGTTTTGGAGCGACGGTGATTGAAAAAACCTTTTAAAGGCCACCGGCTCATTCGTGTGGAGGATTGAGCATTCGCTCAAACCCCCTCTACCGACACTACGCGGGACCCCAGGCAGTCTTAACAAAGGTTGGTCAATCTAGACAACTTTCCTTCTTCGTTCTTCTGACAGTGCTATTAGCTTGCTGAAGAAAAATGGGGAGCCGATTACCCGCTCTTAACGTAATTTATACGGACCGGGTGGGGCCCACACAGCAGGTGGGTGTGGACTACATTTTTCAGTGCAATGCTTCGCATGACGGGATAAAACCCACTAAGCGACAGCCTTAAAGGGCGAAGCCTATACGAAATAGAACCAACATTTTTCAGTCAGGTCATCTGGACAGTTTTTTTTTTTTTTTTGTGCTGAAACGTTTTGCCTTCAATCCGGAAGGCTTCATCAGTCAAGGAAACACACAACAAAACTGATTCTTCCCCCAACAGCTTACTCCAAAGTGGAACAAACCAGTTCTGCTTGTGATAAGATGGTCTCTTTGGTACGCCCCTCCTCCATTGCCGGCCCTCTTCCTTGTTGACAGTCTTGTCAAATGTCCATGCTCAAACGTAGATTTTATTAGATATGTAACACAGATATTTGACTTTTTCCTGAGCTCCTCAGTCAGCTGTCACTTTCTGTTTAACTTAGCTTTGTAAAATATTCAAATCTTTGCATGCTTTGAACTGCATCACCCACAAAGACTGAAGCATTAATTAAATGGGCTGTTGAACTACCAACAAAGATGACCATAAATGTACCATAACCTTCACATCACAGTATATTTGCGGGGGGAGTGGGGGGGGGGGGGCGCACAGTCTCAGTTTGAAGAGGACTGCTTGTGCTGAAACAAGACTGTAATACATGTTTCCATTTTAACGCAAACACAAAAGTACACTTCTTGGGCAGAAATGTTCATCTCCTGACAGCATCTTCCTTCAGAGGTAATTCTGTTGGAAAAGAGGAAAAGAACCGTAGTGTCTCTGGTGTCTTACTGCTCTAATCCTCGTCAAACCATCACCTCAGAACAAACAAACACAAACTGTATTAAACCCATTACATAAGTCGGTGCTAACATTGGGCTCAATTGATGCCCGTGTGTTGAAGGAAACCCTATTTTTGGCTCAATTTGTGCTCCCTGCAGTCTCTGATCCCCCTCAGCTTCCTTTCTTCTCCTCCATGGGTCAATCACCCCAGTGAAGATGAGTTCACTTCCCTCTGAAGGTCTTCTGCCGGTCTGCGTGAACATTCCTGTATTTTTATTTGTCTAAACGAAGGTCAAATATTGGTTGTGGCCATGGCGCAGGCTTTATTACATTACCCTGTGAGAAAAGACTCAGCAGCTTCTACACATGTTCCAAGTTGAATTCACAGACCTGGAATAAACAGAGAGGAAGCCGGAGAGCTTGTTTACAAGGTAAACATTTGCTTCCACTTTTCAAATTATATTCTGACCGAGTTGCTGCTGCTCCAAGTCAACCATCAGCTCCTTCATTATACTACTAGTTTGGCAAATCTTTTCTTACTTCCCATCAAGTTTTCCGAATAGCATAACAAGACCAACCCAAGTAAATTAATAAATAAAACTTGGGTTATTCCAATAACCATATATCCACCCCACCCATCTAAGAAAAAACACACAACCAAAACACAACAATTGTCACACAATGTTCATCAGATAGGTCATTTGATGATCACTGTTCTGGTGCGTCTTTGTAGTGACACATCACTCTGTACAAACATTAGTTTGGTAACTTTTCCACTGACCTCCTTTTTCAAATGTGAAAAATATTTCTTTAACAAGAAATGGTCCTCAGTCAGAAAAGGTGGATTGATCTTTTCAAGATGAGGGTGAGGTTCTGCCTCAAGTGGAGGAGTTCAAGTATCTCTGGGTTTTGTTCACGAGTGAGGGAAGAATGGAGCGTGAGATTAACAGACAGATTTGTGCAGCGTCTGCAGTATTGTGGACTCTGTACCAGTCCATTGTGGTGACGAGGGAGCTGAGCTGTAAGGCAAAGCTCTCCATTTACTGGTCAGTTTATGTTCCTATCCTCACCTATGGTCATGAACTCTGGGTAGTGACCGAAAGAATGAGATCGTGGATACAGGAGGTTGAAATGAGTTTCCTCTGCAGGGTAGCTGGACTCTTCCTTAGAGATAGGGTGAGAAGTTCAGTTATCAGGAGAGACTTGGAGTAGAACTGCTGCTCCTCCGCATTGAGAGGAACCAGTTCAGGTGGTTTGGCCATCTGATAAGGATGCTTCCTGGGCACCTCCCTAAGAAGGTACTTCGAGCATATCCGACTGGGAGGAGACTCTGGGGAACATCCAGGACAAGCAAGATCGACCATTTCTCTTGGTTGGATGCATCACAAACAACGAGTCCAGCTAGAAGCAGGAGGTGGAACACCTGGAGAGCTGGTGCAGGAAGAACAACCTTCACATCAATGTGAAGAAAATGAAGGAGGTGGTCGTGGACTTCAGACAGACCCCCCACCCCCACCCCCCCACCCCGGATCTGCAGTGGAAGTAGTCTCCAGCTACAAGTACTTGTACTTGGGTGTGCACCTGAATGACAACCTGAGCTGGGACAACAACATCACCAGCCTGATCAAGAAAGCTCATCAGACTCTACTTCCTCAGGCGGCTGAGACAAGCTGGTCTGGGACACTCAGTCCTCACCTCCTTCTACAGGTGTGCAGTGGAGAGCATCCTATGCTCCAGCATCAACGTGTGGCACGGGGGCTGCACAGCTGCAGAAAGAAAAGTTTTGCAGAGAGTGGTGAAGGCTGCACAGAAGACTGTTGGAGTCAGTCTCCCCACCATCACAGACATTTACACCTCCAGATGTATGAAAAGGGCCACCTGCATCATGAAGAACCCCACTCACCCAGCACATACTTTTTGCCTCACTCCCCTCAGGCAGGAGGTTAAGGAGCATTAAGTGTAGAACCACTAGACTGAGGAACAGCTTCTACCCTGAGGCTGTTAGACTATGTGACTTATCTGTGCTGCTGATTATCTATGCTGCTGATTTCTTGCCTTTAAGCTGGTGCATCATCTGCTCACAACAGACTTGTGTTCAGGTGGCTGTTTAATACAAATTAATAAAATATTATTTTGCATTATTAGTGTTTAGCGTATATCCTTGCATAATGTTTCTTTTTTTTAATAATTTATATTTTTGTTATTGTTGGATGTAACTGGGACCTTGTGTAAACAAATTCGTTCCTCCTCATGTACCGCATATGATACGAATGACAATAAGGAACCTTGAACCCCTTGGAGTCCTTCAAGAAGAGCTGGCTGGACCTCCCTGTTCAAGCTGCTGACCCCGAGACCTGACTTCAGAACAAGTGGAAGATGATGGATGGATGGACAGACGGCAAGAAACTTGTTTAACATGTGACGTCACTTCCTCCTTTTGGGAATAGGTGTGAGGAAACTCAGGACTCCTATCCTGATGCATGCTCAATAATCCAGGTAGAAAAAGCCAAAAAAGTTCAATCTGGTCCTCTGGACATTCAAAAAAACAAAACAAAGCAAAAAAAAATCTAGAAACGTTTCGTCTCTCATCCA
>NC_056509.1:10724105-10742641 GCF_014905685.2 Nematolebias whitei
AAAAGTATCAATATTGTCAGACTTCTCCATCCCAAATGGCTCTTCCATAGTTATTTACCAGTGCTGACCAGTTTGTTGTCACTTTAGTTGTTTTTGTAGATGAACCATCGTGGTAGTTGGCAGCCATCCGCACAGTTTACAATCATATATTGCATACAATAACCATCTGTGCAGATGTTGCTTCTTCCTCCTGCTGCCCTTGGGCCAAAATGATCCATGAGGTCCAAGGTTTAAAACTGACCTTGTGGGTCATTTTGACTCAAGGGCAGCTGGAGTTTTGTTTTTTTAACCATTCTTCAGCACTTTGCAATGAGCAGCTTTAAATCATTCCTTTATAAAATAAATGAAAAAAATAAAAACAACAACAACAAATGAGCGCTGTTCAAGACCAATCCCTGATTAACTGTCCAACCTTTGAAGAATATAAAGGGATGATTTTAAACCTTTATTAAATGATCAATGCTATTTTAAATCGTAACAAGAGTACTGGATACAGCACATTATCCGCTCATGAACAAACAAACAGCAGTAATGGCCCAAACCACAAACATTTGATCTTCAAAGTTCATGCTCAGTAATCCAGCTAAAAATCCAACAATGTTCAGTCAGGTCATCCGGGTGTTTTTTTTGTTGTTGAGACATTTCACCCTCCATCCAAAGGACTTCAATAATCTGAGGAGTCACAAACAAACTAAGTCCCACAAGCAGCAAAACTGGTTAAAACTTATCATCAACAAATAGGGCTGGGTACCTTTCTAAAAAAATTGGTACCGGTGTCGGTACCTTCACTTCGGTGTCGGTTCCTGGATGGTTCTTTTTCGGTACCAATTTTATAATTACCATTAATTCTAACAAGAATAAAATTATGTTACACATTACAGTACAAATCGTGAATTTTATTTTTTTTAACTTTGGTATTTCTATTCCAAGAAGTTTTCTTACATAAAAATAAACAAATAATTTCCAGGTCAAAAGACCAGTTTCAAACCAGTGACACGTCAGTGTCTAATGCTCACTGCTACACAATGAGGACCTTTTCACTGAACAGTTTTTCATCAGAAACATCAACATGTCTGTTTTCTCTGGACACAAACAAGTCTGCTCCTGGCTGATGGTGTCTCCAGCAGTAGAACATGTTCACTCTGAGGCTGTAGATGATGCTTGTTGCACACACAGATACCTGGTTGTCAGTTTGACATATTGTCCCTCACATCCCACCAGCAGGTCACTGGATTCACTGAGGTAGTGTTGATGCAGACTTCTGTACCTCTGTGTCTCTGCCTGAATCTTCTCTGTGGTTCTCTGGGGTTTAGGGCTCTTATCATCTCCCTAATTGACATGAGAACAAAACATCAAAAATAACATGATTGTGTTATTATTACTCAAAAAACATTATCTAGGCTGAGAGATAAAAGATTAACTGGTCAACAAAATCCTTTACAGTTTAACTTACCTCCACCGTGCAGCTCCACTGTAGAAAAAGCAGCAAACTTTTAACAACAAAGTTTGTGACTGTCCTGTGGCCCCGACCTCGCTTTTCTTTAGTCCTCCTCACATCAGGCTGAGAACCTCCTATGAGGAGAACATTAACAGTGAACATTAGTGAAATGTTTAAGCTTCTGACTGGATGGATGAGCACATGTTTACAAGCTAAGCTTTATCTGTTACTGTCAATCTTTAGTTAGCTTCTGATTTTAGCTAGCTACATAGATAACCATAAAATAAATGTACACATTAATATCTTAAAAAGTTAGCGTTACATGGATCATAGTTTAATTCACTGCGATGTACGTGTTAAGCTGCAGTAACGTTAACAAATGTAAACTCACCAGCTGAAACACAGACACAGAGCCGTCCTCGGAGTTCTTTGATGAAGAGTCCAGTCGTGGAGACAATGAATCAGGACGTTCATGCTCTCTAACACTCACAGGCTGACTTTAATGCTGAGAGGAGGAGGATGAGGAGGAGGAGGGGGGAGGCTGCTGTCCTCGTCTCTCCTCGCAGAAAAACGGAGCAACTTTCTTCTCTCGTGTTGTCGAATGGCTTCGACAACACGCGCTGCACATGTGAACCTAGTCCGTGAGCGTCACCAGCACCATAGACATACATTATGCATAGATTAGGTACAGCAGCTCTATACAGCTCTGGGTGTAAACACGTAGTCTGTTTGTCATATGTCTGGTGTTTTACCTGCCTGCATGCTGAAACCACGTGACACGTTACAGCCAATACTGAAACTTGACACCGAAAGAACAGTGACGTTTCAATACATACACCAACAGTCCGGTCAGTGCCATAAAAGAACCTCGGTTCGGTATTCAGCCCTACCAGCAAAGTGTTTTTTCCCACTATGGGAGTGTGCTGCTTGTGGGACCCTGTCTGTTTGTGGCTCCTCGGACTGAAGAAGTCCTTTGGATGAAGGACAAAACGTCTCAGAAATAAAAGAAATCATCCAGATGACCTAACTGAACATTGCTGAACATTTGACCTTGATTTGACCTTACAGCTGGAATGTAAGATTACACAACCTGCCATCTAGTGGTGTTACAAATCTGAATAAAGTTTCGTTAAATTGTCTCGAGTGAATCAGAAGTTATGGTCTGGACAATCAAATATTTTGTTTTCACTTTGGCCTTGATTCGTGACCTTGACCTTGAATCAGAGTGATGAATAGTTTACGCGATTCTCCGTCTGGTGATGATACAGATGATACACATGTATGAAGTGTCATTAAATGATCTTGAGTGGATCTGAAGTTTTGGCCGGACAGGAGAAAGTTTACAGACGAACGGAGACGCTCGTCCTTCATCAGGCACATAATAAACAAAGAACAATCAGAACGTCTTTCAATAGTTGTGAGAAGAACTGTAATCAATACAAAACAATCAAAGCTTTCCTGTGACAACTTTTCAGTTTTTGTCACACTCCTTAAAAAACACAAACATTTGTTCAATACATTTTTTTAAAGGTCATTCTGGGGTCAAATTTAAAGCACACAAATGAGAAAAACTGTACCTTTAAGGAATTCCTTGGAGACGATACACAAAGTCTTCCTGCTGCCCCAGATGGCGTCTCTGATGTTTGAGAGATGGTCCTCACCAGGCAGGAAGTCTCTGGCCTCGAAACAACAGCAGAAGCAGTTTTCTTCTGAAAACTGGTTGTCAAGCTTCTTCAGCAGCGCAGCCTCCACCCACCTGTAGTCATTGCTGCTGAAGCAGAGGAAGACATCGTGCTGCAAGTCGTTCTCACCAGGTGTTGCCTTTGGGCCCTCAAGAACCCTGCTGACAATCTTTTTGTAGATGATGTATATGTGCCCTCGGAGGCGGGCGTAAAGAAGCCCACCGAGCGTGACGCTGAGGATGAGGATGGCAGATAAGATGAAAAGTGCAAAGCGGAGCTGCTGAACAGCCTTTTCGTCATCTTCCTGGCACAGTTCAAAGACCATGGAATACTCCAGCAGGGGAAGGTTGTGGACAGCAGCTGGGAATTCACATCTGTACTCCTGAACGGGGCTCAGGAAAGTGACGTTGGTTGAGTTCAGCCATGTCAGGAAGCCCTCCAGAGTACAGTCACAGAGGAAGCGGTTCTCTGCCAGGCCCAGGTATCTGAGAAATCGGAAAGTCGTGGGATCAGGGGAGGCTAGGAAGTTATTTGAAAGGTCAAGTATTTTCAGGCTGGCTGGAAAGACATCTCTCTGCAGATAGGTCAACACATTTGATGAAAGGTCGATGAGTACGACCGAGCGGAGACCTCTGAAGATCCCCTGAGGGAGAGCCATTAGTGAATTGAAGCTTATATTTAGTTGGTGCAGATTCTGGAGATGATCGAACACATTAAGGCATTTCCCCTGTTCCCACACGGTCTGCAGGGAGCTGCCATGAAGATCCAGTATTTCTAAACTAATATTATGAGGCATTTCAACCCCAGAGTTTATTGTGCACCACCTGATCATGTTACTGCCAAAAAACAGATACCGGAGATGCTTGAAGTTAGTTAAGACCACATAAACATCCTCCATGTTTGTTAACCTGTTCTCTGAAATATCTAGATAAATACTGTTCTCACCCATGCCAAAGCCTCTGCCAAATAAATTTAACCTATTGTCTCTGAATACAAGAACATTTAAACTAGGTAGCGGTGCGAGAAAACCAAGCTTCCGCAGCAAATTTCCAGTCAGATATAAATCTCGTAGATTGGGAAGACCACTGAAAGCATTGAACCCCAGTGCACCAATGTGGTTGTAAGACAAGTCCAGTACAAGGAGTTGTGTCAGACTGCTGAATGTGTAGGAGTAGACCTCTCCTAACAGATTGAATGACAAGTTGAGCATCTTTAAATGTCCCTGAAGACCACCAAAGGCGTTTCTTCTAATCTGGTTTATGTTGTTGTGCGAGACATCAATAATCATTACTTCCTTCAAAACACTGAAGACTCCACTCTCTAAAGCAAATATCAAATTCTTTGACAGATCTAAAATGATGACAGAACTGTTTCCAAGGCTTTGAAATGTGTTTTTATCTGGATCACGACTGTTGTTGTGAGAAAAGCCCTTTCCAAGAATTCCTTTGAATCTAAGGTGGCGTATTGGCGTCCCCTCTATGGCTCTGAAGAACTGCTTAGTTTGCTCCTCGTTCAACCCATTGCTCGAGAGGTCAAGGACGTCAAAGGCCATTCCTTTGAAAGGGTTTCCACATTTCTCCGCATCTGTGTTGGAAAGCTTGTTGGAGTTCAAGTTCAGCTCAGCAAAATATTTACCCCTGAAGCCAACAAGGTCCTCCTCACATATTTCTTCCACATAATTCAGTTTGAGGTTTAGACGAGTGAACTTAGTCAAATTCAGAAAGAACAGACCAGGTTTCAGTCTCTGGATCTTGTTTGCGTAAAGGTTGAGCTCTTCTAAAGACACAAGTGGCTTCAGATAGTTTTCTGACAGTACAGAGTCTGTCAAGTTGCAGTAGTACAACGAGAGGTTTCGTAAAATGAAGAGCCCTGCGAATGCTCTCGGCTCCAGTTTCAGATTTAGATTAAAGCCGAGCAACAACTCCCTCAGATTCTTCAGCCTGAGGAAAGAGTCGTTCCTGAGGATGAGCGTCACGCGTTGCGCTTCCAGGTTTAAATGTTGGAGCCCCTCCAGACCCCTCAGGGAGGTGCTGTTGATCTCACTGATGTGGTTTGCATCCAGATAGAGGTGAGTGATGTTGGGTGGCAGGGCTGGAACCCAGCGATGACTCTGAAAAGAGCAGAAAGCTATCTGCTGTGCCAAAACGCACGAGTAGCACACCTTCACCTGCAACAAAGAAGACTGCGTTATTTCTAAAAACAGGAGGGGAGCCGGGGAATCATTCAGTCATTTTTCCGGACGCAATACACTTGGACTCAACTGCAATTATTTTTTCCCTTTTGTGGATAAAAAAAAAAATAAATAGAGCTCTTCTTTCCTCTCTGACGTGTTGACATTTAACCTGTAAAAAAGTGAGTATAATTTTTATTTTTAAGTTGCTGCTAGTGTTTCACTGGAGTTATCATGGTAACCACACGCCTGTGTCTGTCACTCCCTGACATGAGAGGCAGATAGAAACACAGAGTAGAAAATAAGTCTCAAACAGGTAATATGTGAACACAATAGGGGTTTAACAATACAGCAATTTAAATCGATATATCAATTAAATGATTAACGATTCAATTATATTGTGGCAAAACTAAAACATCGATTCATATTGTCATCTTTAAAATACGCTTTAATTTTGAAATTCTCAAGGCACATCTGTGTCACCATTTCCGTGCTCGACTACGATCTGCAGCCGCCTCAGCAACATGGCAGATGAGGCAGAAAACACAGATAATGAAATTCACTCTCCTGATGGATTTAAATCAACACTGTGGAAATATTTTGGATTCCGACAGAAGGAAAGCTCAACAGACAAAACTCATGTCGTATGCAACAGGTGCCAGTGTGAGTTAAAATACTCAGGAAACACAACAAATTTGGCCGTTCACCTGAAGAAGAAACACAGCATTGATAGCCACGTTATTTAAGCTCAATATCTATTTTTGTTTCTTTATAACTGAAAGGTAATCAGGGCACTTTTAAGTTAACTGGTTTAAAAAATGCACTTAAACATGAGAAATGTGAGACTATACTGAACAGGTCATTTATTTTTATTTTTTCATTAATTAAGGAAGAATATTATTTTTATTTAAATGCCTGGTGCCTGTAATAACAGAAATAAAATGGTTAAATCATATTTGAATTGTTTTTGTAAACTTATTTATATGTAAATGAGATGGGCATTTGATATTACAATACATCGATCGCAGACTTGTGAATCGAACAGAATCAAAATCGTATCGTGACAGACTTTGTGATATCAAGAAAAATTGTATCGTCATACAGTCAAATCAATAAAATATTGTATTGTGGTAAAGCTGGTGATTTACACCCCTAGAACACAAAGTCCTTCTGAAAGGATTCCTGCGCTGCACGTGGCACCAGTGGGTGCTCGTCCAACATCAGCTTGCCTCAGTCTTGAAAGTTGAAGAATTAAGAAGTCCATTTTGAAGATGACATTCGGAGCTCAGATTTTGTGGAAGTCAGTGAGAGTTTGGATGTGTGCATGTTACACTTTCAAGGGAATTTGAAAGCAAAGTCTTCTAACAGTGAAAGAGACACTGGGTGAAAGAGGACACATACCAAGGATTTGATTCATCTAAACTCTCACTGACTTCCACCGAGCTCAAAGTTTTACCTTTAACACCTGGAAGTCCTTTTAACTTGGGACAGTCCCCCCCCCCATTATTTAACTGCATAAAAATCCATCCATCCATCCATCCACCATCTTTACCTGCTTCTTCGTTTTCAGGTCACTGATGTCCATATCCAGCAGTCACTGTGTGAGAGGTGGGG
Organism: Nematolebias whitei; assembly: GCF_014905685.2. Taxonomy (NCBI): domain Eukaryota; kingdom Metazoa; phylum Chordata; class Actinopteri; order Cyprinodontiformes; family Rivulidae; genus Nematolebias; species Nematolebias whitei. The sequence goes on from NC_056509.1 coordinate 10,731,010, forward strand.
TACACTCTGGACAGGTCTCCAGTCCATCACAGGGACACCTGAACATGTCTCCAGTCCATCACAGGGACACCTGAACATGTCTCCAGTCCATCACAGGGCCACATAGAGACAAACAATCATTCACTCTCTCTCTCACCTAGGGACAATTTAGAGTTACCAATCAGTCTAACATGCATGTTTTTGGTCTGTGGGAGGAAACCAGAGTACCTGGAGAAAAACCATGCATGCATGGAGAGAACATGCAAACTCCACCCAGAAAGGCCCCTGCACCAGGATTTGAACCAGGGACCTGCTCGGTGAGAGGCAGCAGCTCTACCAGTTGTGCCACCATGCTGCCCTAAATTTGGGATTAAAAGTTGCAGTTAAGATTTTAAAATTTGAAACAAATCGGGCAAAAAAAAAAAAAAAAAAAGATTTTTAACCTTTGTGAGCCAAATAAAAACATGTTCATTGACTGTGCCAAAATAAATAATTAAAAACAGAAACAAAAATAAATGTGGCTGATTTTTCTTCATAAGGTCTTGCGAGAGTTAAAACTGGACCTTCATTAACTCATTGTGTCTCTGGTAAACACTGTAGAAACATGACATCCAGGCACTCCTGCCTCTTACAGTTCTGGAATTTATTCCGTTGTGTTTCTGTCCTTCTGTCTTATTAAGAGTGCTGTCTGGAAGTGAGATGTGTGGTTACCATGGTGACCTTAACAAGTAATTTGATCTTGGTTCTTTTTATACCTTTATACAGTTTATGCATCAAAATGTCACATTTTGTTTGATTAAACCATTAAAACGTTGTTGAGCTTCAGAGAAAAGAATCGATGGACGCTGGAGTTTCTGACTGGTACATTTCAGAATTACTTTAGAAATGTTTCTGTTTGCTTGGACACATTCTAAATTAATAATTTCCTGTAATTTATGTTAACTTTGATTTTCTGTTTTTTAAAAAAGAAGTGAAATTAAAGTGAAACATCCATCTAAGCTGGTGTTGGATGAAACGTCACAACTAGGCCTGTCGCAATAAACAATAAATCAATTAATTGAATGATAAATGAAATTTATCAACCTCATTTTCATTTATCGGCTTTATTGATTCTTCATTTATCTCTCTTTCTACTGAAGACACTGGATGAAAAAAGGCTCAACTCCGGTGCTTTTCAATGACCCCTCCCTTTCTCTTTAAAATCCATTTTAACGATCCAAAATTGCGTTTTTGGATCATTAAAAGCAGCTAAGCTGAGAAGCTAAGCTACAAGCTAAGCTAACAGGCAACCTTAGGAAAAAAAAACTCCATCTTGTCGAAGTTCCAAAATTCACGGTTGAAACCTGTGCCTTCATGTAAAATAGTTGTTTTTCTCGGAAAAAAGAAGCTGAGAACTTGTTTACTTATTTTTTATTAAAAGCTTTGTGTAAAAAATGTTATGCTAAAGAGCTCAAACCACACCGAACATCCGCCACTTTGAGAACCGAAAAAAGGACAAAAGAAAAAAGACAGCCCATATCACGTCAAGGGGCCTCCCTCTCATTTTTCTTAAAGAAAACGCTGCTCGCTCCCTCACTATCCATCCTTCGGTTCAAACTGTCTTGTACTGCCATCCAGTGGTCAAAAAAGGTACTAAACACAAAAAATAACCATTTCTTCTTAAATTTGACAATAATGCCTAATTATTGTCAAATTTCAAACATTATCGTTTATCACTATAATTTCTGAGAATTAATCACCCAGCAAAATTTGTTATCGTGACAGGCCTAGTTACGAACAAGTAAATAAAGAGCTCCAGGTTGGCACACGTGGAGAGAAGCTGAGCTCAGCTTCAAACCTAAACCTTGAACATTCTCTGGACAGAGTCCAGCTCTTCACTGCAGCTGCTTCACATTTATTCAGAGATGGATCTAGCTGTTACATCTACTAAACTTTCCTTAAACTCTAGTTGTCTCGTGTTTCAGTCTGAGGAAACAGGAAGGTGGACGTCAGACACGTACCTGCAGGTAAAAAGCTGTGCAGACCAGCAGGAGGAGGATGGGCCTCATTCTGTCCTTCACCTAACAGGAGAACAGACGGAGGAGAGATGGTCTGTTTGTTCTGGCAGCTTCATGGTTCACCGGAGCAGCCCAAGCTCAGCCCAGAGCGCAGTCAGATAACATTCAAATGAAAACTCATTAAAACCTGTTTGCTTTGGGTGATCACGAGAACAGGACTGTGTCATATTGTGGATTATTAATGCTGCAGCACCTGCCCCACAGAATAAATAACTGTTTGGTCATCTGAGATGTTTTAGAATGTTGCAACAGAAAATATATTTTGTGTAGAGGCCAAGCCAATGCTTTAAGCCACAGAGGTGATACACTGGGGTAGTGTTGATGCGCTGATTGTTACCTTGTCAGATGAATTTTTATCACTTTAGCAAAAGTCCAGAAACCACGTGGGGCAGACGAATCCATGATAACAACGACATCTCCAGATTTTAAACTCCGTTTCCTTTGATTCCACTTCTGCCTCTCTTGCAATAATGGCAGGTACTCCCTGATCCAACGTTTCCAAAACAAATCCGAGATATACTGAACTTATATCCAACGACGTTTCACATGCATATCAGAGGGTTCAAATAGCCCAGGTGATAAGGCAGGTTTTCCCTTTAACAGAAGATGATTTGGTGTGAGAGGCTCCAAGTCATTTGGATCGTTAGACAGCTTTGTAATTGGACGATCATTTAAAATGGCTTCTACCTCACACATAACAGTGTGAAGTCCATCGTCATCCAACGTCTGCTGTCACAAAACTGAGTTAAGGATGTGCCTTACAAAGTGTATCATGCACTCCCACACTCCACCATAATGAGATCCTGCTGGTGTATTAAAAATCCATTCAATTGCAGCTGAAATTAAAGCACCTTGAATTTGTTTCTGATCCAATGCACTGAGGGCCTGTCTCAACTCTCTTTCGGCTTCAACAAAATTGGTTCAGTTGTCTGACCTGATGGACAACTAGACCCCTCCTGCTGATGAACTGACGTATTGCATTGATACAGGCATCTGCCTCAAGTGAGAATGGATAGCTTGGATAGCAAGGAAGAAATTTCATCTTTGAATCTTTGCTGTTGACAATAGCATATAATGGCTAACTCAGCTTCCAACAGATCTTTGGGCATTAGAATGAGTTCTTCGGACCTTTTGGCTGACGACTGAGCTGTAACAAATATGTTTTCAGCCTGAGAAACCAGGCAAAGAAACTTTGAGCTTCCAAGACTGGAACAGTAAGCAGACAAAGTTCCATCTACAAACTGGATCCTATTTTGGATAATGGGCTGTTGAGAGTTGGAGGAAGGTTAAGCAAGGGAGCAATGCCAATGGAAGAAAAACATCCTCTTATTCTCTCCAAAGATCACCATACTTCCAGACTTATCCTTAAACATATCCATCAGTTATTGGGACACAGTGGACGAAACCATACTCTGTCAACTCTTAGGAGGAAGTACTGGATTACCAATGCAAATGCAGCTGTGAGGAAAATCATATCTGAATGCTGTTTTTGCAGACGCTTTAATGGGAGAGCTTTGGAGCAAAAGATGGCGGATCTTCCAAAAGAGAGAATTGTTCCTGATTTGCCTCCATTTATGAATGTTGGAGTGGATTATTTTGGACCTGTTGAAATCAAACAAGGCAGAAAAACATGCAAATGTTAAGGCGTGATATTCACCTGCATGACAAGTAGAGCAATACATTTGGAGATAGCAAATTCACCTGAGACAGATGCCTGTATCAATGCAATACGTCGGTTCATCAGCAGGAGGGGTCAAGTTGTCCATATCAGGTCAGACAACTGAACCAATTTTGTTGAAGCCGAAAGAGAGTTGAGACAGGCCCTCAGTGCATTGGATCAGAAACAAATTCAAGGTGCTTTAATTTCAGCTGGAATTGAATGGATTTTCAATCTACCAGCAGGATGGTGGTGTGGGAGTGCATGATACGCCTTGTAAGGCGCATCCTTAACTCAGTTTTGTGCCAGCAGACATTGGATGACGATGGACTTCGCACTGTTATGTGTGAGGTAGAAGCCATTTTAAATGATTGTCCAATTACAAAGCTGTCTGACGATCCAAATGACTTGGAGCCTCTCACCCAAATCATCTTCTTCTGTTAAAGGGAAAACCTGCCTTACCAACTGGGCTATTTGAACCCTCTGATATGTATGTGAAATGTCTTTGGAGACAAGTTCAGTAAGAGAGGCAGAAGTGGAATCAAAGGAAACGGAGTTTAAAATCTGGAGATGTCGTTGTTATCATGGATTCGTCTGCTCCACGTGGTTCCTGGACTCTTGCTAAAGTGATAAAAAATTTTCCCTGACAAAAGAGGCATGGTACATTCTGTCAAGCTGCAGACCAAGAACAACATTATTGAGAGACCTATTACCAAACTCTGTTTGATACAAGGGGTGCAAATTGATTCAAATTAGTTTGCATTTCTGTGTATCACTGATTTATTTATTTATTAATTTTTATTTTCACATTTGGCTCCTATTGTTGTTGTATAGAATTGTTATGTCTGCATGCCATACCAATTAGGGGCTGGTGTGTAGGAGCAGTTGATAAATGAACATTGTAGTGGACTAGGCCTCCGACCAAAACCTGCCTCTGAAGACCTTCATGGGACAGGAACTGTTATTTCATTGATTTGAATCCAGAAATACAAATTAGCTCATCCAGAGACTGTCTAATTGTATCCTGAAGTAATCAATTGAAAGAACACTCTCTTTTTTATATTATCATTACTATTTTACAATATCTTGATAATCAAAAGTGTGTTTAGTTCATACCATTTCTAAATGTTGAAGTGAACCACTCATTTTAAATCAACTGTGAAACAGTATTAATGATTTTTTAATCCTCGTTTAAATTAGAAATCAAGTTAAATGTCTATTTTACAAAGTAATTATGCATTTTTGATCTTCTGTCTGAAATGAGAAGTAGTGATCTCGGTCAAAAGTCGGAGACAGTCAAAAACAAGTTGTTAGAACGGGCTGTTGTGTTTTTAAAACTCTCAGATAGTAAATAAGAATACTGGCACCTGCAATGTTTCTCACTTCGCCAAAACATTTCTCTGTCTGTTCCTAAAATATTCTTACTGTTTTCTTGACTTGTAAAAACCCTCTGACATCACTAGAACCACACCCCTGTTGGTTGCTTCAACCAATCAGGACTTACTAAAGTGACCGGAAGCAGAACTCTTTAAAAGTCGACACTTCCTGGACCTATAGGCTTCTGAGGTTCTGTGGAGTAGTTCTGGAGTGAAGTTCTGTTCTGTTCTAAAGTTCTGGAGTTTTCCACTGCTGAGAGGAACTTCGGACTCAGTTTTCCAGTCTGATGGAATCATCCATCTCTACAGGAGTCACGGCGCCTCGCTGTGACTATCACCAGGCGAACGCCCTACAACTTCTGAGGAAGTTTGTTCTGTAGAACGGAGTATTTCACGACTTCTGCCGAGTCGCAGCGGCCTTGAGGAGACGCTGAAAGGTAGCGTGCCAGGGACCTCTTGACCGTAGTGGACCCATCCTCTGCCAAGGTAAAGAGTCGTCACGAGCTTCACGCGAAGTGTACCGCGGGCAAACTGCGTTGGAAAGGAGCGTGTTGTTCTGGTCTACAGACATACATCTTCCTTCAACATCTTCCTTTAAACTCCTCCATATTTCCCATCTTTAAAACTCTTCTATCTTGCCAGTAATTAATCCAGATGCCTTCAGAAATGTCTGTAGTTTTTATTAAGTAAAATGTGCCAAGTTTTATTAATCAGAACCAGATCAGTCTAATCAAGTGTACAATGTTTTGATGTTAAATTTTGATTCTGTTAATAAATGACCACATTTATTTTGATGGGTCAAAGAAAATTAACGTCTCATGCCACTGATTAAACCATCTACGCACAGTTCCTGTTAATTACAGTCACATGGCTGTAATTAGCTCGAAAGAGAGAACTCGTTATCTGAAATATAATTGTAGTGAAGCTACGAAGCTAACCTAGCCCTTAGAACACTACAATATATTTGTGAACGGGTATTAGGACACGTGGGTAATCAGCTGTCTATATAGTAAGAACCTTTCTTTGTGAGTTCAGGAGTTTCACCCGGAAGGGGGAAACAGTTTTTGACCGCTGAATACAAAAGATACTAGATGCTGTCAAAAGATGTAAGCATTGTGGAAATATGTATTGCCTTTAAATAGACACAGATGAAACGTAAAAAATAAATGGATTACCTGCAAACGAGCAAGGACAGCTCTAAATTTAATTCATCTGACAAGGTAACAATCAGCGCGTCAACAATACCCCAGTGTATCACCTCAGTGTCTTAAAGCATTGGCTTGGCCTATATATATATATATATATATATATATATATATATATATATATATATACAGTATATACATTTGTAGTGAACTAAGCCTCAGGTCAAATCCTGACCTTGAGGGCCTTCCTGGGACAAGAACTGTATTTCATTGATTTGAGTCCAGAAACACAAAATCAAGTCCATCCAGAGACTTTCTAAGTGTCCTGCACTGATCAATTGAAAGAACACTCTCTTTTTCTATTATCATTACTATCTTACAAATGTCTTGATAATCAAAGTGTGTTTAGTTCAAACCATTTTTAAATGTTGAAGTGAACTACTCATTTTAAATCAACTGTGAAACAGTATTAGTGATTTTTTAATCCTCATTCAAAGTAGAAATCAAGTTAGAATGTGTTACGGAGTAATTCATGCATTTTCTGATTTTCTGTCTGAAATGAGCAAGTGTAAGTTGGTCCAAGGTTGGAGGCAAGAAAACAAGTTGTTGGAACGAACTATCATGTTTTTATATCCTCTCAGACGTAAATAGAGAAGCTGGCACCTGTTTTCCCCCAACTCGCCTAAACATTTCTCTCGTCTGTCTCAAAAACATCTTCTGTCCGTTCCAAAACAATTTTTCTGTTTTTCTGACTTTTAATAACCTCTTACATCACTAAAACACACCCCTGTTTGGTCGATCGACCAATCAGGAACTTCCCAAATGAACCGGAAATAGAACTCTTTAAATGTCGGCACTTCCTAGTTCCAGCCAGTCGAGTGCGGTGGGAGAGCAGTTCAGTTCGGAGAGCAAACCGAACAGAAGAAGTGCTGGAGCGAACCGGAGGTTCAGACATGATCCGCAGTTCTTCCGAGTCTTGTGGGAATTATGAAATCTTCCACATCTGAGTGGAGCCTCTGACGGACTTACTCCTCTTGTGAGTCCACCAGTGGGTTGAACCTGTGTCGGACGGAATACCGGCACTACTTCGGACGATTCACAGCTGTTCCTACGGAGACGCTGAAAGGGTGCATTAAATGGAACTCCGTACCAGTGGAGACACCTTCTACAGGTAAAGAGTTGATTTACACTACCTAAGTGTACCGAGGAGGAAGCTGGGATCTTAACGGAGCGTGCCGTTCTGATACCGACACATAACAGCCCCTCATCCATCTTCTCTCTCAATTTTAACTCCTTTATCCCCCATCTTTAAACTCTTCTATCTTGCCAGTAATCATTCCAGATATTTTCAGAAATGTCTGTTGTGGAGCAGGAAAATCATGGCCGTATGGTTTTCCTGACTGTAAAGCTAATTAATTAAGCTGTTGTTGAAATCAATTTGCCAAATTAATGTAAATGTTTGATGTTAAACTTTGATTCTGTTAATAAATGACCGCATTCATGTAGTGGACTAAGCCTGATGTCAAAACTGACCAGATGGACAGAAACTGTCATTTCATTGATTTGAATCCAGAAATACAGTTTGACCCATCCTGAGACTTTCTGTCTTGAATTAATCAAGTGGAAAAGACAATTCTCTATGATCATTACTATTTTACAAATGTTTTGATAATCAAATTGTGTTAGTTCAAACAATGTTTACATGTTGAAGTGAACTACTCATTTTTATTTACTTAAACAGTAGTAATGATTTTTATTCCTCAATTCAAAGTGAAATCAAGTTAGAGTACATTACAGAGTAATGATTCAATTTCTTGATCGTCTGCTTTGAAAGTGAGCAAGTTTGTAAGTGTGTTAGAGTTCAGGTTTCGGTCAACTAAGAAGTTTATTGAAAAGAAATGTCATGTTTAACTTTTACAGCAAGATACTGAGTAGAGACGCCACTAAGACTGGTTTTCTCCAACAATCTTTCTGTCTGTTCTTAAACAATCTTAATCTCTATCCTTGACTTTCCATAACACCTTACATCACAAACCACACCTCTGTTCTGGTCCATCCACCAATCAAAAGGCTCTCAAATGAACCGGAAGTATAGCCCGTTAAAATGTGGCAACTTCCCAGTTCAACGGGGAGTTCAGAGAGTTTCAGAAGAGTTCCAGAAGAGTTCAAGAGTTGTGGAATCCAGAGTGCAGGGAGTTTGGGAGTCCGTGAATGCAACCGCAGGCATTCATGGATGCTGCTAAACCAAACAAGCTGAACCAGAGACGATTTTGGGAATTATAACTTCTGTTTGGATAACCTCACACGACTCCTAAGGTTTAGCTGCTCTCACGGAGACGCTGAAAAAAGTCAAAAGAAGAGCTCTACACCGACGCTGAAGCTATCGTCTGCAAGGTAAAAGTTCTATTTCGACCAAGCGTACCGTTGGCCAAGCTGATTTCAATGGAGCGTGCTGTTCTGGTTAAAACAGATAAAATCCCTCACACATCTCTCTCAGATAAACTTCATCTTTCCATCTTTAACTCTCCTATCTGCTAGAAAATTAATCCAGATGTTTTCATTAATGTCTGTGGTGTAACAACGGAAAACCATGGCCGTATGGTTTCCTGGTTGTAAAAGCTGATTAATTATGTTGTCGTTTTCATATTCTGCCAAATTAATGTAAATGTTTGATGTTAAACTTTGATTCTGTAAAATAAATGACCGCATTCATTTTGATGGGTCAAAGGAAAATGACGTCTCACGTTACATTTCATTAAATTCAATGCACGTTTTATCCAGTCCAGAAAGATGAGTGAACCCGTTTTAATTGATGAATATATCAGCATCTGTTCATCTATATATTGGTGGCCCGGAACGTGCTCATAAATGGACTGTGTAAACGTGTAATAATTGATTTTACATGTTGGCATGAAAAATAACAGATTGTTAGCTGTGTTGAACGCAGCGTGCAGAAGCTGCGCTTGGAGCAGACACTGCATGTTTACGCTGGAATGTTTTGAAGCTGAAATTGTGAGTCATATGTCTTTTTAAAGCTGAAATTGTACGCCTGTTATGTGTAACTAAAGCTGGGTTTGTGTGGAAACGCTTTATTCTGTTTAAAGACGGTCCAGACGCGGTTCTGGTACCGGCTCGGTTCTGAAAAAGTTTGAACGAGTTGTTTAAATAGCTAGAAAGACGTTTTTGAGACCGGGGCGCCGACTCCGTGCTGCTGGGAGCTTATTGATTACATCTTTTAACAGAAAAAAGTGCATTTTGACAGTTTAAAAGACAAAAAGTTGACGGACTTGTTCAGATAAATCTAACATGCTAGCTGGGGAAAACGCTGCGTGATTGGTTGAAAAAAACTGTGTGTAACGTTTTGATTGGCTGACAGACGTGTCAGTAGTGACTAACTCTGACGTGTCAGGTCGTGTTGCTCTGTCATTGGCGGATTCAGTCACGTGACCCGGAAATGAAAACTCGTTTTCATAGGAAATAAAATCTGCTTTTTAAAGTTCAAAAACGCTTTAAAAGTTGATTCTGATACGATGCTTTGTGTCTTCGAAGCATAATTGTTGAAATTTCGCCGCGTTTGAGTTTAAAATCCGTCATTAAATGATGTTTTTGAACAACGCTAGCGATGCTAATTTTAAGCTAACAGCTAACGACCGGGTGAGTGACGTGTCACGTCACTTCCTCCATGTCGGAAATGAGCTCGGTTGCAACCGAGAGCTTTGCTGTGCTTAAAATCACTAATTAAAACCTGCCACATGTCCCAGAAAACTCATGTTCATGCTAAGAAGTCGTGCTTGTTGAGAAAACGCCACGTTTACGCTTCAACCGTTCAGAAATGTTGATTTTAACCGAGTTTAGCCGAAGCTAACTTTAAGCTAAGCGGCTAAAAACAGGATGTCAACCGAACGTCACAGGAAGTCGTCATAGACTCCTGCTGGTAGAAAGCTAAACACTGCCCCCTCCTGGGAAACTTGAGATCACAGTTTCACTTCAGTTTTAGGTTTGAGTGAAATTAAACTTATTTCTTTCTGTAAGGCATTTTTGAGTTAATAAACGTTCCTCAAAGCTGAATAATCACTGTTATCTTGCATTTAAAAAGTAATTAAGGTATTTATGCAAAAAAAGGCATTTACCAGGACATTTTCATTCACTGAACTCCTCAAACAAGGAGGTACAAAATGAAAAATTAGAAACTTTTTAAAAGATACGGTTCAAATATTCACAGAGTTGAAAAGTTTACTCATTTGCTAAAAGATAATGCACGTTTAATTGCTAAATCACTAAATAAGAGTAAATATATCAGGAAAAAGAGACTTTTCTGATTTTATTTACCACCTAAACAATTACATCTCCTATTTAATTTTAAATAGAAGATTGGCAGGAGTAATAACAGTTTTTCTGAAGAAAGACTGATTAATCCTGACACATCATCAATTTTTCTTTTTCTTTTCACCACTTGGTTCTATGAGTAACTGTTAAATAGCAAATTTCTGGAACAGAACGGTTTAAAAAGTGTCTTTAAACTGATTTGCTGTGAGACTTTTTAGAAAAATTGCAGGTTTATTAAAAATTCAGTGCTTTAGAGTAAAATACACTAAAAGAGCTTGGTAATCTAGTATCTGTTAAGAAATAAGCACGTTGAGTAACACTGCAAAGAAGCATTTACTTGAATATTCATGAATTGGGGTAAAACCTACAGACAGGTGCTCACATTTGAATACGTTGACTTATAACAGTACTTTTGTGTAAACCCAAAGCTAAAATAGTGTGAAAACTCAATGACAACTTGAATACAAATATTTACCTGTAAAATAGCTGAAGCTTGCAACTGTTTTTAACAGATAAAGTGCTACACAGTGAAAAAACATGACAGGTGTGTTAGAGAAAGACTTTGATCCTTATGGGATGAAGGGCTGTTTAGAATATGCGTTGAAGCTGCTGACAGCACCCTTACATCCATATAGACAAGAACAGGCGGACAGCATGAACCCAAAAGAGTTAGTGGACAATCTGAAGGAGGTTGCAGAGAGTGTAACCTCTACAAAAATTTCAATGTCAAACTATGAAAAGCTGGCTAAAATTGCAATTTTGCTGAAAGAATCATTCTATGCAGTTGTTGAGAAAGCTGATTACCTTGCAATAAGGTTAGACAGTGAAAAAGAGGTGGTTCAGAAAATTGAAGAACACTTCCTTCAATTTAAAAGTGAACACGAAGTCCTCACAAAAAAACATTCTGAACAGATGCCTAGCCATCTGGTATTACCCAGAAGCCACCCTGACTCTTGTGTTTCAAGCCTGCCTCAGATACCCCTGAGGTCTGGCCTTTTCACTAATGGTTTCAAAAACACAAAGTTTGTTTTCTCAGTCATCCAGGTATATAACAACAAAAAAGGTTGAATCATGTCATCTGGACTTCGTTTT
>NC_056509.1:10742741-10747169 GCF_014905685.2 Nematolebias whitei
GACCAGATTGAACTTTTCAGGACTCCTAGGTCTACTTTGTCAAGTTGTACCTTTATGCTGCAGCAGTTTGTGTATACAGAAACTGTTTGATAAAAGCTGTTTAAATGTTGACTGTATGTTTCACCCTTTATTCTTGCTCTTGAAAGGCGGAGTGATGATGTTTTTGTCTGATTGGCACCTGATCGTCATCACCTACGAGCATAAGCTCTGCTCCAGCAGTCAGTTAGTGTCTCACTGATCTGGTTGGGGCCTTACAGCAACTTTAACCTGGTTCCACAAAACCAGTTTACAGTTTTCGGTGGAGTGAGCCCGGTTCAGTCTCCAAATTGACGGCAATTTTTCCAGTAATGAGGAATATCAGACAGGGTGTGGAGCGGGTATTCCACGAGATGAGATTCTGCCACAGGTGGCAATCCCATATCTCCACAGTCTGGGACCCAATGACCCTCCAAGATGCCAACACTCGTCCCACAGAGTGGACTTTATCAGAAACGACCTTAAGAATTTGGCAGTGTGTGAAAAATGGGATGTCATTCCACTGCAGCGTATGACCAACCTGATGAGCAATATAAGGAAAAGGTGCCAGGCTGCTGTGGCTGTGCATGGTTCTTCCCCATGCTACTCAGGTTTGTTAAATTAACAGATTTATTGTCAATATGCTTTTTTCCTTCAGACTTGAATCTTGTAATCTAATAAGACATCAAACCAGAGTCAGTGGAAAAGGCTGTTTGGCAGAGAAAATTTCACAAGTCAACTCAAACCACATTTTTTAGTAGAGTGCTGTATTAATGGGTAAATGAGGCACAGATTGTGTTGTAAAGTGCTTTGAGTATCTTGGAACAGGTAGAAAAGCGCTATACAAGTACAGTCCATCCATTTTTTTATTTTACAAATGTGACGCCTGTTTAAGGGGATATAAACGGGTTAAAGATGGGTAAAATACTTTCTATCAAGAAGTTTTGTTACAACAGAAATATTCAACCACAGACAAATGTATTTCCTAACTGTGCTACATTTAGCATTAATGCTAACACTGTAATCCCATCTTAAGTAGCTAATGTCATATCCAGGATGCACAGAGCTAAACATGCCTGGAGGTCGCACAGAACTAATAAATCTTGAAGTCAGGGCCGTTGGTTGTAGACCGAGACGACAGTTCACACTGACTCCAGGTTAGGGTTGATTTTCACACCCTCTGGAAATGTTGAAGTTAAAATGTCTGCATTCAAACATGAGGCTGGGCAGAGGTGGACATATCCTTGTCATGGACTGTCCTGGGTGTATCAGCAGTCTCCAGACTAATAATGTTGGGAACAGCTGGCTCATAAACTAGAGGATACAGGCAGCGGGGGCCAAACATCTTCTGGCCGGCAGCTTCCTGTTTCCAAACACAGCTGGACGGAAGCTGAGCAAGTCTGTCTGTGCCACTGAGTCTGAACACCTGGGTCAAATATGATCTGGGGGCGGGAGGGGGGTCACTAAAGAACATGATGTGCAGTTACTGCCATCTACAGGTTCAAACAGTAACACCACAAACAGCTGGAATTTATGTTTACAACATTTTCAACATTTAAGGTTTAGATCTGGCTCAGCAATGAACTGCTAGGGATCATCAAATGATCCAACATCTACATTAATTCAGTTCATTATTCATCATCTGAGGGTTGAATCGTTTCATTACAGATACTTTTTTTTATAACAGAGACTAAACTAGTCTTGGGGAGTTTTTTTGATAAAATGAAAATAAAGCAAAATTTAAAAAATCATCAATAAACAATAGAAGCAACAACAAAATGAAAACTAAGAATTTTGACATTTAGCATGAAGTATTTACTCTGACTTTTAATAATGGAGTTATATTCACAATGATTACAGACACCAGACACAATCCTTTATGATCCGACACGATTCTATATTGATCTAGAACTGAAGAATGTTTGGACATAGTTTAGGCCAGGACTGTTCAGCTCAGGGGCCAAAGTTAATGGAAACCAGCAGGTCAGAGGCCACATCAGGCTGTTCTTGTCATTATGTAAATTTAAATCTAGTTTGATTCAGTAAGTTCTTGGCAAGCAGACTTTGTAAACCACTAATATCAGAAAAGAAATGTTTGAACAAGCATCAGTTTAAATGTCACACTAGCTTTTCTCAAGCAGCTTCACTCAGTCTGTGGAGGAAACCAGAGCCACGGAGAGGCAGGTTTGATGGTCAGAGTCTGCAAGTCTTCGGCTGATGGAACTGGAGGGGAGTCACCTCAGAGTGACTCTGGACCTGGACTTGACATAAATCTTTTAGGTTAAAAACACAAGAAGAAGGAAGGAAGGGGAACCAGCAAGGACACAAACTGATAAGTTCAGCCGAGGTCTTCAGCTGTTGTCCAGACCTTGACGAGGTCGCGACCTTGAAGTCTGCCTTGATGGATCTGAACTCATCTGGTTCAAAAAAGGTCCTGTTGACACCATCACTGGTGGATTAAACCACAATTATAGATGAACATGTTTTTAAACAAATGTAAAACATCCAACGAGCTCTCTGTCTGCTGTAGATGAACATATGCTGTCATAGATAAATAGATTCATAGATAAAACGGATTCTTTCATTTTTCTGGACTGTATAATAACGTGCATCTGAATTTAATAAAATGTGGACGTGAGACGTTAATTATCTTTGACTCACCAACGACAGTGGGTCATTTATTAACATAATCAAGTTTAACACATCACACATTTACATTAATTGGCAAGAATTGAAAATAACGACATATTAATCAGTTTACAGGAAGTAAACAATGCAGCGATTGTTCTCACTTCCAGTAGTACAACAGATTATTAACCACACGGCGGTGATTGAAAAACTTTGCTTTAGACATTTCTAAAAATATCTGGAATGATTTCTACTAGATAGAAGAATTTTAAAGATGGGAAATGAAGTTTATCTTGAGAGAGATGTGTGAGGGAATTTGTCTGTTTTAACCAGAACATGCACGCTCCTTTGGACCAGCTTGTCCCAACGGTACACTTTGGTTGAAGATCGACTTTTTACCTTTCTGAAGATATGTCAGTTCCGGCGTAAAGTTCCACTTCGAGCCACTTTTCAGCGTCTCCGTAAGAACAGCTAAACCTCGGGAGTCGTGAGGTCATCCAGACAGACTTTCATAATTCCCAGATCTTCTCTGGTTCAGCTTGATTTTCTTTCTTTCATCAGCATCCTGAATTCCAGCCTTCATGAACTCTGGAACTGCTGGAGCTGCAAACTCTCCACCTGACTCCAACTGGAGGTGGAACCTCTTGCAGAACTCTCCATCATCAGCTGACTCCAACTCCAACTTACTGCTCGACTTTAACTCTAGTTGAACTAGGAAGTGCCAACATTTAAAGAAGCTCACTTCCGGTTCATTTGAGAACTTTCTGATTGGTCGATTGACCAAAACAGAGGTGTGTTTTGTGATGTAAGGTGTTATGAAAAGTCAAGGAAAAAGATTAAGATTGTTTAAGAACAGACAAAAGATTGTTATGAAGAATTCAGACTTCGTGGAGTCACTTCTCCAGTATCTTGCTGTAAAAGTTAAACATGACATTTCTTTTTCAGTAAACTTGCAGTTGACCGAAACTTGAACTTTGAACAACTTACACACTTGCTCACTGAAGACAGAAAATCAGACAATGCATCATTAACCTGATTTCTTCTTTGAATGAGGATTAAGAATCATTATTACTGTTTCACAGTTAATAAAAATGAGTAGTTCACTTCAACATTCAAACATTGTTTGAACTAACACAATTTGATTATCAAACATTTGTAAAATAGTAATGATAATAGAGAATAGTCTTCTTTCACTTGATTAATTCAAGAAAGAAAGTCTCAGGATGGGTCAACCTGTATTTCTGGATGCAAATCAATGAAATGACAAGTTCTGTCCCATATGGTCCTTAAGGTCAAGGTTTTGACATCAGGCCTAGTTCACTACACTGCGCAGAGCTTCAGTTAAAACCAGCAGAAACACAAAGTGCACATCGTGCACATCTTCTCACAGATCAGATCAGCTGGAAACATGAAACTCATCAAGATGGTCTGAGATCATTTAAATGCTGCAGTTTCTTCTCCCATCCATCATCCATCCATCACTATCATCCATCCATCATCCATCCATCACTATCATCCATCCATCATCCATCCTTCCATTCATTCATCCATCAATCTATCACCTATCCATCTATCATCCATCCATTTATCATCCATACATCCATCATCCATTCATCATCCATCCATCATCCACCCATCATCCATCAATCCACCCATCATCCATCCATCCATCATCCATCCTCCCATCAGCCATCAATCCATCATCCATCCATTATCCATTCATCCTCCCATCATCCATCCATCCTCCCATCATCCATCAATCCTTCCATCCATCCTCCCATCATC
>NC_056509.1:10747179-10748784 GCF_014905685.2 Nematolebias whitei
CCATCCTCCCATCATCCATCAATCCTTCCATCCATCCTCCCATCATCATCCATCCATCCCTCCTCTACCCACTTCTTCCTTTTCGGGTCAAGAGGGTCACTGGTTTCCATGTCCAGCAGTCACTGTGCGAGAGGCGGGAGACACGTGAACAGGTCTCCAGTCCATCACAGGGACAAATAGGGACAATTTAGAGTTATCAATCAGTCTAACATGCATGTTTTTGGTCTGTGGGAGGAAACCAGAGTACCTGGAGAAAATCCATGCAGCACTGAGAGAACATGCAAACTCAACCCAGAAAGCAGAGTTTGAACTGGTGACCTTCTCACTGAGTGGCAACACTCTAACCACTGAACCACCATGCTGCCCTTCTTCTTCTCCCATGTTGTAAAACAATCAAACTTACTGTCCTCACCTCCACTCTACATGTGTTTGAAGGCACAGTTTATTCATTAGCAGCCATCGTTTAGTGCCTAGATTGTACTTTTTCATGTTATTGGAATTTGGTTCAAAGTTTAGGCAGAGTTCAGGCAGCAGTTTGTTGGATGTTCTCCAGCTGAATCTTTTCCTCGGGTTTTACAGACTCTGGTTTGTCCATTGCAAACCCTTCCACCTTGGTGTCTTTGAGTATCTGCAAGATGAGTCGCTCATAAAACCAGTCCAGGTCCTGGGGGTCCTCTGGCCAGGTGAAGTACCACCTCTTCTGGACAAAAGCTCTGATTGCGTTGCACTTCATCAGCTGGTAGTGAGCCACCTGTGGTTGGATTACAGCAGAAGTTTGGGTTAGCAAAAAACAGCCTGGTGTTCTTGTTGCATGAACAAAATTCAAATGAATGTTTTTGCACTTTGTTATAGTCATCGTTTGTGTCATAACTCGGGTCATAATTCAAACTAAAAGCTGAAAGAACTGGACTTTTTTCTAGTCCAGCTACTAGTGCTCATTTTTTGCTGGTTTTATAGGAGTGATGTGGCGTTACTTGTGTCTGCTCCATGACACACACCCTTCCTACCACAACCATGATCAGGACATTCGTCAGTTCCTCCAGCATGCGACCCTGAGCGAGGGTGAACGCCTCCAGACACCAACCATCTACGAAGAGAAATAAACCTGTTAGTTTTGCTCATACTAATACATCGTACCGTCGATGCTCCTCATTGCTAACTATGGAATCAACCATAAACAGAACGCAGCATATGACACGTTTTAGGCTTGTCTATAGCAATGTCCCAGACAATCAAAGACCTGGTTTTGACTTTGACCTTGATTTGTGACCTTGAGCTTGAAGGAGGGATCATAAAATTTATAAATGACTATCTAGTAACGATGCATTAATTTGCTATTCTAAAATGCAGGTATGCACTCGATGTAAACAACAACACATTAAAATCTACATGGAAGCTTGATTCACGCGACAGAACCACAATGTGTGGAATGTGGTGCGATCTGACAAGTATGGAGTCCTGCTACACACAACAGAAAAAATGTTTTATTAAGACAGCTTTCACTAAACTACTTTACTTTGGGAGGCTATCGTCTACTGCATACTTTACTCCACATATCTGAGTACAAATATGTGCCTATATATATATATATATATATATATATAT
>NC_056509.1:10748884-10753052 GCF_014905685.2 Nematolebias whitei
CAGGTTAAATAGTCAGAAAAACAACATTTTATTAAATTCTTTATTCATTCCACCCTTTGGTTTTCTGACTAATTTTGAAAATTATTCCCTTCAAAATCAAAATCTTCAACATATCGCCTGCCAACCCATTCTTGGACAGATTCACACATACAGTATATTCAGTACACTTTGTCAATTCAGGTTTTATAACTACCCAGTATGTACTAGAAATGTTCCACAGCTTCCTCCACTCATGATGATTTGAGGTGGTCACTATTCTCTGGAAGCGTTCTTTCTGCAACTGCGCATGTATGGTTCGCAGGGTACACTTGGTCCAGTTCAGCACCTGGGTTATGTTTTGGAGTACTTCTTCAGTGTTACACCACATCTTCAACTGCCAGTTTATTTCTTTTAGCAGTATTTTGGCAGTTTCTTCTTGAGTCATGACTACTGAGGGCATCCAGACTCCAATTTGGGTAACTGCCAACGAAGCATGTTCCCTTCTTCTGTGTTATTGGCAGTAAAGTCAAACTTTGTTCCATTTTTTTTCCATCTGGTTTACATGTACCCTTCTTATTCATGTTAAACAGTGGGGTTTCCACATAAATTCTAATCTGACATCCCTTAGGTATCACTGGGATGTTTTTCCTGTTGTAGCATGCCCAACACTTGTACATAGGACAGTCAGTTGTGATGTTCCCTATCAGGCAGCTTTTTGTGTTTCAAACATGTGAATTTACTTTGTCTGACTAGAGGTCAACCAGGAACACCATGGCACCTACGACAAGGAACCTGATGCCCCAACAGCTTGCACTGCCATCTGAGCTGCCATCGGGCGCTTGCCACCAGCTTCTCCCATGTTGGCTCCTGGGTGGTCCCGGTCATCCAGTCAACAAAGACCAAGGAAACTTCAAGCTGTAGAAACAAGAAAACTGCTTACAGACAGAGAAAGAGTCATTAGTTTTCTCTCAAGTATAAATCTTTTCATCTCTATCCGTTCTGTTCTACACAGTTATTGTTCCAGCAGGAATTACTCTGGACTGCACCACGTTCTACAAATAATCAGACAATTCTTCATAAATAACAACTTCATGCAAAGGTGTGAGCAATATAAAGGTCTTTTTTCTTTTCTTTTTTTTTTTTAAATTACATTTAAAATTAACTTATTTATTAAAAAAGAAATCCTTCTTCTGGTCTTGGCCCCATTCAGACTATTAATTTATCAGTTTCTCCAAACTGAGGTTGTTCTAAAGCCTATGTGCAGCAGGTAAGATATTACTTGTTCATAACATTTTCCACAGAACCCCTCTTGAAAAGAGCTGAACTTTTACTTTAAATATGAAACAACTGCAAAACAAGATGGTGAATTTGTTTTTTTGTATTTCAGAGGTTTTTAGACACTTCGGGTTGTTTTAGATGCCGTCAAACTTCAGCTGTAGATGAACCATTTACAAACAACATATGATGCCCTTCCTTCAAAGCAGCCAGATTAACACATCCCCTTCAAGTGTACTGATGACATTTTTATTTTAGACATTTCAAATCCACCCTTTTCCCTTCAATCATCTTGGCTTTAGGCATTTTAATTCATCCTTTGTGGCCTTCATTGTCGATGTCTGGGCCTTTAATGTCAACATCAGGTGTTTTAATTTCTCCTTTAACCTTTGGCATTTTAATATCAATATCACCTTCAAGTTTGGGACCTTTTAGTTTAATGTCAAAATCTGGGCTCTCTAATTTTGGACCTTCGATGTTCAATGTTGGCAATATCTGCTTTCAGAAGGTTGATGTCAACATCTGGACCTTCTACATTTGGCCCTTTCAATCCAAATAATGGCATCTAGCCCTCAGTTCTTCTGTTGACAAACCATCCATCTCAGCTGGAGGCACTCCTGCCTGGATTAACGCCTTCCAAAAAGCAGAGTGAGTGGGTCCCTGTGTGTTATTTCAGCCGTCCCTTCCCGGCCCACGACCCATGGGTTGACTAAATGTTTTTTCATGGTTTTCAGCCCTCTCTGTGTTCCAATCTCCGAGTGCACCCAGTTCCAACACTCGGCTTCGAACATCAGTCATTGGAACAACATGCACTTGATAATCTGCTGCCAAACCCACAGCCAGTGCATCACTCACACACAGTCGAACCAGTCTTTGCACACATTCCCTTAAGGTCACCCAATGCCCATGTAAATCAGGCCAATCCGATGCTCCAGGAAACATCTGTCGGACTGCCTCTGCATAAACTTCAAACAAAAGTCTCGAGTATCCTGATGCATGCTCAATAATCCAGGTAGAAAAATCCAAAAAAGTTCAATCTGGTCCTCTGGACATTCAAAAAAAAAAAAGCAAAACAACAAAAAAATGTAGAAACGTTTCGTCTCTTATCCGAGAGACTTCCTCAGTCTGAGGTGCTGTATTCAGCTCAGTCTCTTAAATAGCACCTTCTCAGAGTGGATCAACCAGTTTTGCTGCTGACAACCAAAACCAGCTGATCACATGCTCAAGAAGGACCATCAGCCTAACAATGGATCATTAGCACACTGATGGCTGTTTACTATTCACAGAGGGCTGAGTGATACTAGCAATCACAGCATTGTAAGAGGGAGACAATTGAACATGTAGGCCTCCACCCCTGTTTAACGATGGACGGTTTCTTTTCACAAAGATGGCCTCCAAAAAGTCTCGAGTCTTGCAAAGCTCTGACTTCCTGTCAGTACGCTGAAGTCACTCCTACCTGACCTCCACCTTTATCCAACAGCCTAGCTACCCAAGCATCTGTGGGTTCTGCAGTCTGTTGTTTATATATTTTAGACAAGTAAGCAACCTCCTCCTGGGTATAGTCCTCGACTATCACTTTTAAATCTGCCTTAGGCTGTTGCTGTGCTACCAGATCCATGATTGGCTGTCCATCAAGCCCCACCATCTGTTGTCCCTGGGCGTCTACCCTCGCTTGCAACACATCTGGTATTATCTGCTGCTCTTTCTTACGTTTTCTTACAGGTTTCACATTTTTGCTCGTTGTTTGAATGATAGGAGCCCTCACCACTATTCCAGCATTTAGTTCATCCTTCTCCTCACTCCAAATGTAATTTTCATAATCCTCGTCTCCCCAGATGTTACCGTCCCAACTCGACGGATCCCATCCGGTTCCCAAATGGGCAACGAAAGTACAAACTCTTTTAGGTGACAGACTTAATTTCTTTTTCCTGAACTTTTCTCTTTTCAGGATAGAAACTTGTGTTATCGCACCCTCCGCCACATCAGTCATTCTGTTCAGCTGTGCAGTCAGCAGCTGGACATGTTGTTTCTGTAACAAGTTCTCATCTTGCGCCTCCTCGAGCGCCTGCTTCTGATACTGGGACTTGCTCGATCCCGGCATAAATTCCTCTTTGACAACATTCTCTCTTGTTGTCAACTGATACTGGGACTTGCTCGATCCTGGCACAACTTTGTCTTTGTCAACATTTTCACTTGTTGTCAACTGACACTGGGACTTGCTCGATCCCGGCACAAATTTGTCTTTGACAACATTTTCAGTTGTTGTCAACTGACACTGGGACTTGCTTGATCCCGGCACAACTTTGTCACTCGTTTTTTCTTTTCTTTTGAACATTATGCAGCACTCTTTCCAATATCCTGTTCGTGACACCAAAATGATTTGGGATATATTTGTTTAAATAAATCCAGGATTCAGAAGAGTATCAGCTTAATAATGGTCAAAAAGAATCACACACACGCCGTTTCTGCTAAAATAATAGTGTCTTTATTATTTCGCCACATATTACAGCATAACAAGCAAAGCAAGGTACAATCACAAATGTACAATCTCACAAGTATTGATGTAAGAAAAAAACTCTCACTGTGACACATAGACTGGAGAGCCAGACAGCCTAGGCAGAGCGTACACCAACACAGCTGGACATCCCGATCGGAAGACTCTCAGCAGACTCTAACTCTCTTCTGAGCGCTCTCTATTTAATACTTTCCACCCTCTGCATCACGTGAGAACATCTCCCAGTGAACAAAACATGCCCACCTGGACTAAAAACTGTGAGAAACCTCGAGATAGCGTGAAAAATTGTGAGAAACTTCGAGATAGCGTGCGGGCGGGCCAAGCCTCCTCCTCAGGCCTCTCAGGTGACTCACAATAACATGTACCAAAAACACTTTATATCACAGGTTAAATAGTCAG
>NC_056509.1:10753152-10755281 GCF_014905685.2 Nematolebias whitei
ATGTGTGTGTGTGTGTGTGTGTGTGTCATGTTAGTTGAACTCTGACTAACAGTAAAAACATTCTCAGTAAGTTCAGTTCTGGTCAAAAAATAGTTGGATAAATGCAAAATATTCCTCAAAACATTAAACATGTGAGTAAACGAGCAGTATGCTGATGTCCCTGTCGCTGAGGAATTTGAACAGTAAAAGTTTGTCGTTTGGGAGATGAGTGTTTTCCTGGATGGCAGCTGAACAGACAGTACAGTGAACCTTTTGTTTTTGTTTTTTGCTTCTCCAAGGCAGAGAGCATGAATCATGGCGAACGGAGGGAGCAAATTTTATGACCACCTGGTGCAGTAGAGGAGCCAGGGGGTGGCCAATGGTGGCCAAGGCCACCATAACTTAACTTTTGACCACCCTAATCTTTTGAGGAAACTATACTTTGAAATCAATACAATAACTAGAAAGCACTGTTTCCTCAAATGGTAGGTGTGGTCGATTTACATATTTATATTAACCTGTCTAAATAAAGGTTGAATGAATATGGTAGCACCCTGCGATGGACTTGCGACCCATCCAGGGTACACCCTGCCCCTTGCACAGTGATTGCCGGACATGGGCACCGGCAACCCCCGTGACCCAAAATGGAAGAAGCGGGTAAAAGATAATGGATGGATGAATATGGTGGCAGCCAGTGGTGGGCACAGCTAAAAAGTTAGCTACGCTTACCGCTAATTCGCCAATAAAAAAAAAATGGTTTCACTAACACTAAATCATTAAAGAGATAAATGAATTATCAGAAGCTAACACTAAAGTGTTAACTTATATCATGCACTGCTATCTCTAACTCTGTAAGTCTGTGTGTAATGTGATAATGTTGCCAGTGAACACAACTCAAACGGTTCATAAATCACAAGTAAATCGTCCATGTCCCGTTCAAAGGAGAGCTTTCAGAAATTAATCAGATCCATGAGGACCAAAGAGGCGGAGCAGAACTCTACTGTGCTGAAGCAGAGTGATGCATTCAGTGTATGTTGGACGTCTCCCTCATGTCATTTACTGTAATGAATTAACTCACTTTGCTGATCCTCTTTGTGGTTAACTACTTTTATAAACTAACTACACAGTTACTGTGTGTCATCATCAACATTCTGGTTAGGAATAATATGTGCAATGTTTCTGACTGTTTCTGACTGTTTTCGAATGTTTCCGATGTTTCTGACTGTTTCCGACTGTTTCCAACTGTTTCCAATGTTTCTAACTGTTTCTGATGTTTCTGACTGTTTAAAATGTTTGACAGTTTACAATGTTTCTGACTGTTTACAATGTTTCTGACTGTTTACAGTGATTATGTTTACATTGTTTCTGACTGTTTACAATGTTTCCAACTATTTACAATGTTTCCGACTGTTTACAATGTGTCCAAATGTTTACAATGTTTCTGACTGTTTACAATGTTTCCGACTGTTTACAATGTTTCAGACTGTTTCCAATGTTTCAGAATGTTTACAATGGTTCTGACTGTTTACAATGTTTACGACTGTTTACAGTGCTTCTGTTTGGTATGGTATGGTATAAAGTTTATTCATTTAAAAAGAAAGAGATTTAAAATGAAAGGCTGCAGAAAGAAGAAAAAAAACTTATTATATCTGCCCCTTTTTTCAAACAATCAGTTCAATCATAATAATCTTCAAAAAACAGAACAAAACGAATAACTCTTTCTAATTTTTCTAACTCTTAATACAAAACACACTAAGCTACTTCATATATATATATTTTTACAATTCAGCTTTGATCTTTTTCTTAAATGTACACAGTGACTTGGCATTTTTAACATCACTCTCTAGACCATTCCACAATCCAATTCCTTGGATTGAGGTAGACCTTCCCTTCAGACTAGTTCTGAATTTTGGTTTGAAAATTATCTCTATCCTCTTAAGATTATAACAACTTTGTCTTTTAACAAAATTTCTTTGGATATTTAATGGTAATGTGTTATTTTGAGCCCTATACATAACTAATAAAATACTATAATCTAGCAAATCATGGAACTTCAATAACTTCAGTTGATAAAATAATGTGCTTGATGGGTGACTGTAATGCTGAATAAAGAATTTAATAAAATGTTGTTTTTCTGACTATTTAACCTG
>NC_056509.1:10755291-10762618 GCF_014905685.2 Nematolebias whitei
CTGACTATTTAACCTGTGATATAAAGTGTTTTTGGTACATGTTATTGGGAGTCACCCGAGAAGCCTGAGGAGGAGGCTTGGCCCGCCCGCACGCTATCTCGAAGTTTCTCACAATTTTTCACGCTATCTCGAGGTTTCTCACAGTTTTTAGTCCAGGTGGGCATGTTTTGTTCACTGGGAGATGTTCTCACGTGATGCAGAGGGTGGAAAGTATTAAATAGAGAGCGCTCAGAAGAGAGTTAGAGTCTGCTGAGAGTCTTCCGATCGGGACGTCCAGCTGTGTTGGTGTATGCTCTGCCTAGGCTGTCTGGCTCTCCAGTCTATGTGTCACGGTGAGAGTTTTTTTTCCTACATCAATACTTGTGAGATTGTACATTTGTGATTGTACCTTGCTTTGTTGTTATGCTGTAATCTGTGGCGAAATAATAAAGACACTATTATTTTAGCAGAAACGGCGTGTGTGCGATTCTTTTTGACCATTAAGCTGATACTCTTCCGAATCCTGGATTTATTTAAACAAATATATCCCAAATCAAATGATTTCTGGTGATAATTCTTACAGCTCTTTTCTGTAAAATAAAAAAAGGCTTTGTAAATGTTTTACATGCTTCCCCCAAACATCAATGCAATAGATTAAATGTGGAACAATGATTGTGTTATACAACATGTACAGAGCTTTATCATTTAATAATTCCCTGACTTTGTATAGTACTGCAATAGATTTAGATATTTTTATTCTTACAGAATTTATGTGATTTTTCCACGTTAGCTTTTCATCAATGATTACACCTAAAAATGTCATCTCATTAACTCTACAAATCTCAACACCCTCAATTTTAAATGGATCTTCAACAGTTCTCTTTTTGTTACTAAATATCATGTATTTAGTTTTATCAAAGTTTAATGATAATTTATTAAGTTTAAACCAAGTTTGTATTTTATTAAATTCTGTCTTCATCAATTCCAGCATCCATTTTACATCTTTACCAAAACAAAAAAATGTGGTGTCATCTGCAAAAAGGACACATTTGAGGAGTCCTGATACATTTACTAAGTCATTCACATATAAAATAAATAACTTTGGTCCAAGTACAGAGCCTTGAGGAACTCCACATGTGATATTGCAGAGGTCAGATCTTACACCATTTATTTATACAAACTGTTCCCTATTTTTCAAATAGCTAGATACCCAGTGTAATGCTGGTCCTCTTATACCATATTTATTCAATTTTTCAAGGAGAATATTGTGGTCAATAATATCGAATGCTTTTTTTAAATAAAAAAAAATACTAACAGTATTGTTTTTGATCGACAGCAGTAGTTATTTGTTCTATTAATTCCATGCGAGCCATTGATGTAGAGTTTTTTGATCTAAACCCATACTGACTGCTACTTAGAATGTTTTGTTTAGTAATAAATTTATCTAATCTGGTCACAAATAGTTTTTCAAGAATTTTTGAGAACTGTGGTAATAAGGATATTGGTCTATAATTATTGAACACACATTTATCACCATTTTTAAAGAGAGGAACTACCTTAGCTACTTTCATATTGTCTGGAAATATTCCTTTTGAAAATGATAAATTACAAATATATGTAAACGGCTCGATAACATAACTCATTATGTCCTTTGCAAACATCATATCCATGTCCACCCAGTCTTTTGATCTCTTATCTGTAAGATTTTTTGTTACATTCATTATTTCTTCTTTGTCAGTTCCATTAAGAAAAATACTGTTGTCACAACCTATAACTGAATGGTTCACATTATTGTCTACTTTGGGTATTTTAGCTGCAAGGCTTGATCCAACGTTCACAAAATAATGATTAAATCCATTTACAATTTCATTTTCATCATGGATTTCATTGTCATCTTTCAAAAAATGTGAAATACCTGTTTTTGCTTTATGACTTTTCAGAACACTATTTATTACTCGCCATGTAGCTTTCATATCACCATTACTTTTATTTAATAAATCATTATAATATTCCTTCTTGGGCAGCACGGTGGCGCAACTGGTAGAGCTGCTGCCTCTCAGCGAGCAGGTCCCTGGTTCAAATCCCGGTCCGGGGGCCTTTCTGGGTGGAGTTTGCATGTTCTCTCCATGCATGCGTGGGTTTTCTCCGGGTACTCCGGTTTCCTCCCACAGACCAGGCTGATTGGCAACTCTAAATTGTGTAGTGAACCAGATAACCTCAAATCTACCAGATGGACAGAGACTGTTATTTTCATTGATCTGAATAAGTCTGAACCATCTGATGAACTTTCTTTCTTGAATTAATCAAGCAGAAAAGACAATTCTTTATAATCATTACTGTCTTACAAATGTTTTGATAATCAAATTGTGTTAGTTCACTCAATGCTTTACAGGTTGAAAAGAACTACTAATTTTTATTTTTACATAAACAGTAAGTAATGATTTTTGTTCCTCATTCAGAGAAGAAATCACCTGAATATGCCTTTCTTGATTTTCTGTCTGAAATGAGCAAGCTGTCGTAAGTATGTTAAAGGTTGGTTTTCGGTCAACTAAAATGTTTACCGAGAAAAATGTCATGTTTTACTATTTGAAAAGATTACAAAGTGTGAGACTCCACGAAGTCTGCTGTTGCTGCAATAATCTTTTCTGTATGTTGTAAACAATCCTTGACTTATGATAACATCTTACGTCACAAATCCACTCCTCTTTCTGGTCCTTCCACGAATCAGAAAGCTCTAAATTGAACAGGAAGTCGACCCAAATAAAATGTGGCAACTTCTCAGTTCATAGAGAAGAGAATGGAGATTAGAGAATTATGAATTCCAGAGTCCAAGAGAATGTGAGAGTTCCAAGATTGAGAATGCAGTCGGTTCTGAAAGCTTCAGAGCAATGAAGAATCCAGAGGTTTTTTTGGGGATTATAATTCTGTTTTGAGCTAATCAACGCACGACTTTCTGAAGGTTTGGTAGCTCTCGACGGAGACGCTGAAACGAGTCAGAAAGGAACTACATCCAACGCTGATTCATCGTCAACAGGTAGATGGTTCTATTTTGACCAAGTGTACCGTGAGAAGCTGAGATCGGACGGAGCGTGCAACTTCTGGTCAAACAGATTAAATTCCCTCACACATTTCCTCTGTAAGATAAATCTCAATTTAATCTTAAACTCTTCTCTCTCATAAATCTGTACAGATATTTTTAGAAATGTCTGAAGCAAAGTCCTCAAATCACCGCCGAGTGATTTGAAGTTCATTTTCTGTGAAACTGTCTGTTATTATTTTCATATTTTGCCAAATTAATGTAAATGTTTGATGTTAAACTTTGATTCTGAAAATAAATGATTCCATTCATTTGATGGGTCAAAGATAAACAACGTCTCTCGTTACATTTCTGTTAAATTCAATGCACGACATTTACAGTCAGAAAAATGAAGAACTCGTGAAAAGTATGCATAAATATATATCCATATATTTGTCATACAACAAGTGACACGTACCTCACGTGTCTCACTACAATTGGTGGCCCGTCACGTGCTCATAAATGGACTGTAACTAATGTGCTAATTGATTTTCATGTTGGCATGTGTTATAAAATAACAGTTGAAACCGTGCGTCTTTACGCAGCCGGAGCTGCGCGCTTGGAGCTGCACCGCCTGAAGCGAAATGCTGCATGTTTTTAAGCGTGTTGGTCTGTGATGCTCAGAAAGCTCACAGAGAAGCTGAAATTGAGTCATAAGTCTTTATAAAGCTGAATTGTACGTCTGTATGTGTAACTTAAGCTGGCTTTGAGCTGTGGAAACGCTTCATTCTGTTTAAACTGTGTTCCGGACGCTTCTGGTCCGCTTCGGTTCTGTGGTTCCGACTCGGTTCTGGAGCTTCGAACGAGTTGTTTTAAATAGCTAGAAAGACGTTTTGTCACGGAGCGCCGTTCTCTGTGCAGCTCAGGGGGTTGTTTCGTTACAATTTTTAACAGAAAAAGTGCATTTTGATGGTTTAAAAGACGAAAAAGTGACGAACTATTTTACGCTAATCTAACTTGCTAGCTGGGGAATACGCTTCGTGGTTGGTTGTTTGCTGCTTTGGAAAGCTCTGATTTGCTGAGAAAGGTTGACTGTCGTCACCTCCCCTCACCCCTACGCTGCGTCATTGGTTGAGAAAGACCGTGTGTAACGTTCTGATTGGATGAGGGAAGTGTCAATCACGCCACCCGGAAATGAAATTCGTTTTCATAGGGAATAAAATCTGCTTTTTAACGCTGGAAAGCGCATTAAAGCTGTGTTCTGAAACGCTGTTTACATTCTTCGAAACATATTCGCTGAAAGTTCGCCACGTTTGAGTTTAAAGACCGTCATAGAATGATGCTTTTGAACTACGCTAGCGATGCTAAATTTTAAGCTAACAAGCTAATGACCGGGTGGAGGACGTGTCACGTCACTTCCCCCAAGTCGGAAATGAGCTTTACCGTGCTTAAATTCGCTAAATACGGCTGCGATTTTGTTCCACAAAATTCATGTTTCATGATATAAGGTCTGATTGGAAAAATTTTGCCACGTTTGTGTAAAAAATCCGTTCAGAAGTGTTGGTTTTCACCGAAGCAAGCCGATGCTAATTTTAGCTAACAAGCTAACGACCGGACGCCACAGGAAGTTATAGCACCCCTAGTGGACGACACAAACAGTGTCTGAGTTAAAATAGTTGAGGATCTGCTGACATCTTGTGGAGAAGACGTGGGATCACAGGTTTTCACTTCGTTTTTAGGTGAAGAGTGACATTAAACGTTTTTATTTTCCTGAAAGGCAATTTTTGGGTTAAAAAACTTCCTCAAAGCTGAATAAACACTGTTATCTTGCATTTTAAAAGTTATGAAGGTATTTATGCTGAGAGCTTTTGCCAAACAAATTTTTATTCACTGGTAAATCCTTGAGAAACGGGTACATAATAAAAATTTAGAAACTTTTAAATAAGGTACAGTTACAAATATTCACAGAGTTGAATAGTTTACTCATTTTGCTAGAAGATAACGCACGTTTAATTGATAAATCACTAAATAAGAGTAAAGCTTATCAGGAAAAAGAGATTTTCTGATTTTATTTTACCACCTAAACATTTACATCTACTATTTAATTTCTAAATAGCAGATAATGGCGGACGGAGAGGGAAACACTGACCCCTTACAATCCGAGGATGTGGTCCAGACAGCCTTACACATTTTGACAAATTCAATTCTTGGCAAAACTTTGGAGGACTTGCAAGTCCTTGATGAGAATCAAAGACATGAGGAGCTGCAGAGTTTATCAAGAGCAGCTACAGTGAAGGAGGACGCAAAATCAGGCCGCATACGGTTAGCAAAAATCTCTCTGCTTCTGAAGGCGGAATTAGACCGTTTGGTAGTGGAAAAGGGCGTGCTATTGATAAGTGAATCTGAGGCGCTGCAGCAACTCCTTGAGGCTGCTGAAGACCTCTCAAAGAAAAAGCTGTCAGAACAGGCTCAATCATATGAGGAGAAGTGTGCCGAGCTGATAAGTGAATCTGAGTTGCTGAAACAAAAGATTCAAACTGATAAGGACCTCTCAAAGAGAGAGCTGTCAGAACAGGCTCGATCATATGGGGAGAAGATTGCGGATAAGGAACGAGCGTACCAAGACGTGTGTGCAGATAACAATGAGTTACAAGCACGGTTGCAAACCGCTTTAAGGGAGCTGGCCGATTGCAAGGCAGAAAAGGGGTTAATAACCCGGAGTTGGCTGACTTTACAAGGTGAAAATCAGTCAACAAATGAGCGTCTGGCAGCTTGTGAGGAGAAGTTAGCTACAGCTACAAACCTGTTTTCTGACATGGAGCTAGCTGGCTCGAGACTCAGAGACGAGCAGGGTCAGCTACAACCACCCCAGACAGGTGCTGTTGCATCTCCTCCCCTTAGCCCCGTTTCAACACCCCCAACCCGGGGGATAAGGACGGGTCTGCACCCACATGCGCCTCTTCCTCCGGACACCAGGCAGTCACCTCCACCCCCATCTCGGGCGGTGGGGTTCGACCTGCACCGGTATGCACCTCCTCCTCCTGACGCCAGGCGGTCACCCCCATCTCAGGTGGGGTTCGACCTGCACCGGTATGCACCTCCTCCTCCTGACGCCAGGCAGTCACCTCCACCCCCATCTCGGAGGGTGGGGACAGACCTGCACCAATATGCACCTCCTCCTACCAACCCTTATCAGCCACCCCCACCCCCACCATGGGCAGTAGGGGCAGGACTTGATCAGTCTGCACCACCAGTCACACAAGTTCGACCGGTGATACAGTCTCCTTCAATGGATGATTTGCAGAAAATCTCAAAATATGTGCAACGCTTCGTTCCCGGCCCTATGGGGTCCGCAGGAACAAAAGCGTATCTCAAAGATCTGGAGTTCAGATTGAGATCTTATCCTAATGCTACGGTAGACGATAAGATAAGTCTGATACGGCTCACTTCAGACAGAGAGGTGTTCACCTTCATCGAGCGTCTACCTGATGCAACGAGGAGGGATTACAACCTTCTGTGTGAAGCTTTGATCAGAGAGTACGACCCATGCACGGGGCCTGCTGGTTTTCCAGCTGCAGACAAGGTCACGCAGGGCAAGACTGAACATCCAAAAGTTTATTACAAAAGAATCTTCCAAGCCTATTTTGGTAACAGAAATGAGACCGGAATGGAAGAAGATGATGGTTTTAAGTTTGTTTTCAGCAAAAATCTCCACTCTGATTTTAAAAAATCAGTACAAATGATGGCAAATTTCAGAGAAAAATCCATCAGTGAGATTAAACAGTGTGCTGTGAATGTGTTTGAAGCATGTTCTCATGCTAAGACGCCCATTGAAGTGTTTCCTAGTGTAAAGGTTAAACCCCTCCCTCTTGAACTAGAAGGACGACGTGCTTCGCCGCCTCCTCCTAAGAAGAAAGAGAGAAAACAGTCTGTTCAAGCTAACAAACCGCGTACTGAAGGTGCACGCTGGGACAAAAAGGCTCCTCTTTCAGAGGAAGACAGTGATTATCGAAAAAGGGGTGAACGCAGGACGCAACGATATGAGAAACCATATCGGCAGGGGCAGTACGTAAAGGAAACCCCGCAAGACGTACCTGACCGTCCCCCACCTCGGACGAAACGAACCGAGGCGAAAAAATCACAAAAGTTCCAGAAACAAGGCCCTACACCTCTGAGCTCGGAAGAGACAGAGAAGCTACGCAAGTTGTTGGAAACTTTGAAACACACTGACACGGGAACCCAACCAGGAGCACTTTGCAGTAATGTAATTCCTATTACATCTGAGGGCGCGAATGACAACATAACAGATGTCGGTGGAACACACCAAGACAT
>NC_056509.1:10762718-10774717 GCF_014905685.2 Nematolebias whitei
ATTATCGAGACGATATGGGATTATAATCAACACAATGGAATACCAAGAACATTGTGGAATTACCTTGACTTTGTTTCCTTGCTGGATTACTTCTGACTTTGGTCTTCCTTGCTGGATTACTTCTGACTTTGGTCTTCCTTGCTGGATTACATCAAGCTCAAGGACATTTGAAGGTCTAAGTTCACGGTTGGAATTCATCCCCATGGACAGGTGATGATTTCCAAAGGGGGGACTGTAGTGAACCAGATAACCTCAAATCTACCAGATGGACAGAGACTGTTATTTTCATTGATCTGAATAAGTCTGAACCATCTGATGAACTTTCTTTCTTGAAT
Organism: Nematolebias whitei; assembly: GCF_014905685.2. NCBI lineage: Eukaryota > Metazoa > Chordata > Actinopteri > Cyprinodontiformes > Rivulidae > Nematolebias > Nematolebias whitei. The sequence continues at coordinate 10,763,054 of NC_056509.1, forward strand.
TAATCAAGCAGAAAAGACAATTCTTTATAATCATTACTGTCTTACAAATGTTTTGATAATCAAATTGTGTTAGTTCACTCAATGCTTTACAGGTTGAAAAGAACTACTAATTTTTATTTTTACATAAACAGTAAGTAATGATTTTTGTTCCTCATTCAGAGAAGAAATCACCTGAATATGCCTTTCTTGATTTTCTGTCTGAAATGAGCAAGCTGTCGTAAGTATGTTAAAGGTTGGTTTTCGGTCAACTAAAATGTTTACCGAGAAAAATGTCATGTTTTACTATTTGAAAAGATTACAAAGTGTGAGACTCCACGAAGTCTGCTGTTGCTGCAATAATCTTTTCTGTATGTTGTAAACAATCCTTGACTTATGATAACATCTTACGTCACAAATCCACTCCTCTTTCTGGTCCTTCCACGAATCAGAAAGCTCTAAATTGAACAGGAAGTCGACCCAAATAAAATGTGGCAACTTCTCAGTTCATAGAGAAGAGAATGGAGATTAGAGAATTATGAATTCCAGAGTCCAAGAGAATGTGAGAGTTCCAAGATTGAGAATGCAGTCGGTTCTGAAAGCTTCAGAGCAATGAAGAATCCAGAGGTTTTTTGGGGATTATAATTCTGTTTTGAGCTAATCAACGCACGACTTTCTGAAGGTTTGGTAGCTCTCGACGGAGACGCTGAAACGAGTCAGAAAGGAACTACATCCAACGCTGATTCATCGTCAACAGGTAGATGGTTCTATTTTGACCAAGTGTACCGTGAGAAGCTGAGATCGGACGGAGCGTGCAACTTCTGGTCAAACAGATTAAATTCCCTCACACATTTCCTCTGTAAGATAAATCTCAATTTAATCTTAAACTCTTCTCTCTCATAAATCTGTACAGATATTTTTAGAAATGTCTGAAGCAAAGTCCTCAAATCACCGCCGAGTGATTTGAAGTTCATTTTCTGTGAAACTGTCTGTTATTATTTTCATATTTTGCCAAATTAATGTAAATGTTTGATGTTAAACTTTGATTCTGAAAATAAATGATTCCATTCATTTGATGGGTCAAAGATAAACAACGTCTCTCGTTACATTTCTGTTAAATTCAATGCACGACATTTACAGTCAGAAAAATGAAGAACTCGTGAAAAGTATGCATAAATATATATCCATATATTTGTCATACAACAAGTGACACGTACCTCACGTGTCTCACTACAATTGTCCCTAGGTGTGAGTGAGAGAGTGAATGGTTGTTTGTCTCGTTTGTCTCTATGTGGCCCTGTGATGGACTTGCGACCCGTCCAGGGTGTACCCCGCCCCTCGCACAGTGATTGCTGGACATGGGCACCGGCGACCCCCGTGACCCAAAATGGAATAAACGGGTAAAGAAAATGGATGGATGGATATTCCTTCTTGTGTTTCCTTATAATCCCTACTAATTTATTTTTATACTTCTTATATTTCTCTTCGGCCTCTTGTGTTCTCAATTTCAAGAAACATGTATACAAATATATATATATTTTTTAAACAAGCATTTCTCAACCCTTTCGTCATCCATGGTTGGTCAACAACATTTCTCTTTGTATAATTATTTTGCACACAATTCTTTTCATACAGAGCTCCTAAAATATTCATATACTCATCATATGATCTGTTCACATCATCAACATACACGTCTTTCCAGCTTTGTTTATGTAAATCATCTTTTAATTTGGCCAATGCTTTTTTTTTAATGTGTTTATTGTTTTTTTCTTAATTGTGATTTCTTTTGTAATGCTTTGATCATTTTTATAAATCGTGAAAACTGGTAAATGATCACTCAAATCACTCATTAAAATACCTCCCATCACATCCCCATTTGTTACATTTGTGAAAATATTATCGATTACTGTAGCGCTATGAGTTGTAATTCTTGTTGGTTTTGATATTAACGGATAAAGATTTAAACTATACAATGAATTTGTAAATGTACTGATGTTATTTGAATCCGTTTTATTTCCCAGGTCAATATTAAAGTCTCCACACAAAAAAAATGCTTTTATAAAAAATCTTGTCCAATATTTGTACAATTTTATCAGTGAATATTTCTATATTTGATCCTGGAGATCGATATACACAACTTATCAATATGTTTTTATCATTCTTGTTTATTATTTCTATTGTTATTATTTCCATGTTATTATCAACAATTATTGACATTTCATTAATTAACACATTTTATTTCATTTTTAACAAATAGAGCCACTCCACCTCCCCTTTTGTTGCTTCTGTTCACATGATATAATTCATACCCTTCCATGTGAACATTATTTGTGTTTTCATCATTGAGCCATGTCTCTGACAGTGCTATTATTGTAAAAGTTCTGTTTAGCTGTTTTAAATAATCTGTTATTTTGGATATATTTGCATTCATACTTCTACTATTAAAGTGAATAAGAGAGAGACCTCCATTTGTCATATTGATGTCATTAAACTGTTCTTCATTGTAATATTCACAGTCTTTTATTGCAGGGAAAAATTTGTATCAATCACATCTTCAACATTGTATATTTTAAACTCTAAGTCTTCGTATGTTGCCATGTTTTAATGTATTTGTTCATTTTTACATTTTGTTAATTTCTTGTTTATGAAGTTATGTCAATGATTTATCATCTGTTCTCTCCTGAGCTCATTTTAGTCTTTCCAAATCCTTGAGTTCTTTTATTATTTTAGCCTGAGATCCTTCCTGTATTTTGATCCAGATGTTTCCATTTCTTGTCCAAGTTGATGATATTTTTTTCTGTTTTTTCAACAACCTTGCTTCACGTGCAATAATTCCATTTTTTTTAGTTAGATGTTCATTTATGTAAACATTTGTTCCCTTCAGTTTTTTTGCTTGCATTATTACCTTGTTTCTGGATTTCCTGCTAACGAACTTGATGACTATGTATGGTTTGAGTTTATCAGATTTGTTGGGCAGGGTGTGACAGATTGAAATGTCCTCATGTTCGATGTCAATGTCTTTGTTTTGTAAAAATTTCACTACTTGCTCCTCCAGAGTCTGTAGTTCTTCCTGTGGTGCGTCTTCTGTAATGTTAGTACCTGCAGCAACTCTTGCATGTGTCCGGTTCCTAACTTCCAGTCCATTGATCACCAAGTTGTCTAGTCTTGTGTATTGTTCCAAGTCGTCTACTTTTTGTTCCAGTTCAGCTGTTTTTTTTGTCTTTATTACTTATCAGTTCTTTCAATATTTTCACTTCTTCAATCAGACCGGTCAGAAGTTCACACTTGGATGCTAATCTTGTCAGTTCAGCACTTATAAAGTTCAAAGATTTTTTAACTTCCTCCATATCTTCTGAATTATTTTCCAACTCTTGTTTCCTTAGTTTGTGTTTGCTCGGCATTACTCACGCTACTTCTGGATTGTTGGTATCAACTCTCAGAAGCACAAGGTCTAGCCACGAGGTTCGCAGATTTATGTTGTTAGCCGAGGCCTAGCGGCAACAACCCCCAGATCCCACGCGGTCTCTCGGTTTACTCGGCCCCAGCTGCTCAGTTTACTCTGCAACAGCTCCCAGATCCGACCGCTGTAGCTTAGCTCCCTCGGCTTCAGCGGCTCGCAGGTCCAAATGGCGCAGACCGAGTCTCTGTTGTAACAACCCCCAGGTCCGACAGCTGTAGCTCGGCTCCCTCGGCTTCAGCGGCTCGCAGGTCCAAACAGCGACAGACCGGGTCTCCGCTGTAACAACCCCCAGGTCTGACAGCTGTAGCTCGGCTCCCTCGGTCCAACGGCTAGTGGCGTTAGCACTCACCAGGCCTCACTCACAATGTTTCCGACTGTTTACAATGATTCCGACTGTTTACAATGTTTCCAGCTGTTTCTGATGTTTCCGACTGTTTATAATGTTTCTGACTGCTTACAATGTATCTGTTTACAATGTTTCTGACTGTTTACAATGTTTCTGAGAGTTTACGATGTTTCTGACTGTTTACGATGTTTGACTGTTTACGATGTTTCTGTTTACCATGTTTCTGACTGTTTATAATGTTTCTGACAGTTTATAATGTTTAACTGCTTACAATGTTTCTGTTTACAATGTTTCTGACTGTTTATGATGATTCTGACTGTTTACCATGTTTCTGACTGTTTGTGATGTTTGACAGTGAAAATGGGTTTTTCATGTTGTTTTCCTGTTTTGACTTGGTTTGGCATTTCTGTTGAAGTCTCTGTTATTGCCTGTAAACTGACACGAGAGTTACATTATTAATGGATTAGCGGAACCGTGTCCAGCACTGGTGGTAGCCATCTTGGATTTTGATGTGACAACCCCATTTTTGATAGTGAGCTTTCTGGCATTCAGATGAAGCCACACACCAAAATGGAAGTCGATACCTCAGTTTTCCTCCGTCATGCTCACAACATGGACAAAAAGATGGAGAGTATTTCTATTTTCCGCTATTCGCTCTACAATGGGGGACAACAAAGATATTAAACCATTGTGTGTTTTTATGGGCTGAGATGGCGTAGTTAGGGCAACTGACTTGGGACCAGAAAGTTACGGCTCGACTCCCAGCCATTCCCACCACGTGTCGTGGTGTCCCTGAGCAAGACATCCAATCCCTAACTGCGTCCCGGGTGCTTACATAGCTGCCCACTGCTCCACCTAGGTGTATCTCAAGGTGTGATGGGTTAAATGCATTTCGTCATTGTATGGAAACATACAGCACATAGTGTAAATGACCTTTCTAATATTTTCTTTATCGTAAATTGGTTCCTAAGTGTTTATTACTCTGCTGCATCAATGATGCAGCTAATGCTTTTATTTTGAAAGGCACTGAACAACAAGGTTTCATAAATTAAGTGTTGCAAACTGTACAGCAGCAGCGCAAACCACAGGCGCAAACTCCAGTGTGCAGAGAGATGTGCTCCACGGCTAAAAGGAAAAATGGATTATTAAAATGTAATTCTAAGCTGCAAACGATTCCTTAGCACCTGGTTAGTGAGGGAACAAGGTTGGTACTAGAGTTTTGTTGTGTAAATTCAATTCAATTCAAAAATACTTTATTAATACTTTATTAATTTAAACTTTATTTATTAAATGTATATTTACTTATATTTCACAGAGTATATTGGTTTCTACTAAGTGTAAAGGTTGTGTTTTCACTCACTAGAGGGCACACGTGCCCTTTAGTAATTTAGTCATATAGTAATGCAAAGGCCTTTTTCTACTTGGATTATCAAGCATGCATCAGGATAGTCTCAACCAGCTGGTCAAAGCAGATGGCCGCTTGTCCTGAGCCTGGTTCTGCTGGAGGTTTCTTCCTTTTAAAAGAGAGTTTTTCCTTTCCACTGTTGCCACTGTTCTTGCTCAGGATGGGAGACTGCAATGAAGCAAAGATTCAATTTGTCTGCTGGATTCCTTAGATAGCGAACTTTACTAATTGGCTTTTATGTATGTGAATGTTCCTGTAAAGTGCCCTGAGACAACTTTGTTGTGATTTGGTGCTATATAAATAAACTGAATTGAATTGAATTGTATATTGTATGTTATGTAAAGTCACAGACAGTTGCAGTACGTGTATCTTATTTAATTGTTTGGTATAGGAAAGGTTAAAGGCAACATGCTGTTGGAGTTACAAATGGTATTTTTGACTTTGTGTATTTTGTAGCTCTTACGGTGTGTTCCATAGAAGGATTGTGAAGCATCAGTTTAAGAAACCATCTTTTCAGCTGTACACATAGTACTTGTACACTTATATTAGATGGCACAAATGTTCCCTCCTATTAAAATAATGCCACTTTCTTCTTTTTGTAAGCTTTGAAATATCTGAGAAATGTTGTGCTTTTCTTGTTTAATTTCAAGAATGATGGATGGATAAATACTGTACATAATAATAATAATAATAATAATAAATAATTTTATTTAAAAAGCGCCTTTCATGACACCCAAGGACACTTTACAGTAAGAACAAAGATCAACAGGAATAAATTAAATAAAGAATATAAAATACATACAGAATATAAAATGCATAAAGAATATAAAATGCATACATCAAATTTAAGGATAAGCGAGTCTAAAGAGATGTGTTTTCAGAGCAGTCTTGAATATAGAAAGAGAGGTGGTGTTTCGTAAGTCAGGGGGTAGAGAGTTCCAGAGATGAGGGGCAGAGCAGGTGAAGGCCCTGCTCCCCATGGTGGAGAGGCGGGCAGAGGGTACATGGAGATGTAGTGAAGAGGAGGATCTGAGAGAGCGAGAGGGGATGGAGATGTGTAGGAGGTCAGATAGGTACGGAGGGGCAAGGTTGTGGATAGCTTTGAAAGTGAGAAGAAGAATTTTGAAGACGATGCGCGATTTAACCGGGAGCCAGTGGAGCTGCTGCAGGACAGGAGTGATGTGGTTATAGGAGGAGGTTTGAGTGATGACACGGGCAGCTGAGTTCTGGACCAATTGCAGCTTCTGGAGAGATTTGTTGGGGAGGCCATAAAGAAGGGAGTTGCAGTAGTCAATCTGGGAAGTCACAAGACTGTGAACAAGGATGGCTGTGGAGCGGGGTGTGAGAGAAGGGCGGAGACGGTTAATATTTCAGAGATGGAAATAGGCAGACCGAGTGACGTTGTTGATGTGTGAAGTGAAGGAGAGAGTGGTGTCGAGGATGACACCAAGACTCTTGACCTGAGGCGAGGGGGATAGCAGAGAGTTGTTAAGGGGGATGAGAAGATTTTCTGATTTTGAAAGAGAGTTTTTGGTACCGACAAGAATGATTTCTGTTTTGTTACTGTTTAGTTGTAGGAAATTGTTAGAAAACCAGTGATTTAGCTCATTAAGACAGTCGGTGAGGATGGAGTGTGGGTGGGTGGAGTTTGGTTTTGTTGACAAGTTAGTGCTGTGTGTCATCAGCATAACAGTGAAAATGGACACCAAATTTACGGAAGATGTGACCTAGAGGAAGGAGGTAAATGATGAAGAGGAGGTGTCCGAGGGCAGAGCCTTGGGGGACACCCGTGGAGACTGGGAACGAAAGGATTTGAGCTGAATGAATTGAGTGCGGTCAGAGAGATATGATTTGAACCAGTCTAACGGAGTGGAGTGTTTAAAGAAGGGGCCCCACGTCCGAGCTTTGCCCTGACCCCTCACCTCTGCTACTCAACAAGACGCTGTCATTAAAAAAAAAAAAAAACAAAGCAAAACAAAAAAATGTAGAAACGTTTCGTCTTTCATCCGAAAGACTTCCTCAGTCTGAGGTGCTGTATTCAGCTCATTCTTATAAATAGCACCTTCTCAGAGTGGATCAACCAGTTTGCAGCTGACAGCCAAAACCAGCTGCTCACATGATCAAGAAGGACCATCAGCCTAACAATGGATCATTAGCACACTGATGGCTGTTTGCTATAGAGCTCTGGAACATACGTCACTGCGTTGAGGGCGTGTGGGGGTGTGTTCCTCAGAAAAAAAAAAAAAACCTCTGGTGTTTTTCATGGTGTCACTGCTGTATCCTCCTTCATAATGCTGAAAAGCAACTCAAAACAAAGTGGACTATATCGTGACAAACTTCTTCCAGATGCCAAAAAACGAAGCATGGAAAAAATAGGCAAAATTGGAAATGTCGCCCCTTTGAAAAAATTAAAAAGGAGCAGTGACCCGGAGTAATATTTGCCTCCACTGACATTCCCAGTCATTTTATCAGACCTGGTGTGTGCCAGTGCTTACACTGCAAATAATTTAAAGAATTAGAAGTTACTGGAATCGCTTGCCCAATCTACGAAAGGCTGGGTAGACGATTTGGACATTTTTAAAACCCCGGATTGTGAATATGTTGTGGTTTGAACAAAGGTACATTGTTCTTGGTTCCATAATTTTACATAAATTATTAATGTATATTATTTTAGAATCAATCAACCTTCTGTATATCCTGATGCATGCTCAATAATCCAGGTAGAAAAATCCAAAAAAGTTCAATCTGGTCCTCTGGACATTAAAAAACAACAACAACAACAACAACAAAGCAAAAAAATATAGAAACGTTTCGTCTCTCATCCGAGAGACTTCCTCAGTCTGAGGTGCTGTATTCAGCTCAGTCTCTTAAATAGCACCTTCTCAGAGTGGATCAACCAGTTTGCTGCTGACAACCAAAACCAGCTGCTCACATGGTCAAGAAGGACCATCGGCCTAACAATGGATCATTAGCACACTGATGGCTGTTTGCTATTCACAGAGGGCTGAGTGATACTAGCCATAACAGCATTGAGGGGGACAGTTGAACCCGCAGGCCTCCACCCCTGTTTAATGATGGACAATTTCTTTTCACAAAGATGGCCTCCTTTACTCCTCTCTCAAACCATCATTCCTCTCTGTCCAGGATGTGAACATCTTCATCCCTGAAAGAGTGACCGCTGGCCTGGAGATGAGTGTAGACCGCAGAGTCCTGGCCTGATGATGTTGATCATCAGCACAGAAGATCAACATCATCAGGCCAGGACTCCGTGTTCAACTGTCCCCCTCTTACACTGCTCTTATTGCTAGTCACTCTGACCTCTGTGAATAGTAAACAGCCATCAGTGTGCTAACGATCCATTGTTAGGCTGATGGTCCTTCTTGACCATGTGAGCAGCTGGTTTTGGTTGTCAGCAGCAAACTGGTTGATCCACTCTGAGAAGGTGCTATTTAAGAGACTGAGTTTAGTGCAGCTCCTCAGACTGAAGAAGTCTTTCGGATGAAAGACGAAACGTTTCTACATTTTTTTGTTTTGTTTTGCTTTGTTTTGTTTTGTTGAGTGTCCAGAGGCCCAGACTTAACTTTGTTAGAATTTTCTACCTGGATTATTGAGCATGCGTCAGGAACACGCTGTCAGTTTCCCTGAAATGTTTTTTTTTTAAAGAAAAGTCTAATAAAGTGACGTCATCATAGATTTACTACAACAGGTTGTTAAATAGCTGACTTATCACAGCTCTGACCTCCTTCAGCCTCATGTCGACTTTATGTTTTGAATACGAGCTCTTTGAAAATGTCAGATTGACTCCGCTTTTCATTGCGCAACGCGGTTAATTAACTGCGTTGTTTACTGCGTGAAGTTTGCGGTGTTCACACAGTTCATGAGCTGATTTTAAAAAAGTCAGAAGAAATGTCGAAGCTCCTTCAGGTCTTACCTGAGCTGCTGACAGAAGCACATGGAGGTCCGTGAAACCACAAAACTCCTCCGTCGGAACAAGAAAACGCATGAGCTTTGAGGAGGAAGCGAGGTACAGTCCTTGGTGTCCAAACGTTTCCTTCCTGTTTCGGATTTGTAAAACTGATTTTGTAGCTTTTCTCCTCCCGCGGCTCCATCTGAGGTAACACCACAAGGGGCACACGGTTCATCTGTCTGTATGTCAGTCTGCCTGTTTGTCTTTCTGTCTTCCTGCCTGCCTGCCTGCCTGCCTGTCTGTCTGTCTTGAGTTATAGACCTGTTTTTGTGGTGGGTGTGGATTGGACACCAAACGTTAATCAGCCGCAGATTTACACCCAACGGTCACTTTCTGAAAGTTTCAAGAAACTGTGTCCAGTGGTTCACAAGATATTTTACTAACAGACAAACAGGGTTGACTCCAACAGTTTAATGCTGAAATTTTAGGCTTTCCACGCAATGAGGTATAGGCTATTATATTACAGATCTTAATGTTCCATATTTTCCTAACAGAGCACTTTGCTCTCAGGCTGCAGGTTTACTTGTGGTTCCTAGAATTTACAAAAACAGAATGGGAGGCAGTTCATTTCCTTCAGTTATCAGGCTCCTCTCTTGTGGAACCAACTTTTAGTTTCTGTCTGTGAGACTGACACATTGTGTAGTTTTAGGACTGGGCTTTTGGGTTTCCTGAGCTATTCCTTAGTTCTGCTGCTATAGGCTTAGACTACTGGAGGACAAATTGACCATATTTCCTCTCTCTGCTGCTGTCTTGACTTACTCTACTCTACCTGTTTGTATTTGCAATTATTTCTATCTTAACATGTTTTTAGTCTTTCCTCCTATAGAAACTACACCTGGACCTGTCATTCTGTGTTTGTTTCTCCCTCCTGTTCCTCTCAAACCTGTGGTTGAAGCAGATGGCCACTCATCCTGAACCTGGTTCTACTGGAGGTTTCTTCCTGTTAAAATTGAGTTTTTCCTGTCCGCTGTCTCCTTTGTGCTTGCTCAGGATGGTAGATTGTGATGAAGTGAAGATTAAACATAATATGCTGCTTCCTTAGAGAACTGTACTGAAAGTCTTTTATAATATATGTGAATGTTTCTGTTCAGTGCCCTGAGACGACTTCTGTTATGACTTGGAGCTACAGTAATAAACTGTATTGGATTATGTGTATAGCATATGGGTTGTTACCGTAACGACTCTCAGCTACTACCACACCTAAATGATGAATTGATGCCTTTTTGTTTTGTTTTCCTTAGTTCAATCGGCTCTGCCGGTCATCTTCAATGAAGCTGGCTCCAAAAATTAACCAATTAAAGACAAACACCCAGTGACTATATCCTAAAAAATCATAGAAGTATGTTCAAAATATATTTTGCTAACAGACCAACAGAGTTGTCTACAAAAGATTTTGTGCAATCTGTTGGCATTCACAACACGTGGTGAGGGTAACTCTCAGGCAGTACCACCAAACCTTAGGCCAATTTCTGTAATATTGACTGAGTTACAGCTACTGGGGCACTGTGGCTGAGTGGTTAGAGCAGACATCCTCCAATAGGGGTTTGATTCCACAAGCAGTCACAAGTTGAAGAGTCCCTGGGCAAGACTCTGAACCCCTCATTGTCTCTGATGTGTCCCATCAGTGTATGCATGTGATCTAAAGCTCTGATTGGTCTCTACAAATTCAAATTATCTTTGTAGAGATGTAGTAGAGCACTGTATGAATGTGTGTGGTAGAGTACTGTATGAATGTATGTGTGTGTAGTAGAGTGCTGAATTAATATATGTCTAGTAGAGGGCTGTATGAATGTGTGTATAGTAGAGTGCTGTATGAATGTTCGTGTGGAGTAGAGTGCTGTATGAATGTGTGTGTTGTAGAAAGCTGTATGAATGTGTGTGTTGTAAAGTGCAGTGTGAATGCGTGGGTTGTTGACTGCTGAATGAATGTGTGTGTAGTAAAGTGCTATATGAATATGTGTGCTGTAGAGTGCTGTATGAATGTGTGTGTAGTAGAGTGCTGCATGAATGTGTGTGTAGTAGAGTGCTGTACGAATGTGTGTGTTGTAGAGGGCTGTATGAATGTGTGTGTAGTGGAGTGCTGTATGAATGTTTGTGTAGTGGAGTGCTATATGAATGTACATGTGTAGTAGAGTGCTGTATGAATGTGCGTGTTTAGTAGAGTGCTGTATGAATGTGTGTGTGTCAAGGAGTTCTGTATGTGAATGTGTGTGTAGTAGAATCCTGTATGAATATGTGTGTATTAGGGTGCCGTATGAATGTGTTTGTGTGTTTTTAGAGTGCTGATTGTATGTGTGTGTAGTAGAGTGCTGTATGATTTTGTGTGTTGTAGAGTGCTGTATGAATATGTGTGCTGTAGAGTGCTGTATGAATGTATATGTAGTAGAGTGCTATATTAATGTGTGTGTGTGTAGATTGTTGTCCGAATGTGTGCGTTATAGAGTTCTGTATGAATGTGTGTGTGTGTGTGTAGTAGTGTGTTGTATGAATGTGTGTGTGAGTGTGTGTGT
>NC_056509.1:10774817-10776763 GCF_014905685.2 Nematolebias whitei
TGTGTGTGTGTTTGTGTGTGTGTGTAGTAGAGTGTTGTATGAATGGGTAAATGAGGTATATATTGTGTTGTAAAGAGCTTTGAGTATCTTCATCAGATAGAAAGTCTCTATATAAGTACAGTCCATTTACCATTTATTTATGCATTTTCATGGACAGATGGCTGTAGTTGCCATCTTGGATTTTGACCTTGCAACCCAATTTTTTTAAGGAACCTTTCTTACACTTATTTGCAGCCACACACCAAAACTAGGTTGCCATGTTAAAATCCAAGATGGTCACCACATACTGTATGTAGATTGACTTTAAACAATGCTTTCTAGTGTTTGTATTCATTAAAAGTTTAGTTTCTTCAAATTGCTGTAGTGGCTGAAGATTAACCTATGGGGTCAAAGGCCACCATTGGTCACCCCCTGGCTCCTCCACTGCACCTCGTGGTGGATAAATTGCTCCCTCCACTCACCAAGATCCTTAGGCAGACAAGAAAATAAAAAATAAAAAAATAAAACTACATCTGTTCTACACGTTGGCGGCTGTGGCTGAGTGGTTAGAGCAGTCGTCCTCCAATGCAAGAGTTGGGGGTTCGAATCCAACAGCATTCACATGCCGAAGTGTCCCTGGGCAAGACACTGAACCCCTCATAGCCTCTGATGTGTGTCCCAGTGTATGAATGTGATAAAGCTCTGATTAGTCTCTTTAGAATGATTTGTTCAATTAGCTTTGTAGATATCTAGTAGAGCTGTATGAATGGGTAAATGAGGCACAGATTGTTGTAAAGCGCGTTGAGTATCTTGATCAGATAGAAAGGTGCTATATAATTACAGTCCATTTACCATTTACACGTTGTTACTTCTTCGCTTAAATATCTTGCAGCAAAAAAAAAAAAAAAAGTTTACTTTCATTCTTTGTTCATTTACTGTCCAGAAAAACACTCAGCTATAGAAAACTACAAACATTGACGTACCACTTGTTTTTTCAGCATTACAATAAATTATATTTTACTTTCATTCCGTAATAGTTATAATAAGTATCATAAGTATAATTTTACAATGATGTCATTTTATTTTACTGACATTTAAAGTTCTATCAAATATGCTGTCTGAGGCGTACTTTTTACTCTGCTTTCTTCTTCTCCGCTTGTTTAATTCATAGTGCTTCTGGGGAGTGAGAGACGTGTGTGGTTACTATGGTGACTGTACCATTCACCTGCAGTTGCATTAACGTTTCTTCTGCACTTCTTATCTAGATCATGCATCATTTTATCTGCTTAATTATTAACATTTAGATTACATAATACAACAGCTGGGGGCGGGGGTTCATGGATCAGTGGTTAGAGCATCCTGCCTCCAAAGAGTCAGAGGTTTGATTCCCCCGTGTGTGTGTGTGTGTGTGTAAAGATCATTTATAGTTTAGATCATTCTTAAATGTTGTGCGCAGCTGTAAGTGTCCATTGTGTCCATACGGGGGCGCTCTCAGCCCGCCTGATGTTTGGAGGACTTGAAGGAAACAACCATCATGTTCATGCTTGCATTCATTTTAATATTCAGGTACAAGTTGTAGTAAAGTTCAGCAGACATTACAAGGTGTCAGGTCGTCTGAGACCTCATAAACTCTGGGTTTGTTCTTCAAACCTCAAACTTTTCAGCTTCTTATCCAAAATATAACAAAAATGTTGAGAAAGACTAGTCTGAATCTGAACTGTTCAGTAAAGAAGGAGTCATTTCAACTGATGTTCTTCTCATACCTGAGGCCACCACAATGAGGCAGGCATACATGTGTCTGTTAGTAAAATATCTCATGAGCCACTGAAAGGACTTAAAGTGACGTGGCAGCTGAGTGAAACTGGTTTAGCAACAACAACTTCAGACTGCACTGGGAGTTGTGGTGGTGACTGAGAGTCGTCTTCATGCCCCCCCCCCCCCCCCCCCCCCCCCCCCCCCCCCCCCCC
>NC_056509.1:10776863-10780091 GCF_014905685.2 Nematolebias whitei
ACAGCTCCTGTTGTTGCAGCTCTACATCCACACGTCGTGTTTTATTTCCTGAGGCTCGTGGCCGTCTGTAAATCGTGCGTCTCGTCCTCTGCGGTGCTGCTCTTCCTCCTTCTCCTCTCTCTGTGTCCGAGTCCAACATGAACTCCAAAAACCAGCAGCACGAGCAGCAACACCGTGCACACAATGACCCCCACCAGCCCCGGCAGGGTCACCGCTGAGGGTCTCCGAGTGGGCTCTGGGGACGGGACTGATGAGGACCAAGGGACACTGGAGGTGGGGGCCACCCGAGAGCCCTCGAGGTCCTCCTCGCTCTCCACGCACCTGTACTGGTCCAGCAGTTTGAACCCCGGGTGGCACGAGCACACGTAGCTGCCGGGCGTGTTGACGCACGTGTGGTCGCAGTAGTCGTAGTTGCACTCATCTATCTCCAGACAGAACACCCCCTCCGGCCTCTCCTCAGAGACGAAGCCCTCGGGACAGAAACACTGGCGTGGGTCGTTGGGGTCGCACGTGGCGGGACACTCCGCCCCCCCGCAGAACAGTCTGCACTTGTCGGGCGCCTCGTCGTCCGCTCGGTACCCATCATAACACGCGCACATGTAGCTGCCCTGCGTGTTGACGCACATGTGCTCGCAGGGGGCGGACACGCACTCGTCCACGTCCACGCACCGGTCCCCCCTCTTCTTGAACCCCGCAGCGCACACGCACGCGAAGCCGGCCTGCGTGTTAACGCACCTGAAGTTCTCTCCGCGACACTGCCGCGCGTCTGCGCACTCCGTCACGTCCACGCACGAGCGGCCGTCCCCGGCCAGCGTCAGGCCGTGCGCGCAGCCGCACATCGCGGACCCGTCCGCGGCAGTGGAGCAGGTCTGCTGGCAGCGCCGCGCCGCGCACGGGCCCGGCGCGGTGCAGGACACTCGGTTGGCTGGGTCCACGGTCTGTCCCGGGGGGCAGGAGCAGACGGCCCCACCCCCGGGACCCTCCGTGCACCTGTACTCGCACCCGCCCTGTTGGATCTGGCAGCTCCAGGGCGCGTGCACCCACTGCGCAGAGATGCAGATGTGTTTAGTGCCAGACGGTCCGCGCGTCACGGTGCTTCCAGGCGGCACCGCGTGCACGTCCTCCACCCCGAACCCGTAGGGAGTCATGTACAGGACTGAGCGGCCCGGTTCGGCCGGCAGGGCCCGGCACGGCTCAGTGAAGCTGTGCTCGCACAGGAAGCCCGCGGCGGGCCGCGCACACGCACTCTGTCTCCATCTGAAGCTGTCCTCTCTGTTCACGGACACGCAGCCGTGCGCGGAGCAGCTGCTGTTGAAGCTCGGAACAAAGTTGGTGATGTCGCTCTCAGAGTCCTCGGTGACCCACTGGAAGCCCCGCAGTCCCCCCGCGGGGTCGGGACAGCCCCCCAGCCGGTGCAGCCCGATCCAGAAGCCCCCGGTGAGGCTCCCCAGCAGGACGGACAGGACGTCGTTGGACACGGAGGAGCGCACCGTCATCAAGTGACCCCCCCGGTCTCTGCAGAGCCTCTGCGCGGTTCTGAAATCAGTCGGTTCCCGGAACAAAGAGAAACATCCAGTCCCGATGCAGTAGCCCCCGCTCGGCTTCTGTCCCGCGCCTCCCCCCACCAGGACGAGCAGGACAAGTAGCCCCCTCACCATGTTCACCCGAAACCTCAGGCCGGTCCGGTCCGGTTCAGAATGCAACAGTTCTCCTGCTGTCTAAAGTTAAATCTGGTTCTCTGGACATTCAAAAAACAAAACAAAGCAAAACAACAAAAAAAATGTAGAAACGTTTTGTCTTTCATCCGAAAGACTTCCTCAGTCTGAGGTGCTGTATCCAGCTCAGCCTACTGCTGGTTTGTTTGAGAAACGACTCAACCCCCAAACCCCCCCCACACACACACTCCCCTCCATATACGGGCCCTGGGAGGAGGGAGTCAACGGTCCCTCCACCCACGGCCTTTACGCATTGACGCAAAGGAGCGTGGTCACGCATGAGGGGCTTTTACCCATGCCCATTTCCCCTTGTGACCCCTCCCAGGTCAACCGAGGTCAGCCAGGCTGTAGAGTTGAGACATGGGAGTGCTGACTCTGTGCAAAAGTCTTAAACCAACGTCCTTTCTTTATAATGGAGAAAAAAGTTGTTCCATTTTCAGCTGAACTCACATCCATCCATTATCTTTTATCCACTTCTTCCATTTTGGGTCACGGGGTCTTAACTCAAATCAATTCAGTTTATTTATATAGCTCCAACTCACAACAAAGTTGTCTCAGGGCACTTTACAGGAACATTCACATACATAAAAGCCAATTAGTAAAGTTCTCTAAGGAATCCAGCAGATAAGTTGAATCTTCACTTCATTTCAGTCTCTCATCCTGAGCCAGCACAGTTGCGACAGTGGAAAGAAAAAGGAAGAAAAAAAACTTAACAACTTCATTTAAATTAATTTACTTTAACTAAAGTCAGACAAATTTAAACTGATCAGGTCTAAAATGATTTATATCTAGCCTCCAGTGTCTCAGACTCCAGCATGTTGTTATTTATTGATGAAGGTAAATGCTGCTCCATCAGAGGTTCACGATCAGCTGCTGATCAAACATACTGATCCACTGATCATCATCAGTCTGAGCTCCTCTACAACAGCAGGAGGTTGATCTGTTTGTTGCTCCAGAGCAAACAGGTGAGAGTTAACGCAACGCCAACATGGAAAGACATCAGCAATTACCTTAGAGAAGCACCTGTTGCTGCCCATTAAGGGAGGGGTTAAAGGTCATTTCCAAACAATCCAGAGTCCATCTTTCTACAGAGACAGATGATTCATTTTATTGATAGAGCACCAAGTGACAGCAGAAGTCATCTCAGGACGCTGAACAGAAACATTTTTTTTTTCTTTCAGCTGCTCCCTTCTTCAGAGGTCACCACAGTGAACTAAGTCACAAGAAGACTTTACAATTATTTTTACTCCGGACACCCTTCCTGACAGACCACTGAGCTACCACAGCCCTCTGGCTGGAGCAGAGAGCTGGGTGCCCAGAGGAGCAGATGCTGGGGGTTCAAGGCCTTGCTCAATGGCCCAGAGTGGGGCAGATGAGGGTGGAGGCAGGTGTGGGTGCTTCACCTATCCCACCCACAATTTTTAGATGTTGTCAGTACTGGGAGTTGAACCAGCGATCTTTCAATCACAGGCCCCTTCTCAGTGATGTGCGGTGGGAGGGGGGGGGGGGGGGG
>NC_056509.1:10780191-10782784 GCF_014905685.2 Nematolebias whitei
GGGGGGGGGGGGGGGTGTATCACCTGATATCATGACAAGTAAAATACTGACAATGATCAGAGAAAATACATTTGACTGTTTTATAAAAATCAAGGTTCATGCTCAATAATTCAGGTTAAAAAAAATCAGCATTTTCCACTTTCGCCGTGGCTGCCTGGAGTCGACGGGAGAGAGGACGGCTCACAGAAACCATCTTATCACCAGCAAACTGGTTGTTCCTCTGTAGGAGTGTACTTCTTGGTGGGGAAAACGGTTTGTTTGTGACTCCTCAGACTGATGAGCCCTTCGGATGGAGAGTGGAATGTGTCTCAACAAAAAAAGAAACTGTGCAGATGAGCTGACTGAACGCTGTTGTTCTGTAAAGGTGCAGTGCTACCCCATAGGCACAATGAAACGTCTCTGAACGTTCTTCTGTTGCACAGAGGGCCGGGGGTGGAAGATCATATCTCAGAACTAAACGATTTTTCCAAACTCATTCATCTTAAAATAAATGTAAGATAATACATGTTTTTTCTAAATTTATTTAAAAAGAGAGGAATATGGAGTTGATTAAAACATAATCAGATGCCTTTAAAAAAGTCTAAATTGAAATATAAACTTCTATTTTGGGTTCATTTATGTGAGCATCCGATTCCAGACGAGTCAGCCTCACCCGTCACAACACATCACTGAACAGAAACATTCATATGTAAAAAATAATAATTGAACATTATTTATCTGAGGAGCAGACTGCTTTGAGTTTAACTCCATCACAGAACACTCATCTTGAGCAAGCATGAAGGCGACAGTGGAAAGTAAAACTCCCTCATGAGGAAGAAACCTTTAGCAGAACCATGCTCAGGACAAGCTCCATCTACTTGGACCAGTTGAGTTTGAGAGGAACAGATACACAATAGCAGGTCAAGAATCACATGTTAAGATAGAAATAGTATCAAATGAAAACTATTCAATTTTAACAAATCATTTAAGGAAATGAGGTCAATTTGTCATCTAGTAGTCTAAGCTTAAGGCAACATAACAAGCCAACCCTAACTATAGGATTTATCAAAAAGGAAAGTCTTAAGCCCAGTCTTAAAACTGGACAATGTGTCAGCCTCATGGACAGAAACTGGAAGTTGGTTCCACAAGAGAGGAGCCTGATAACTGAAAGATCTTCCTACCATTCTGCTTTTGGAAACTTTAAGAACCACAAGTAAACCTGCAGTCTGAGAGTGAATGATGATTCATAAAGATGGCTGCCCCGAGGTCCGACTGTGCACTGATCAGAGAAATTACAACAAAACCAAAATCTCCCTCTCAGACTCCACAGGCCTCAGTCAGCAGGGGAAAGGTTAAAGGTTATGGCAGCACATGAGGTTTGTAAAGTTTCATCTGAACAAACCACGAAATGTCTGGAACATCATGTTTACCCATAATGGAGCAAAGATCTTGTCTTTTGTGTTTCTTGAACAATGTACAGGAGCTTATTTATTTGGGGCAGCTGTGGCTGAGTGGTTAGAGCGGTCGTCCTTTAATGCAAGAGTTGAGGGTTCAGTTCCACCAGCAGTCACATGCTGAAGTGTCCCTGGGCAAGACACTGAACCCCTCATTGCCTCTGATGTGTGTCCTATCAGTGTATGAATGCGATAAACACTGATTAATCTTTGTATAGATCCAGTAGAATGCTGTATGAATGGATAAATGAGGCACAGAGTGTTGTAAAGAGCTTTGAGTGTCTTAATAAGATAGAAAGCTGTTATATAAGTACATTCCATTTAGGATTTATTTAAATTTAAAACCAACCGTTTGTTTTTACTCATTTACAGTCCAGTTCTTGTACCTAACTAAACTCTGATGATGTTTCACTCAAGCCTGACATGAGGGTCCATTCTGTTCTGTGTGCACGTGAAGAAAGGTTTGAAACACTTTGTTACCTCATTATAACAAGAACACATCGTTTATTATTTTATCTGCAGAGCAGGCCACACAAGATGATCACATGAAATAAATGTTGGAACCATGTGATTTGTCCTGTCGTGGACAAATTCTGACTGTCACTAATCCTTCACGTGCATGTTCACTTTACCCTGGTGTTTATTCTGTAATCCAGGTTTCAGCTAAGTGATTTTTAATAAAAATCTTGGTGAAAAATAACTGTTGGTTGGTCTGAAGCTGATAAAATGACTGCAGTGTGTAGTTTGAAATGGTCTTTTGGTTTCAAGCAGAGAAAACTTTCATTTTTTCTGTTTATTTTTTATTTTCTGATTTCAGTGCTTTCTCTAAATAACTTGTTACTGACGTGAAAATGATCAGAATTGACCTAAAATAATTATAAATAGTGTTAAACTCTTGTGAAAGCATGCAGAAGTATGGCTGCACAAACATCAGAACATCTGGCTCATTGAAAGCAAAATATAAAGAAATGAAGGATGACCACAGATTTCCCTCCACAGCATCAGAAGATAAGGAAGATTAAAAATGGCACAATAACACATTTCTTTCTTTTTTTTTTTTTTTTTTTATGGCCCCCCTTCCCCCCTTACAGCCCTCCTCTCCACACCATTATTGTGAAATATTTATTTCTGGGACATCTTATTTGATTTTTTTTTTTTTT
>NC_056509.1:10782884-10783141 GCF_014905685.2 Nematolebias whitei
AAAGTAAGACTCCAAAATATAAGAAATATACACAAAGAGAGCACACGGCAAAACACCCGGCCACTGTCTGTTCACCTGCAAAGAACATGACAAAACACAGCAACAAAAAACATATGTATAAAGAACGTAAAATATTCATGGCTTTGCAGTAAGTTTCCATAAATTTATATGCCCATACCTACGCCTATATACATACATACATACATACATACATACATACATACATACATACATACATACATACATACATACATACC
>NC_056509.1:10783241-10828442 GCF_014905685.2 Nematolebias whitei
ACATACATACATACATACATACATACATACATACATACATACATACACATGAATATACATTCATGTACATATTTATATATCTACATATAAAGCCTACATAATCATCCCTGCTTCTATTTGTGTGTGGTTGTGAGCATGCGTAAGTGTATAAGGCTTCTCTAATAGAACATTTAATAGTAACCGTGAAGCAGCAGAGACCCGACCCCCAAGACCAGAGGCAGACGAAAAAAGGGGGGACCAGAGCCCAAGACCCCAGGAGGGATCCCGACCGCGGAGCCCCCAGGGCCACCCACACAGGACGAACCACTCGCCCACCCCCCAGATCGGACCACAGGGGAGAGCCGGAAGATCCCCACCAGCGACCACATCAATCAATCAATCAATCAATCAATCAATCACCTTTATTTTACCAGGTAGAGCCCGTTGAGATCGAGATCTCTTTCACAAGGGTGACCTGGTCAAGTGGTCATCAGCACACGTCACAGGGTGACCACATACAGTGACCCCCCCCCCCCGGGGCCAACAGCGACAAACTCATAGGCCCCCACCGGAATGTCATGAGGATGTTATGAATGAATGTCTAAGGTGTACAATAAAATTGAGTCCCAGGTGGCTATGGTCAACAGAGATGTAAAATTGTTGCAGCACACCCGAGCCCAAACAACCCTAAATGTGTGGAATTGAAATGAAGAGGGTGGAGGTGCATGGTGAGGGATGGGGAGAAATAACTGTGAGAGCAAATGCTCCCACAGGGAGCCCCCCCCCCCCCCGCCCCCCCCCCCCCCCCCCCAGTTCCCCAAGGTCCACCCAGGGATTAAGGCCAAGACACCTCTCCATCTGGACCGACCGCCAGGCCCGCTGAGCTCCAGACCAGAGAGGGACAGAGCCCCGAGGGCCGCCAGAAGCAGTACCAGCAGCCTACACACCTGAGGGTGGCCAGGACCCCCACAAACTGCAGTCAGCCCGCCACCAGATGAAGCCAAACCCCACCAGGACGACCCGGCCAAGAGCGCCCGCCCAACCGCCGACAGAGCCAGGAAGCACCGGGAGCGAGCCCCCACCACAGGAAAGGGGCCAGCCAGTCGGCCATGCACAGTCCCGGGCCGCCCCCAAGGACATCCACCCCGTCCCCACCCCAGAAGAAATACTACACCCACCCCTCATTCGGACATCTCTCAAAACACATAGCACACTAGACACCTAGGCTGGGTCAAACTACCCCCTCTTAGGGGCCACTGGTCACGCCCCCAAACACCCAATCCCCCAGCCCATGAACCTACAACCCACCAGCGAGCCGAAGGCCCCCGCCCAGAACCGGGCACCAGAGCGCAAGCCGGCCCAGAGCCCGGCAACCCGCCCGCCAGAGCCCAAGATCCCCGATCCCCACAGGCCCAAGCCCGGGGGCGACAAGCCCCCAGAACCCCAAGCCCCCGCGCCCACCCCGAACCCACACCAGCACAGCCAGGCTACCAGATCGGTGACCCACGACCGCCGCCAAAGACCACCTGAGGGCCCGCATGCGGCCACCAGCAGACATCCCCCAGAACCACCCAGGCCCTCCCCAGAGGGAAAGCAGTGCCCCCCTGCCCAGGTACCCCCAAGAGCCCAGCCCCCGGCAACCCCCCCCGGCGCCCCAAACCCATACACCCGCCTCCACATCAACCCCAAGGCCCCACAAGGTCAGATCCCAGACTACCCACCCTCACTATGTAACGGAGCCGATCAAAGGAGCCCACAGAGATTGATCCAATGTGTCGGCAGATGCTGTTTCAAGACTAATATGATCTAACAGAAGATTTTTATACTGATTAATGCTAAGATTATTTTTATTTTTCCAATTCAGGAGTATGGTTTTCTTTGCGATGCATAAGGCAGTAAAAATCATGCGACATGTATTTTTTTCCAGGGTAACATCTTCCAAGATAGCCAATAAGCAAACAGATGGAGAGAGTGGAATATTACATTTCAGACATTTAGACAAGTCTTCACAAACCTGGACCCAGAACCTCTGAACGGGTGTATAAATTCTTCGTCCATAAGCAGTGAGGTATTTAATCTCCAGTTTATACTTTTGGGGATTTCTTTCTTATTATCTAAATTTAAAGTAACTGGTGCATGATCGCTGACAGCAATAGGGTGTATCTTAGTGTCTGAAATGTTGGTCAGCAATGAGTTGCTGATTATAAAATAATCCAGACGAGAGTAAGAGTGATGCACATGTGAAAAGAAAGAATACTCTTTACTATTAGGGTGAAGAGACCGCCATGCATCGCAGAGTCCATAATCACTCATGTACTGTTTAACTACATTTATGGATTGCCAACTGCATTGAGCTCCTACTGCATTCAGCCTGTCTATTTTGTTATCTAGACCAAAGTTAAGATCACCTCCCAGTACCAACGAGCAATCCATGTGATTTGATAGAGTAGAAAAGAGATCATGAAAAAAAGCGGCATTGTCCACATTTGGCCCATATAAGCTAACAATACAATATTTTTGACCGAGTATGGATAATTTTAATATTATATATTAATATTATATATACCTTGCAGGTCCATAACTGTGTCTAATATTGTGAAGTTCACATTTTTATGTATTAATATTGCTACTCCTCTCTGTCTTGAGTTATAGCAGGCTGAGAATACATCAGGAAACTCAGGAGATTTTAGCTCATCCACAGTTGATGGTAATTTATGAATTTCTTGGAGTAATACAACATCTGCCTTTAATCTTTTAATCTGGTTAAAGATTCTTTTTTTTTTATGTTGGCTACCGGCTCCATTAATATTCCATGTGACAAACCTTAAGATGCCCATACTTGTGCTTGTGAGAATATAATTAAACCACACCCATTATCAAAAACAGTAAAACACCCAGACAATAACATAATCCTTAATGATTGATTATTTATGATTTATAAATAAACTAAGTGCTGTTTTTGAAGGTAAATCATGGATGTATTCCTTTATGAGGTATTTGTATGTATGTATATGGATATATATATATAAGCCTTTGTGCCTGTGTGCTAACAATTGTTGAGTCAGAAAAATAGAGACAAAAAAAGAAAGTGAAATGATAATAAACACGTAAAGATAAAAGACAGAAGAAAAAATAAAAAAAGAACCCCCTTACCATATTAAGTGTCATGCCACCGTGCACCACCACCATCTGTGTAACCCACCAACCGAGCTGTGCTGAACAATTACATATATATCTGGTAAGTAATATGAATATATATTATTGCTAATAAATTTTAAGTAAAATTAGCAACTGAAAATCATACTTACCTTATTTATATTATTAATAGAGCCATGGAGTAACCTCTGGATCTCTAAACAGCTGACCATTGATGTAAAGTTTGTCCACAGCTACAACAGCTCTTCTGCCCTCGTTTATATTTTTCTTCCTAATCGGGAACAGGACGCGCCTTCTACTCAAAATTTCTGCAGGGAATTGGTCGTTCATGCTAAAGTTCATGTCACGCAGTTCCCTACCTCGGCTTTTTACTTGTTCTTTCTGTTTATAATGCTCAAACTTAGCTACAATCGGCCGCGGCCGATTGTTTCCAGGTTTCTTACCTCAGAGGCGGTGGACTCGGTGAAAAGTGATGGAATTAACCGCGTCACTCGGCAACTTCAGCTGATTCTGGATGAAGTCACGGACGGAGGCCTCAGGGACCTCGTTCGCTCGCTCCGGGATTCCCGAAAAGACGAGGTTATCCCGCATGCTCCGGGCTTGGATATCCAGGATCAATTCTTTTATTTTTTATTATCCCCGGATAGCAGCGTCATCTCCTCGGTGAGTTGTTTTACCGTTCCTCTAAGCTCCTGATTTTCACTAGCAAGTAATGCTACCTGTTGTTGGCTGAATTCTAAAAAGACTCCCTGAGGCCTTGAAACTCTTTATGCAGCATCTCTACCAATGCTAATCGGGCGTCCAAGCTAGTTAGCTTCTGGTCAATTGATTCTAATATCTCCTTTAAACCTGTATTATCAGGAGACGGTGCCGTAACGCTGTCTGAGCTTCCCTGTCGATGCCGCTTAGCAGTGGGGATGTTAGCTGAATCGCTAGCAGCACCGGAAGAATCTTTAGGTTTACCCATGACTAAGCTGTAAAAACACTCGTCAACAAATGATTCCAGGCTCTCCAAGGTCTCCTCGTCCAGTTTGATTGAATGAAAAAGTTAGTTAGTAATATTTAGCACTTTCTTAATGATCATATATTTAATTAAACAGTTATTTAAATAAATACGGACTTACCAAAGTTTTATCATAATACTCGCACACAGTTTCTTAACACATTACAGTAACACATTTATTTCTGATCAAATAATAAAAGGCTTCATGTTTGATTTTTCTGTGATGTAAGATAAGATCCCAGTGTAAAATATAATTTATTACAATGTGTAAAGCTGTTGGACAAACAGCTCTAAATGTTTGCAGATGTTTGATAGCAGCCGTTTTACATTCATGTGAGCTGAGGCCATTACAGTGAAGTTAAAACCCTCCTACAGTGCTGGTGAAGAAAAACGGTGATGGTAAACGCTCATGCTCACACACTGAGAGGTCTTTTTAACACTCAAACCTTCAGTCTGCTGTTGGACAAAGTTCATTCACAAAATTAAAAAAAACGTTCAATACAAAAACAACTGGACTTTATTTGTAACAGAAAATGTTTCGCTTCTCATCCGAAGAGCTTTCTCAATTCAAAGAGCAGTAAGTGAGGGGTTCAGGTTATAAGGCTGAGATAAGATACACATACATATGTAGATTGACAAATCACACCTCACACCTTAACAGTAGGGGTTTCTCAAGGTCTTTGTTACTCTAATTCACAGATGAGGGTTCATTCACAAAAACACTGAAAAACGTCAAATGCAGCCGTCAGTCTGAGGTGTGTGCACGACTCAAGGTGACTAACGGTCCAACCATTCACAAACATGTTCACAATTGTAGTGAGTCAAACGCCATCAAACCAAATCAAACAGACCACCACAAAGTCACCACGGAAACAACTACCGTAATTTCTGGTCTATAAGCTGCTACTTTTTTCACACATTTAGAAGTTGACAGCTTATGACAGGGCTTTCGCTAATTCATGGATTTTTTTCTCCAACGGGCTAATGAGCTTCCTGCCGCCAAAAATATTTAGCTTTGTCACACCCATGCGCTCACATAGCTGCCCAGTATGTGTCTCTCTAGGGGGTGGGTCCTCATGACACAGACAGTAGTGGTAGGCGGATTGATCTAAATATAGATAATATCGATACCAACATGAGTATTGATATTGATCAATACCAGTGTAATGAGATTGATACTTTAGTTTCAGTTTCTCTCCTGTATGCACTGCTGCGGTTTCATCATGTAAGTGCTGCTTCTGTCACAGCACAGAGCAGCAGGCAGGGCCCACAGAGAGGCTGCTGGGAATATTTCTTTGAACTCAAGGCTTTGGAGGTTGTTTTGTTATTTACACTTTATTTATTGTATTTTCACAAATTATTTTTGATTTGTAGTTATTTTTTCAAACCCAGAAAATAAATTAACTTAAATAGGACAAATGTTGTTTTATTCCTTTATATCCTAAATATATTTTAGTGTTTTATAACATTTGTTGCGATGTGATATGTACAGTTTTTTTCCTGATGCATGCTCAAACAGTTTGTTTATTTAAGGAAAAAATCCAGAAAGGAGTGCAATGAAGGGATCATTTTTATTTAATCATCATAGTTTCTGAACACGTTTTCATTTATTCTTGAGTGATTGTTTTGTGGACTTTGTTTAAGAAAAAAATCCAGCCACCACAAGGTATGGGGAAAATTGTTTTATTATTGTTATATTCTTTCAGAAAAAAAACAACATTTATTATAATAAAGTTTTTTTTCTACTTATAAACGAAATATAAGTATTGGCGAGACTGGACCTGAATTTATTTGGTATTGATCAATTGTTACCAAGTTTAGCAGTATCACACACCACTAACAGACAGAACAAACCCCATAGGTCTTCATGACAACTGCCTCCCTCACTCATGGTTACAGTACTCTAATGAATGGTCTAACACAAATTAACACATAATGAACACATGAACTAACAAGAACAGATCTAAAAAAGTTAAATCTGGTCCTCTGGACATTTAAAAAACAAAACAAAGCAAAACAACAACAAAAAAATGTAGAAACATTTCGTCTTTCATGTGAAAGACTTCCTCAGTCTGAGGTGCTGTATTCAGCTCAGTCTTATAAATAGCACCTTCTCAGAGTGGATCAACTAGTTTTGATGCTGACAACCAAAACCAGCTGCTCACTTGGTCAAGAAGCACCATCAGCCTAACAATGGATCATTAGCACACTGATGGCTGTTTACTATTCACAGAGGGCTGAGTGATACTAGCAATAACAGCATTGTAAGAGGGGGACAACTGAACACGGAGGCCTCCACCCCTGTTTAATGATGGACGATTTCTTTTCACAAAAATGGCCTCCTTTACTCCTCTATCAAACCATCATTCCTCTCTATCCAGGATGTGAACATCTTCATCCCTGAAAGAGTGACTGCTGGCCTGGAGATGAGTGTAGATCACAGAGTCCTGGCCTGATGGTGTTGATCTTCTGTGACACAGTAGAGTGGCTAATTTGTATATTTTTCAAACAATTTTAGTAATTTATATTCTTGTATTTTATTTTGACAGACTTCCTACCTTTCCTCTGCAGCTTCCTGCCACTGACTAACATTTTTCTTTGACAGAGCCGGGAGCTCAGGCTGATTGTCCTTTTGAGGGACGTTGGTTGGACGCTACATATTATTGCATTTGGCCTGCAGCCCTCTGACAGATTTTAAATTTGGCCCTCTCAGGGAAAAAGTTTGGGCACCCCTGTGTTAGACCATTCAGTAGAGGAACCATGAGTGAGGGAGGTAGTTGTCATGAAGACCTGTGGGTTCACTCTGTCTGTGTGTTCCACAGTAAAGTGTATAAAACGCCATCTGGTGGTTGATTCTTGAACTACAACAAGACCTGCACATTTCTCAGTAGCTGTGAGCAGTCTCATGTTACAACCTGAACACCCACAGTTTATATATGCACAGTTTTTTCAATTTAAATTCAGTGTGCATGGTCTAAGACAGAAGTGGGTGACTTTCTCGGTGCGCATAATAGGCTGGCACTTACGGTATTCTTTTTATACATTAATGTGACTGTGTTAGAAGTCCAAAAAAGTTCAATCTGGTCCTCTGGACATTCAAAAAAAAAAAAAAAAAAAATCTAGAAACGTTTCGTCTCTCATCCAAGAGACTTCCTCAGTCTGAGGTGCTGTTTTCAGCTCAGTCTCTTAAATAGCACCTTCTCAGAGTGGATCAACCAGTTTGCTGCTGTGACAACCAAAACCAGCTGATCACATGATCAAGAAGGACCATCAGCCTAACAATGGATCATTAGCACACTGATGGCTGTTTACTACTCACAGAGGGCTGAGTGATACTAGCAATCACAGCATTGTAAGAGGGGGACAGTTGAACCCGGAGGCCTCCACCCCTGTTTAATGATGGACGATTTCTTTTCACAAAGATGGCCTCCTTTACTCCTCTCTCAAACCATCGTTCCTCTCTGTCCAGGATATGAACATCTTCATCCTTGAAAGAGTGACTGCTGGCCTGGAGATGAGTGTAGACCGCAGATGATGTTGATCTTCTGTGCTGGGCCATCCTTTTGGCCAGTGGCTGTTTAGTTTCCCAGAGGACCAGATTGAACTTTTTTGGATTTTTCTACCTGGATTATTGAGCATTCATCAGGATACTCTGTTAGAAGATTCAAATGAACACTTGTGTTGTCTTTTGAGGACAAATCAAACATATTTATTTTGTCTGTGTTTTTATTTACTCGTTTTTGTTGTTGTTGAAGTCGGTAACACTATTTTCTTGGACAAAGCCAACAAATCCTTGTTTATTTAGTCAGATTGTTCCAAATGTTCTCATAAGCTCACAGGAACTTAGAAATCTACAGACGGAGTTCAACTCCATCTAGAATCAGAACCTTGTGTCAGCCAGATGTCTCTGCAAAGTCCCACCTCTCATCTCATGTGAAACAGTTAATTTAGTCTGGATGTAAAGGCTAAAGATCACTTGTAATGTGCACAAATAAACTTTTAGTCTAAAACTGTGTTGCACATGCATGCAGGCTGCAGCATGGGACGCTCCACGGCACGACAGCTGTTAGCTTCACCCAAAGCAGGAGGTCATTAGAGGGTGCACCATGCTCCTGCAGCTCGCTGCTAGATCAGAGTCTGCTAAATACAGAAAATGGCATTTTCCTTTGGTAGTTTGAAAATAATTAAATAAATAATAATTGGAACAACCCCCCACCCCCCAATATTTTAAAAGAAATAATAATAATAATAAAAGATAAATAAATAAAAATCATTCATGTCAGACCGTGTGTGTGTTGGTGTTGGTGTTGGTCCAGTATAAAAACATGCTGCAGGTTTATGGGCATAAATAACATGCTGTAAATTTAAAAAGACAATATCTAATAAAAATAAAAACAAGATTATTTTTCTAATGTCATAAATATTAAATTATTACAGAAATCCTGACATATGTAGAATTGTTTGTTCATCAGTCCTTGCATGTATTTGAACATGCATGTTATCCATCGGTGGAGATGCAGCGCCCTCAGTTCTCATGGCTCACATTCAGTCTGTCTTCATACAGAGTCTCAGAGTCTCAGTGAGTCGGTCCTGGACTGTCGGTCAAAGGACAGCCTCTTGTAGGTCTCTGTGCTCACCTGCTGCAGGTAGAAGATGTCCATGTCCGGGTGTTTGATGGAGGTCAGGTCCAAGCTGCCGCAGCGTCTCGTCAGGCTCTGGACCAGGCAGACCAGCAGCACCACACACAGAACCAGGAACACGGTGATCCCCAGGATGCTGCCCGTTCTGATGTAGGCAGGGAGGACAGCTGGCTGGAGGCTGCCTGGGGCGTGAGGAGGATGACCAGGAGGGGGAGGAGATCCTGAGGAGTCTTCATCCTGTGCCACCAGAGGCACACATCTGTCCCCCCTCACCAGCTGGAAGCCATCCTCACACGCACACCTGTAGTTGCCAAACGTGTTCTCACACATGTGGTCGCACATGTCTTGGGACTCGCACTCATCGATGTCCACGCAGCTGGCCGTCCTGTTGCTGATGTCCACGATGTACCCCTCGGGGCACGTGCACTGCTGCATGTTCTTCTCCTCCAGCTCAGGGTCGTGGATGCAGCGGGCCGGGCACACCCTCCCAGGGCACTGCTGCCTGCACTTGGTGGGGTCCTCGGGGGCCACGGTGAAGCCCTCCACACACTCGCACCTGTAGGCCCCGCCCACCTTTGAACACCTCTGTTCGCACGTCTTGCAGATGGAGGTGTTCACGCATGTCCCGTCATCCTCCGCAAAGCCGTGCGCGCAGGTGCACTGGTATCCTCCCGGCAAGTTCACGCACTCTTCTCCCTCAGCCGTGCACGTGTCCTCCTCGCACTCATCCACGTCCTCGCAGCTCCAGCCGTCCTCTGCATGCTCGAACCCGTCCTCGCACCCATCCAGCTGGGATTTCGGGACGCAGGAGAACCCGTCCTGATGGAGCGCGTGTGTGGTGGGGCAGGTACAGGTGTGTGTGTTTGAGTCGCAGTCGTGCTCGCAGCCGCCCCTGAACACCTCACAGGACCAGGGCGCTCGGAACCACCCGCCGTAGCACAAGTGTTTGGAGTCCAGGTGCTGCGCGACCCCCACCCGGGCCACGGTTCCAGGGGGGAATGAGTCCGAGCCGAGCAGCTGGAAGTGCGCGGCCATGCTAAGGGTATACTGTGCGTCCCCGCTTAGAGATCCGCACATTACAGCGGGGTTATAGTGGCACGCAAAGCCGTCTAGTTTGTCCCGGCACGGCACGGCCGCTGCCACGACCTCCCCCCCCCTCACCGATGCAGCGGTGCAATTCGCCCCCTCGGCGCTGCGCAGCCAGAACCTCCCGCTACTCCCCGCCAGCAGACTGGAGAACTCCATCTGGTCCTCAGAACCGGACTCGACCAGACGTCCGGAGGAGTTGACGCAGGATCTTTGCGCGCCTCCAAAGTCCACACTGTGCTGGAAGAAACAGAGACCCCCAGAGCAGCGTCCGAGCTGAGGGGGGGCCGCTTCCTGCAGCCCGCAGAGGCAAAACACGAAGACAAGCACCGTCTGTGTGGCTGCTGGGTCCATCCTGTCCGCGTCAGAACCAACTCTAGACCTGACCGAGCCGAGACTGACCCACATACCAAGTCCGGTCCATGACAGGACCCGTTTATAACCGTCCCGGACTGAGAGCTCTCCTTCTGGCTTTGTGGGACCAGCAGGCGGGGGAGGAAGTTCCGTTCTGGTCAGATTGCTCAACCCCCATCCAGTCCAGTCCAAAGAGAGACCTTATCTCAGAAAAAAAAAACACACACGCACGCGCACGCACACACACACACACACACATTCTTGAATAAATGCATAGATGGACCACACCCCCTGAGGGACCTTTTTGGGTCCACGCTGATGATAAGTGCAGGTTTTAAAGTCCTACAGAGGAGATGTTTCTACTGCTGTCTTTAAAATCAGATCCAATGTGCAGCAGAACAATTTCATTTTTCTGTAACAACATCTGCTCAGCATCACAGAGGACTGAAGGATGTGTCAAAGTTGGAAACTACAGGAAACCAGCAGTCGTGTTGTCTATGTGATACCTTGGGTACACGGAGTATACCCACTAGAAGAGCTTGGGAATTTCAGTATACCCACTTAAAAGTGCCCAATGACACGAGCCCATGACACGTATCATTGGCATTGAAACATGACATGAGCTTGTGTCATGGTCAACACATCTGGAACACTTACTACTTGATACTTGAACATGTTTTGCTTTGATACTGTTTTATAAATTGTAACATGTTTTTAATACAAAGACAACTGTTGTACAAAGTTTGTTGTACTATAAGCATCAGAATTTTTTAAATGTTCAGTATGCTTAAAAATCAAAATAAATCAATGAATACATTGTACTAACCGGTGTACTTTGGTTTCTAAGCACAGTATACCCACTACAAAAATGTAGACACCACTGGAAGCCAGGTGAGATCATGCGTCAGAGGTGCTCAGCTCTCTGAGCCACAAGAAGAAGAAACTGAATATTAAACAATTCTTTGTTTAGGTAGTTCACTCAATTTTTGTTTTATTTCAGTTTTTATAACCACAATGTAGTTTTATTTTATTTTAAATATTTCTTAATATTTCTATTTTCATGATTAAAGTAGAAAAAAGAGATAAAATTGGGCTCATGGTTAAAGTAAATATGAATGAGATAACATTTTCTTCAAAAATGTAGTCTGAATTCTGAATGACTGAAGAAGCTAAAACTGAACCGTCAAAGCTAAAGGGAGCAGAACACTGGCTGAAAGCTAAAATATGCAAACATTAGCTAAAAGGAGCAATAAAGCTTCTGATGTCAGGGTGAGACAATATGTACGACCCAAAGATGGAGCTCGAAAACATGAAACTACCCAAAACTAAATATTTTAACGTTCAAAACAAAGCTGACTGATCTGTTCTAGAATTGCGCCACTCAAGGTGGCTGCATGTTGGAGTAACTTTTACTTTCATTCTGAGATATTGCTTTTGAAAACTTTATTTTCTCTTTTTTCTGGATGTAATTGGCTTTTTTATGATTATTTCCTCTGGTATCGGATGCTGTGCAGCTGGAAGGATTTTTACTGAAAACTTCTTTACTTTTGGACATTTGTTATGAAGCATAACCATGACAACAAGGTGGTTTTTACAACCGGGAGCAGCTGATAAACATCTCAAAGCTCAAATATTACCTAAAATACAGCCCCAAATCCCAAACGTGTTGTAAAGGAGGCGCAGTGGATGCATCCCCTGGTGGATGCATCCCTTGATGGAGGTGCTCAAGTGACTGACTGCTGAGATCCTGGAGCTGGTAGGAAATGCAGCTCATGACAACAAGATGACCAGGATCATCCCCCAACACCTGCAGCTGTCTGTCTGCAATGATGAGGAGCTCAACAAGCTATTGAGAGGAGTGACCATCGCTCAGGGAGGAGTTCTGCCCAACATTCAGGTGGTCCTGCTGCCCAGAAGAACCGAGAGGCCCACTGGGTCCAAGTGGACCAATCGGCATCTGCAGCCAGTTTCTTCAGATCCATTGCGGGACGGACTGCAGGAGATCCTTCCTGCCCACAGCCATCAGCATCTAGAACAACTTTTAATGAAACCAGGATGATGAGTTACAACATTTAATTTACCTTTGGGATTAATAAATTATTTTGAAATGAATTGAATTGAATCTTACTTTATGTCCCTATGGTCAAATTATTTTCAAGATTTTCTACAGGTACCATCCTTTTGGTCAAGGCCAGTTTCATTATTTATTTTTTAATAATTTGATTAAACAAAAAAAAATTTAAAACTGATTTTCATTACTTGTTTTTCAGTACATTTTTTTTTCTCATTACTACTTTTGTTATTTTCAACTTATTTCAGTGATTGTTGTCTGTTTTTCTTTCATTAAATAAATGGTACAAACAAAATTGTCTCTCTATAATAGTTTTTAGATTAAATGAAAGCATTTTATTCCATAACTTATGTCACCCACATAATTTTGACATACCTGTATATGAAGGGTAAATGTTTTCTTTTCTTTAGTTGCTGTGGTGCCACTAGATGGTGCTGTTCGCAGAAAAAGAATGTACATTCCAAGGAGAAGAAAACAGTTCCGGAATACAATGTGTGCAAACCACATGGTGTGAAAGTGATGAAACAACAGGAGTTATTGTTAAAATAAGTGAAAGAAAGTAGAGCTGGAGTTTTGCTCCAAAGCTGACTGCAAGAGGTGCTGAAGAGGAAAATTTCTCCAATTATTTTTGATTTCTCTGGAGAGTGTTTGAAATGGTTTGAACTGAGGATGACTATATTTTGCTGTGCTAATGCTACTCACAGCTAAAGCTATATTACGAAAAGGAAGCTCAATGTGATATTAAATTATTTTCTACAGTTTCTATGAACTCTCAAACTTAAAACCAATCGGAGGAAAATATAGAACTAGTGAACTTTATTACAGAAATAAAGTTACATAAAGGGTAATTACACTACTTTGTGCTATGTTAATGCCAGGTTAAAAAAATGTAATGCGTAAAGGCCTATGAGTTAGGTTAAAGCTAGAATTGTACTATAAATGATTTGCAAATTTAGCATTTGGAGTGATTGATATTCCCCCTGCCTGTGCAGGTTGGTTTTTAGGTTGACCTTGGATTCAGGCAGACTGTTGAATGCAAGGCCGGATTAACCATATGGGCAACTGCCCAGGGGCCTATGATCTCTAAGGGGCCCAGGGCAGTGAGGGCAAAAGCAAAATATCTTGTTATCTCCTGCTTTACTTGGAGCCCTGCGCTGCACAGAAACTGCTGCGCTGCCGCTGCATTTGTGCAGCCCCGCCTCCTCCCAGCGCGGCTGCTGCAGCTCGTTTTTTTTTTTTTTCAATTGGATCCTCACTGCACGACCTGTCAATCAACCCAGAAGGCGTGTCAGTAACTAACCAATCGACAACCTCAATTTGTCCCAAAGGTAAACGCCCCTTACCTGCTGACAAGCTCATCAGTTTTATTTCTTGAGAAACATTGTTTTAATTAAAACAATACGTTTGTATCTGTTGTGAGATGATTTTAGCAGTTTTGCAGATTTTTAATCTACTTAATGAAGAATAGTATGACTTAAAATCGTCCATCAAACAGGAAGGAAGGCTTATTATCCCTCCTCTTACTACAGTGAATGTGGTACTTTTCTATAAGTACGACCATATATGCATCAGAGAAAGTGATTCTCCTTCACTTTAGGAGATTTGGGCCATTTGACAAATTTAGAATGAGCAGAAATCATTCTGGTTTTATGATTTATATTGGGAGGTTTCTTGAAGGAATCTTTGTTATACTCAGTAAATCTTTTGTCGCAAACATTCATTGATAAGTCTTATTTCATTTGAAGTCAACAAAGTTACAGTCATTTAATTTTAATTTGGGCATCAAATCGTCACCTTTGAATATATAATATTTATCATTCATTGAATCAGCTGTTGGTCAGGCTACTTCTTGTTGTGCCATTAGCTCTAAAACAGTTACTGAATCAAGTGTTTACTTCCATCCATCCGTGGGGGTAGCAGCCCAAGTAGGGAGGTCCAGACTTCCCTCTCCCCAGCCACTTGGACCAGCTCCTCCATGGGAATCCCAAGGTGTTCCAAGTGTTTGCTTTGTAGATAAAACTAGATGTTAAACAACCATTAAAATACACCAGAATACAGGAAATGGCATCTACTTTATTCAAAAATTTCTTGGGGAGGACCCCCAGACCTCCCATCAGTGTGTCCCCCCCCCATACACACATTATAAATGCTTCTGACACCAGTGGCCAACATGTTACTAAACAAGTACACATACGGTGTCATGTGGTTTTCAAAGTGCGTTCAACTTAATTCAGTCTTGATGATTTGTGTCAATGAGTATTTGGAGTTTTGTATATAAAAAAATACACTTGGTAGTTAGAATTTTAAGTATATTTACTGTATATTATGGTAATTTTTTCTGTATTTTGTCAGATTATGGTGATTCTGGGGTTGTGATGATGGGGCCCTTGAAGATTGTTGCCCAGGGTACAGCGAAGTGTTAATCTGGCCCTGGTTGAATGCCGAGCTACCTCTGGATTGATGAGCCAGGAACAAGTTGGATGCCATAACTTCACTCCTTGGTGGACAGGACTTCACCATCAACAGCTAAGCAAATTGAAAAAATATACTACCCGGGTAGTTGTGAACACATTTTTTTCAGAGCTCTGAACCTTTTATTTTAACTTTTTTTTAAAAAGATTTTTACAGCCCTCCTCGGGTATTTTTTTTAGTTTTTTGGACTGAACATTAATGACATTTAAGGAAATTCAAAGACTAAAATCCAGATACCGATTACAAGGACTAACACGAACAAAACTACTGAATGGTGAACCAAGGGTTTAAATAAGAAGCACTATAAGATGTTATGTTAAATTTTTCAATAAATGCCGGCTTTGTTAATTATTTTCGTCACAATATTTCTGAGATTATTTCATCTTAACTCCTCCTTTAAAATCTAGAATTGTGTGTACGTGTATTAACCCATAGTTGTCTAAAATAAATATATATATTACATTTCATACACGTTACACTTAGATTAGATGTTAATATATTAGTTCATGTTGGAATTTAGGGATGTAGCTGCATGGCTTCCTTCAAAGTATCCGTCCATCTGTCTTGGCTGTGGGGGAGCTGGGGTCTATTGGCAGCAGTCACAGTGCAAGAGGGGGAGTCCACCCTGCACAGACTGTAAGTCCATTAGAGGGCCAGAAATTTTCAAGTTATAAATTTTTCAAACCACTGTTTTACTGCTCTCACTGACAGTGATCCTAGTTGTTTCCTCCAAAAGTTGACAAATCAGGGTATGCCTGCTGACCAAATCCAGAGATGTGACTGTCCCATGGTTGGCTGTGGCTGCATGGTTAGAGCAGTCATCATACACTGCAAGAGTTGGGAGTTCGATTCCACCAGCTGTCACATATTGAAGTGTCCCTGGGCAAGGCACTGAACCACTCATTGACTCCAATGCGTGTCCCATCACTGTATGAATGTGATAAAACACTGATTATTCTTTGTACAGATCTAGTAGATTGTTGTATTAATGGGTCAATGAGGACACGGTCATGATGAGGAAAAATTATTAGTTTAATTTTGTTCTGAATCCAATTTCTATTTGAATATAATAAAGGTGTCCTGTTTGTTGGCACATTAAAATGAGGACTCAAATAGAACATCCTTCCAGTAGAGACAGTGACTCATGGATTCGGGAGGTGCAGTCAATGGCCTGAAGGTACAAAAATAGCTGCAGAGATTGAGGCATAATTATCACATGGCCAGCTTACATACATATTCATTTAAAAAGTATTCAATATACTCACCTATTTCCTCAGGGGCTGGGGAAGGTACCAGGACTTTGAATAGGGAGTTAAAGTGTCAGTAGATTGATGGAAATGGAGGATTGGACCCAAATGCAAACTTAAAAGGAGAAAGGCGAAGGTAAAACTAAAAAGGCTTTATTTAAAAAAGTTAAACACAAGAGAGCTGGTAAGCAGCCAAAAATGCTCTACCAAAACAGAATTGTGAAAAAATAGGGAATATGGAGGAGAAAACAAGGAACGCTGGCGGCATGAAAGACTGATGCGGAAATAAAGAGCAAACTGAGAAAATTGAGAAACCAACAAACACCTGGGGTGATTAGAGATCAAGGACAGGTGAGGGTGGCAGACTAAAAGGCCCTGCATACTCCATCTGAAGTGCCAAAATCGTCTTTTATTGTTGCAGTTATGTGATGAAAATCATGTAATTTTGTTCACAGAGCAGCTTCACCCGCCTCTTCTCGACACAAGACCTAGGCCTAACCTTTTCTCACAGGTATACACGCTATGTTTTGTGTGATTGGTCAGAAGTTTGAGGGCGTGTTTGTCAATGTGGAAATGTGCTCAGACATTCAGCTGTACAACTCTTCACACACTAAATTAGCCATATGGTCAAAAACTCCTGGATGGCTCATGCAGACATCGTGCATGGAGGAGTCTGTCTGCTGAAAAGTGTGGAGCTTTCTTCAGGATAGATTTGTGGCCAAACGGCAAAAACAA
Organism: Nematolebias whitei; assembly: GCF_014905685.2. Lineage (NCBI taxonomy): Eukaryota > Metazoa > Chordata > Actinopteri > Cyprinodontiformes > Rivulidae > Nematolebias > Nematolebias whitei. The sequence continues at coordinate 10,799,985 of NC_056509.1, forward strand.
GAACAGAGTGGAGACACTGGCGGGAAGAAACCCCCGTAGTGACTTATACAGAAGAGAGAGGGGTTTCCCTAGAGCTCTGCGCTGTGTCTCGTGAACTATGAAAGGTATGTGAAGACAATCGTCCCACAGTCACGTGACCACACATCGACTGTTTGACTTCAGATAGAGTATGTGGAAAACCCCCGATGAAGCTGACTGAATGAGAAAAGTTATAAGAAACAGAATACCTAATCCAAAATACTAAAACCAAACTTAACTTCTTCTTCTTTCTACTTTTGGCTTTTCCCTTTTCAGGGGTCTCCACAACGAGTCATCCTCCTCTATCTCACTCTGTCCTCTGCATCCTCTGTCCTCACTTCAACTACCTCCACGTACACGTTTCCCTCCTTGTGGTCTTCAACTAACAGTAGCACAATTTCTGCCGGCACCCTGTTTGTCAACAGCATCGGTGGTTGTCGTTGTTAACCCGGGCCTCCAATGATCCAGTATGGTCTCGCTTTAATGAACTTGCATTATGGTTTTGGCAAGCGTGTTTTACATGGGATGCCCTTCCTGACACAACCCTCACCATTTACCCGTGCTTGGGACTGACACAAGAGTGTGCTCTCTAGTGGCTGGTTGACTAAAACCAAACCTAACAATAAATACAAAAGCACAAAAGAATAAAGATTTAAACTGAACAGGAAAACACAGCAGAACATAAAAGACAAAAATAAAACAAACTACAAGGAAATAAAACTAATAAACTCAAGCAACTAAACCAAACAACAGAAACCCAAACTGACAAGAAGTCATCCGAAAAGACTTCATAAGGAAATGCAGGCTGCAAAACAGTCTTGACAACGCTACATAAACATGTCAGCTCCACTCATATTGCTCGAGGTTGCCAGGTGAAGGTCAGGAATCTGAAGGATGTGATCTTGTTCAGTTGACTTCCAGAGTGGATCAATGAATACACCAATGGTGGTTGGTCCATTGGGGGAAGTGGGGCACAGTCCCGCCTTAAAAAATTATTTGCCCCACAAAGTAGTTTCTCCTAATAAATAAAGTTACTTATTTACTGAGCTTGCTCTGTATTTTTCATCTAATTTGACAATTTTAAATGGAATTTTAAATAGTTTTAGTGATTCATTCTCAGATTTTTACTTTACTTTTAGGTCAGTGGTTAAAGCACTGATCTTGTGGTTAGAAGACTGTGGGTTTGATCCCTGGTTGGAACACTTGTTTGAACTGGTGATGATATATTCTAACATAAATTCTTCACTTTTATATTTTTCATAAAAGTGAAAAAGTTTTAAAGATCCAAACTAGTTTGAATGCAAGTGTTCAGAAATCTGCTTTCGCTCTCATGTCAGACAGTCATGTTGTATTAATTTAGTCATGCACTGAAGTGGTCAAATTATCCCAGTTTTGGGTAGGGATGGATGTGGAGATGGATGTGGGAATGGATGGGGGGATGGGAGGCATCATTTTCTCTGTTTAATAGACAAGACAGTTTTTTAAGAGACACAACCTCGACCTGCAGGAGGAGGAAAAAAGGTGACATGTTTGTTCACAAAAACAAATAATACATTAAATATTAAGCAGCATATAAACTGTTTTAGCTCAGAAAAAGTAACACAATTTATAAAATTTGTGCCGTAGATGATTTGGGAAATGAATGTCCGCCCCACTAATCATGTTGCTTAGGAGCCGCTCTTGGGTTACACAGATGGTGTGTTTTAGTGAGCAATTTTTGACTGTATTGGAATGTTTAGAGAAAACAGAAATCCAGGTTTATCTCTCTGATATAAGGCTGTCATGACACATGAAGAAGATTATGAACCCACGGAGGGTGTTCCAGTGTTTCCTCTCATGAAAGGGTGTGGTTGGGTGGCAGGGGTGGAGGGGATGTGAATAAGAGGACATCCTTTGTTCTCACTGCAGAAATAAAAATAATCAGTTTTGTGGTATTTGACCAGCTATGAACAATTCATTGGTAAATATTTTCTCCAAAGGCCTGAAACAGCAGAGGGCTGGGTAGGGTGGATTAAAATCCAGCAGAGATCAACACTTTTACAGTATGTACATTTAACATGAAACAAGCTAAAAACAAAACATGTTCAAGCAGTCCAACAGGGTTCAGTCAGGTCATCTGGACGGTTTCTTTTGTTGCTGAGACGTTTCAGCAAATGTCCCCTGAAGGCCCTTGGACATCCACCATTCTCTGTCTGCCTTGTCTTTTAAGCTCTGCTATTTTTTCAGAATTTTGAAAACTTGGGATAATCAAAGATTTTCTATTTTTCCATGGAGAAATGTTATTCTGAAATTGTTTCACTGTTTTTGAAACATTTATGGCATACTAGTGAACCTCTGTTCAGCTTTATTTCTAAGATATCCAGCCTCTCTAAAATGGTTTTTATACCAGTCTTCCAACTAACCTAATTAATGGCAAAATGCTCCTCCAGCTGTTAATTTGTATCATTTACATCTGTAGCTTCTTGTTGGCCCTGTTGCATTTCTTTAGATGTGTTGTTGCCATCAAAATCAACATTACCAAATATTTCCCATGAACTACTACAATTACCCGTACTTAGTTTAAATATTTAATAACAATTTGTAAATATTTGCAATTTGTTTTAGGCTAAATCTCATTTAATGTCACTTTTTTTGGAATTGAGATTGTACAAAATTCTTCATTCTCATGCCAGACATTTAGTGCTAGTCAATTTTATTGTTGTTTCCACCACATGTGGTACCTGAGCTAGAACATATCTACTATGTTCTGTACTATACTACTATAGTATACTACAGTATAGTGCTATACATATATAATATTATACTAGTATATATATATATTTTTTTCTTCTTCTTTCGGCTGCTCCCTGCATTAGGGGTCGCCACAGCAAACTAAGTCGCACCAAGACTTGAAAGTTATTTTTACGCCGGATGCCCTTCCTGACGCAACCACGGACCACCGAGCTACCACAGCCCTCTGTGTGGAGCAGAGAGCTGCTATCTAGGACACCTAGAGGAGCAGATGGTGGGGGTTAAGGGCCTTGCTCAAGGGCCCAGAGTGGGATGAATGAGGGTGGGGGCAGGTGTGGGTGCTTCACCTACCCCACCCACATTTTTGATGTTGTTGGTACCGGGGTTTGAACCGGCGATCTTCCGATCACAGGCCCACCTTCTCTAACCTCTGCACCACCACACACACACGCACGCACGCACGCACGCACGCACACACACACACACACATATATAATACTAGTATAGCATACTATATATAGTATTATACTAGTACTATACAAAGTACTATAGTATAGTATATGTACTTGTATTATGTACTCAGGGTCCCAGTTACACCCAAAAATAGCAATAATATAACGTATAAAAAGAAACATTACATAAGGATCCAATATATAAACTATACGCTAAACAAACATCAAACAATACATTAAAAGATCTAAGATATACACTAAACACTAATAATATAAAACAATATGGCATGTCTGCTGGTATTATTTTCTTATTTTCTTCTTTTTCCTATCAACAGTGTCCTAAAGTGAAATAGAAAGTTTATCACTTTAAAAAAAAAATATTCAAACTTATACTAAATAGAAAAATATTAGCTATTATTTAGTCAAACAAGTTGTGAGTTATTGCTACCATCACAAAAGGGTGCATGTATTTTTTTCCACCACCATGTTTGGTTTAAAGCATTTTTCTGCAGTGTGTATTTAAGTGAGTCCTGAAGGTCTTTTTGCTTTCCTTCTACCAGTGAAAGACTGAGTGTCTGGCTGCCCGCTACCAGATAAGGTCATCTTTTCATCTTGTTAGGGTGAACAGGAAGGTACAGTGAAGTGAAATATTACAAAGGACAGCAAAGTGCACGGACCTTCACATTCTTCTTTCTGAACAAAAGAGAAAGTGACGAAGAAAATGCAGCTCAGCAAGTCATTTAATGGGTTGTTCTCCCTTTTCATATTTCTATAAATATAGGAACCCTGTCAGTACCAAAGACATCTTTCTGCATGAAGCTTCAGAATTATTTTTGCTTTTATTGACTAGGAATTTTTCACATGTATTGCTCGCTCTGCTCTATGGTAATTTAAACACTGTCAAAAGAAAACTTCTGAACTGAAAACTTCCTATTTGGGTCAGATACACAGATAATATTTATCTTAACAATGGTCCTATGTGTTGGGCTGAAAAGGCTAAGCACACAGTAACATTTGCATCTCATCAAATTAATTTTTCTGAGTATGAACATTTTGCTTTTGGTAACTTGAAAAACAAAAGTGTTCAACGATAGGCTTTAGTTTATGTTCTCAAACTACATTTCTTTCTAAGAAATAACTAAAGCTTTCTTGAAGTTATTCTTTTCTAAACAAATGCAAACATTTTGTTAACTCCTGTTCACATGAGACTTGTTCAGCTCCTGATTAAAAGGCTTTCTGGACATGTAGTTTAAAAGGTCTTTCATCACAAAGAACACCGTTTGCATTTTTAGGCTCATTTTGGAATTATTTTTTCACTTACATGACTAAATACAAATTGTTCTAATTACTCAGGTCTTCTTAGTGCTAATCTGTGAAGACATGAGAAAATTGAAGAATATACTGTAAGCCAATTACTGCTTTAAATACTGGTACCCATGTCTTGGACCTGGGGGGTATAGAGTTCGTATCGGGAATAAGAATGAAATGTATCATTATTGTATGTCTTTGAGTGAGTGAGTGTGCGAATGAGGCTGGGACAGTGTGATTGTGTCTGTGTATGAATGGGTATTTGTTAGGCCGAGACTCGGACTGCCCCCTCTTTGATACAACTGGGGGTGCTTGGCATCACGCCCCTATTGGGTGGGGTGTGCCCTTGCCTGCCGGCGCGCTTGGGGCCCTTGGTGTCGGGGGCTGGGCGCTTGGGCGTGTGTCGGCTCGGCCTGGTGTCTGCCTGGTGGGGCTCGGGTCCTCTGGCCCTGTTGGGCCTTGGCCTGGGTGGTGTGCGTCCTCGGTGCCCGGGCCTCGGTGCCCGGGCCTCGGTGCCCGGGCCTGGAACTGCATCGGTGCGGCGGGTTCCGGCGGGGGCCTATGAGTTTGTCGCTGTTGGCCTCGGGGGGTCACTGCATGTGGTCGCTGGTGGGGATCTTCCGGTTCTCCCCTGTGGTCCGATCTGGGGGGTGGGTGAGTGGTTCGTCCTGTGTGGGTGGCCCTGGGGGCTCCGCGATCGGGGTCCCTCCTGGGGTCTTGGGCTCTGGTCCCCCCCTTTTTTTTTGTCTGCCTCTGGTCTTGGGGGTCGGGTCTCTGCTGCTTCACGGTTACTATTAAATGTTCTATTAGAGAAGCCTTATACGCTTATGCATGCTCACAACCACACACAAATAGATGCAGGGATGCTTATGTAGGCTTTATATGTAGATATATAGATATATAGATATGTATGTGAATGTATATTCATGTGTATGTATGTATGTATATAGGCGTAGGTATGGGTATATATATTTATGGAAACTTACTGCAAAGCCATGAATATTTTAAGTTCTTTATACATATGTATTTTGTTGCTGTGTTTTGTCATGTTCTTTGCAGGTGAACAGACAGTGGCCGGGTGTTTTGCCGTGTGCTCTCTTTGTGTATATTTCTTATATTTTGGAGTCTTACTTTGTCTTTTCTTTCTTTCTATCCTATTAAAAAAACAAAAACAAAAAAAAAACCCTAAATAATCACTAGAATAAATATTTCATAATAATGGTGTGGAGAGGATGAATGTAAGGGGAGAAGGGAGGCCATCCAAAAAAATAAATAAATAAATACTGGTACCCATTTATAAAAATGAAAAGATGCTACAGAACACAGAGCCAACTTATTGGTACAAATTTCATGATTAAGCAGAATGAACATATTTATAAAAACAAATCTCAAAGACGCCTGGTGGCTGACGTTGCACGTTCGTGGTGAGACGTATTGTGTCACTTCCTGTTTGTCTGTTGGTAGCTCGAGTGAATTGTTTGCTCGAGTCGTCTCTGTTTTCTGGATTTATCTGTCTTTTGCACAGTTTTTCATTCTAGTTCACAAACACACTTAGTACAGTTGTTTTTCTACTGTTGGATAGTGCTTAAAACACCTCTTATCTTTCAACACTTCTTGGTTTTTATTGGTGTATTTGGCTCTGCTAGCTCTTGCTAGCGTTAGCTTAGCATGGCTGCTGCTTCTCTCCCTGCTTTCTCTGTTTTCACTTGCTCCGTGTGTCAAATGTTTAGCTACTCCTCTGCCTCCTTTAGTGGTAATGATACATGTAACAAATGTAGTCTTGTGGTAGCTTTGGAGGAGAGGCTGTCTGAACTGGAAGCTTGGCTCCACGCTGTAGAAAAACCAGTAGCTAGCCAGGTCCCCTTAGATGGCACGAAACCACAGAGGCTAGCTCCCGTTAGCGGTCCTCCAGCAGACCCCGAGCAGCTGGGACCCCAGGCCGGCTGGGTGACGGTTCCGAGCAAGCATAGTGCTAAGTCTAAGTCCCTAGTTCACCACTGACCCGTTCACGTTTCAAATCGATTTTCCTCGCTCACCCGCACCCACACCCACACCCGCTGAGAAGCAGACCCTGGTTATTGGCTGCTCCAAAGATAAAAACCTGGATTTAGGGACTCCAGCGGCCATAGTTAAATGCATTCCGGGGGCCAGAGCGGGCGACATTGGATCTTATCTGAAACTGCTGACTAAGGCTAAGGCTAAATACAGTAAGATTGTTATTCACGTCGGCGGTAATGACACCCGGTTACGCCAATCGGAGGTCACTAAAATTAATGTTGCTTCGGTATGTGACTTTGCTAAAACCATGTCGGACTCCGTAGTTTTCTCCGGCCCCCTCCCCAACCTGACCAGCGATGACATGTTTAGCTGTATGTTGTCGTTTAACCGCTCGGTGTCCAGGTGGTGTTCTGACAACGACGTGGACTACATAGATAACTGGAGTTCTTTCTGGGGAAAACCTGGTCTGATGCGGAGAGATGGCATCCATCCCACTTTGGATGGAGCCGCTCTTCTTTCTAGAAATATGGCTGATTTTGTTTATCCCCCAAATTATTGACAACCCAGAGTCCAGTCCAGGAAGCAGAGTTGTAGTCCTCCACACCTCTCTGCTGCTTCTCCTCTGTTACCCACCCACACCCCCATTGAAACAGTGTCAACTCGCCCATGGCTCAAATTAAATAAACCAAAAATCAGCTCTAAAAATATAAACCATAAAAATCTTGTTAAAATAAACACAGTTACTTTACCAGAGCAAAATCATAAAATCATTAAATGTGGATTATTGAACATCAGATCTCTTTCCTCTAAATCCCTGTTAGTTAATGAACTGATAACTGATCATCATATTGATTTATTCTGTCTGACAGAAATTTGGCTACAACAGGGGGATTTTGTTAGTATAAATGAATCCACTCCTGTTCATTATTTAAATTTTCATGTTCCTAGAACAGCTGGCAGAGGTGGAGGAGTAGCTTCTATTTTTCAGTCAGGATTATTGATTAATGCCAAACCAGTTATTAGATATGATTCTTTTGAATCACTGTCCCTCAGTCTTTCTCATCCAAAATGGAAATCAGAAAAGCCACTTTTACTAGTTGTTATATATCGTCCACCAGGCGCTTACTCTCAGTTTTTGTCTGAATTCTCAGAATTCTTAACTGACACTATTAAATACTGATAAAATCATCATAATGGGTGATTTCAATATTCATGTGGATGTTGAGAATGATAGCTTAAACATAGCCTTTAATAATTTAATAGACATTTGGTTTTACCCAAAACGTCTGCACATCTACTCATTCTTATCATCGCACTCTTGATTTAGTTCTGACCTATAGTATAGAGATTAAGGACTTGGTAATAGTTCCTCAAAATCCTATTCTGTCTGACCATTTTTTAATAACCTTTGAGTTTACATTAAATGACTACACAGTCACTGAGAGAAAATTTCATCTCAGCAGGTGCTTATCAGAAAATGCTGTAACCAAATTTAAACAATCTCTTCCATCAATGTTTTCCTCTGACTTCCAGAGTAATGCATCAGAGAACAGTGACTTAGATCATCTAGTTGATCATCTTACAACTTCAATGCAAACTTCACTTGATAAAATTGCTCCACTGAAAAAGGAAAGTAATCATTCAGAGAAAACTGGCTCTTTGGTTCAGTTCTGAGTTACGTACTTTAAAGCAGGCATCTAGAAACCAGGAGAGAAAATGGCGCTCTACTAATGTTGAAGAATATTATTTAACTTGGAAAGATAGTCTGCTAACATATAAAAAAGCTCTCCGTAACGCTAGAACTTTATATTACTCATCTTTAATAGAGGAGAAAAAAATAACCCTAGGTTTCTGTTTAGAACTATTGTTAGACTAATTAAAAGTCCCATTTCTGTTGACCCATGTATCCCTACAACTATAAGTAGTGATGACTTAATGAGATTCTTTATAAATAAAATTATTTCAATTAGAGAGAAAATTCAAATCATCTTTCCTTCTACTATCTCTAGTCCCCTCTCAAATGAGGCAACTTTAAAAATTTCTCTAGAGCCTGATTTATGTTTGGACAGTTTTTGTCCTGTTGAGCTCTCTGAATTGTCCAAAATAATAACCTCATCCAAACCATCCACATATCTGCTAGATCCCATCCCAACCAGACTGTTTAAAGAGGTATTTCCCCTAATTAATGCCCACATTTTGGATCTACTTATAATTTGTCTTTAATGAATAGTTATGTACCACAGTGCTTTAAGGTTGCTGTAATTAAACCTTTCCTTAAGAAGTCTGACCTTGATTCAGAAATTCTGGCCAACTATAGACCTATATCTAATCTAACTTTCATCTAGAAAATTCTTTAGAAAATAGTTGCAGGTCAGTTGCGTGAACATCTACAAAAAATAATCTGTTTGAAGAGTTTCAGTCAGGGTTTAGAGCTCATCATAGCACAGAAACAGCACTAGTAAAAGTCACTAATGATATTCTCATGGCCTCAGACAATGGACTTGTGTCTATACTGGTCCTGTTAGACCTCAGTGCTGCATTTGATACAGTTGATCACAATTTTTTACTAAAGAGGCTTGAATATAATATTGGGATTACAGGAACAGCTCTAAAATAGTTTAAATCATATCTATCTGATAGATTCCAGTTTGCAAATGTAAATAATAAATCTTCTTCATAAACCAAAGTTAATCATGGAGTTCCTCAGGGCTCAGTGCTTGGGCCAATACTCTTTACTTTATATATGCTTCCATTAGGTAAAGTTGTTAAACAGCATGGGATAAATTTCCATTGTTATGCTGATGACACACAATTATATTTGTCCATTAAACCCAATGAATCCAATCAGCTACTTAGACTACAAGTATGTCTTAAAGACGTAAAAACCTGGATGACCCTTAATTTTCTCCTGTTGAACACAGACAAGACTGAGGTTTTGGTTTTTGGACTTGAGCACCTTAGGAATTAATTTTTCAGTCTTACTCCCTCCTTAGATGGCATTAATTTGTCCTCCAGCTCTAATGTTAAAAATCTTGATGTTATTTTTGATCAGGAGATGTCTTTTATCCCCCACATTAAAAACGTTACTAGAACTGCCTTCTTCCACCTTTGTAATATTGCTAAAATTAGAAACATCTTATCTAAAAATGATGCAGAAAAACTGGTCCATGCATTTGTCACGTCTAGACTGGGCTATTGCAGTGGTTTATTATCTGGGTGTACAAATACTTCTTTAAAACATCTTCAGTTGATCCAAAATGCTGCTGCCAGAGTCTTAACTGGAGTTAGTAGGAGAGATCATATTTCTACAGTTTTAGTTTCTCTCCATTGACTCCTTGTCAAATCCTAAATAGAATTCATAATCTTACTTCTAACCTACAAAGCTGTCAACAACCTGGCTCCATCTTATATTACAGATTTTATTGTTCCATATTTCCTAACAGAGCACTTTGCTCTCAGGCTGCAGGTTTACTTGTGGTTCCTAGAATTTACAAAAACAGAATGGGAGGCAGATCCTTCAATTATCAGGCTTCTCTCTTGTGGAACCAACTTCCAATCTCTGTCCATGAGGCTGACACATTATCCAGTTTTAAAACTAGGCTTAAGACTTTCCTTTTTGCTAAATCCTATAGTTAGGGTCGGCTTGGGTTTCCTGAGCTGTCCCTTAGTTATGCTGCAATAGGCTTAGACTGCTGGAGGACAAACTGACCACAACTTTCACTCTGCTGCTGTCTTTACTTACTCTGCTCAACCTGTTTTTAAATTCAAATTCAATTCAAATTCAAAAATACTTTATTAATCCCAAAGGGAAATTATTTGTTGTTGTAACTCGTTATCCTCGTTTCATTAAGAGATGTTATAGATACTGTAAATGAACATATATCTGTGAGATATTATTCATAAATTAAACGGATTCTTTCATTTTTCTGGACTGAGTTCTATCGTGCATTGAATGATTAAATGTGACGTGAGACGTTAATTTTCTTTGACCCATCAAAATGAATGCGGTCATTTATTAACAGAATCAAAGTTTAACATCAAACATTTACATTAATTTGGCAACATTGATTTCAACAACAGCTTAATTAATTAGCTTTACAATCAGAAACCATACGGCCATGGTATCTGGGTCAGCTTTACAACAGACATTTCTGAAAATATCTGGATTAATTACTGGCAGATAGAAGAGTTTTAAAGATGGGAAAATGAAGTTTAAATGGAGAGAGATGGGTGAGGGAATTTGTCTGTCATAACCAGAACAACACGCTCCTTTGGACCCAGCTTATCCCACGGTACACTTCGCAGTTGAAGATCGACTCTTTACCTTGCAGACGATAGTTCGGCCTCGGTGTAGAGTTCTCTTTCAACGCTTTCCAGCGTCTCCGTAAGGATAGCAGAGAACCGTTCGGAGTAGTGACGGTACTTCGTTCGACAGCAGCTCACCTCTGAGTGGGCTCGCATGAGCTGTTAGTCCGTCAGCGGTTCCACTCAGATGTGGAAGATTCCATAATCCCCACGAGACTCGGAACTTTGTTCTGCGTTCTGCGTTCCGAACTGCATTCTGCGTTCTGAACTTTGTTCAGCTTAGTTCCCGTTGTTCTCCAGCATTCTGCATTCTGCATTCCAGCATTCTGCATTCTCTATTCTCTGCTGCTCTCTGAGAACTAGGAAGTGTTGACCCTTTTAAAGAGTTCAGTTCCGGTTCCTCTGAGAACTTCCTGATTGGTCGAAACGAACCAACAGGGTGTGGTTTTAGTGATGTAAGAGGTTATTAAAAGTCAGAAAAACAATTTAATGTTTAGGAACAGATAAAGAGATGTTTTAAGAACAGACAGAAAGATGTTTTGAAGAAACCGAGACTTTGTGGAGCCAGTTCTCCTACTATCTATCTGAAAAAGTTAAACATGACATTTCTTTCCAGTAAACATGTAGTTGACCGAAACTTGACTTTTGACCGACTTACAACCTGCTCATTTCAGACAGAAGATCAAGAAAATGAATAATTACTCTGTAACAGACATTAACTAGATTTCTACTTTGAATGAGGATTAAAAATCATTTATACTGTTTCACAGTTGATTTAAAATGAGTAGTTCACTTCAACATTTAAAATGGTTTGAACTAAACACACTTTTGATTATCAAGACATTTGTAAAATAGTAATGATAATAAAAAAGAGAGTGTTCTTTCAATTGATCAGTGCAGGACACACTTAGAAAGTCTCTGGATGAACTTAATTTTGTGTTTCTGGACTCAAATCAATGAAATGACAGTTCTTGTCCCAGGAAGGCCCTCAGGGCCAGATTTGACCTGAGGCTTAGTTCACTACAATACTGATGGCTGTAGACAGGAATAATCTCTTGTAAAGGTCCATCCCACAGCAGATCCTAAGAAACTGGCTGCAGATGCCATCCGATTCGTCCACGCAGACTCGGCTGGCCTCTCGGTTCCACCGGGCAGTAGGACCGTCCAAATGCTGGGCAGAACTCCTCCCAGTGCGATGGTCACTCCTCCCAGCAGTCTGCCGAGCTCCTCGTCTCTGCGGACAGCCAACTGTAGGTGCAGAGGGATGATCCTGTCCTTCTGCTGTCATGACCCGTGTTTCCTGCTAGTTCCAGGATCTCAGTGGTCAGTCACTCGAGCACAGCTGGCAGGTAGATGAGAATGTGTCCACAGAACATCCTTTCAACTCATTTGAGATTCGGGGCTGTAGTTGAGATATTATTTGAGCTTTTGAGATGTTAATCAGCTGCTGTTAGTTGTAGAAAACTGCCTTGTTGCCATGGTTACGCATCATAACAACTGTCCCAAACTAAAAAAGTTTCACTAAAAATCCTTCCAGCTGCACAACATCCGATACCAGAGAAAACAATCATACAAAAAAATGTGATTTACATCATTTTGTATTTGTAATTATTTTTTCTATTCTTTTCGTGTTTTTTTTTTGTCTTCCAGATACACCTGGACCTATACTTGGACCTACCATTCTATGTTTGTGTGTCTCTCCTTCCTGTCCTCTCAAACCAGCCGGTCAAAGCAGATGGCCGCTTGTCCTGTGCCTGGTTCTGCTGGAGGTTTCTTCCTTTTAAAAGGGAGTTTTTCCTTTTCCACTGTTGCCACTGTGCTTGCTCAGGATAGGAGACTGCAACAAAGCCAAGATTCAACTTGTCTGCTGGATTTCTTAGATAGAGAACTTTACTAATTGGCTTTTATGTATGTGAATGTTCCTGTAAAGTGCCCTGAGACAACTTTGTTGTGATTTGGCATTATATAAATAAACTGAATTGAATTGAATTGCCTGTAGCTGGACTCATCATTGTTTGTGATGCATCCCACCACCACCGTATCAACTACAAACTTTACAATATGACAGCCTGGATGGGTAGCTGTACAATCATACATGAGCAGAGTAAACAGGAGAGGGCTCAACACTCATCCCTGAGGAGAGCCAGTGCTAAGGGTTATGGTGGAGGAGGAGAAGTTGTGGATCCTCACTGACTATGGTTTGTTTGCTAACAAGTCTAGTACCCAGTCGCAAATGGATGGGTTTAGTCCTAGTGTGAATACCAAAAAAGTCCATGCTCAATAATCCAGGTATACGATCCAACAATTTTCAGTCAGGTCATCTGGACATTTTTTTTTTTTCTGAAACGTTTCACCTTCTATCCGGAAGGCTTCATCAGTCAAGGAAACACACAACATTAAACTGATTCTTCACCCAAACAGCTTACTCCAAAGTGGAACAAACTAGTTATTTTGGTGCTAAGATGGTGTCTTTGGCACGCCCCCTCCTCTTGTGCCGGCCCTCTTCCTCGTCGACAGTCATGTCAAACTGGTTCAAAACCAAAAAAGTCCATGCTCAATAATCCAGGTATGCAATCCAACAATTTTCAGTCAGGTCATCTGGACAGTTTCTTTTTTTTTTCTGAAATGTTTCACCTTCTATCTGGAAGACTTCATCAGTCAAGGAAACGCACAACACAAAACTGATTCTTCCCTCAAACAGCTTACTCCAAAGTGGAACAAACCAGTTATGTTGGGGCTAACATAGTGTCTTTGGCATGCCCCCTGCTCTTGTGCCGACCCTCTTCCTCGTTGACAGTCATGTCAAACTGGTTCAAAACCAAAAATGTCCATGCTCAATAATCCAGGTATACAATCCAACAATTTTCAGTCAGGTCAACCTGACTGTTGAGGTCTCAAGGAGCAAGGAGACCTTGGAAGGCTGGAAGAGTCCAGGACTTGGAAGTCATTGCAGGAGATCAAAAACCAAAGATTTTTAGAGACAAAATGAAAGAAGACAGTTTTGAGCCTGTGCATTACCTATATCATAGTTAGGATAATGTCCCAGCACTGAAGGAGTGTCTGGCAGAGGCTAATATATATGCTCCTGCAGAGTAGTCCTCCAAATCAGGGTCAGGTGTGAAGTGGTGGTTGATTGGGATTGGCTGTAGCTGTGGGAGAAAGTGAGTGTGGCTGTCAGAACCAGAACTCCCACAGAGCTAAAAAAAAAACAAAAACAACAAAAGGCACAGCTTGTGACAAAATGTGTCCAATTGTTCAGTGTACACTGGCCATTTTCCTGGAGTTTATTTTATGTTCATTTGTTGATAAGTTCTCTACTTACTTACTGACCTTGAAAGAGATAAAAAGTTCATTTAAGCTTCAGATGGGACTGTAATGCCAGGCAGTGATCCATCAGCTCAAATGGTTGTTCATTCATCCGCTGCACTCAGCGGAGGCATGTGGCTGACAACCCAAACAGGTGAGATCACAAAATATCCTGCAGACATGTCAGAGCAGGGTCCGTGTCTGAATAATGCAGAATGCAGGCAGAAGCAGGGATTTAATGCGCTTTGACGGCCATGAAAGGAGAAACACCCCCTCAGCTCCAATCTTCTGCCCCCTTTACTCAGCCGCAAACGTTCACTGACCGTTAATAACTATATAAGCAGTCAAAGATTAATTAAAAATGTCGGGTTCGGACCTGTGATTACTGTTAATTTGTTGGGTTGGGTGGGGTTTGGAATGATGCCTACAGGCTGGGGATGGGTCGGGTTGGATTTTTTGGGCATGAATGCGACTCTAACCTCAAAGTCCATCCATCCATCCATCCATTATATTTACCTGCTTCTTCCTTTTTTTGGGTAGTGGGGGTCACTGGTGCCCATGTCCAACAATCACTGTATGACAGGTGGGGGACACCCATGACAGGTTTTCAGTCCATCACAGGGACACATAGGGACAAACAAGACAAACAACCATTCACTCTCTCACTCACACCTAGGGACAATTTAGAGTTACCAAACAGTCTAAAATTCCTGTTTTTGGTTTGTGGGAGGAAACCAGAGTACACAAAGAAAACCCACACATGCACAGAGAGAACATGCAAACTTCACCAAGAAAGGCGCCCCAGACCGGGATTTGAACTGGGGCAACCTGCTTGCTGAGAGGCAGCAGCTCTACCAACTGCACCACCGTGCTGCCCTACCTCAAAGTCATGGAAGCCAAAGCTTACACAAGAGGTATATAAATATTAAATTATAAATCATTCAGTGCACTTAATTTTTCTCATCTGACTGGATTTCCTCACAAATATTTGCCCAATATATCAATTGTATGTTCATTCAAGAGTCACAGTTTATTATTCTTTGTATGAAGTGGACAGAATAAAGGTTTATCGTGTTATTTCACAGAACTTCTGGACTGGATGATATACAGCCTGGTTTTATCAGACATACTGTATATGTCTTTCATTTGTTCAATTTGATTTCCCATCCCACTTAAGAAACAAAAGGAAACAAAAAATAATAATTTAATAATTTCTTATGCTTTTATATCTCAGTGAAATAATAAAGTTTTGGTAGTTGTGTGAGTGACTGATTTCAAAGTCAAAGTCAAAGTTTCTTTATTTGTCATTCGCACCACATGTGGTACATGTGGTGGAACAAAATTGTGTACACAGAGTCCCAGTTACATCCAATAAAAGTGTAAGTTGTAAAGAAAAACAGTAATAAGTGTCACAATTCACGCCTGTTAGGATAGATTTTCTATCACCCTGTGCACTGCTTGATGTCTTTGGATCCTTTTCTTCTCTTCTGGCTGCATGTGGGTTTAAGGTTGTCTTCACTGCAGCACCTACAGCTCTGATTACCTTTCAATTAGCTGCGCCTGTCTATGCACCATTTATAAGTCAGACTCTCACACAGGGTGATTGCTGGTGGAAGAGGTGTGGCGCGCGATAATTTAAAACAATTTACTAATGCCAGCTGAATGGTTAAAAATTTGAAATTGAAAACAACAAAAGAAGAAAATATAGATAAAGATATAAAGAATCTTCGGGTGTCTGGAAGTCGATGTCGAGGAAACACCCAGGACGCTATCGGGAAATCCCGTGGACTGGTGAAAGAATTCTGGAAAAAGACTAAGGCGGGTAGGCACAGCTGTGCTGTGAATGGGCCAGAGAGGGAAAGTACTGTAGGTATGAGAGTGAGGTGTGTAGTGATAATTCGTGTAGTGAAAGGATGAGTCCAAAAAGAGGAAATTCTTCGACGTGGCAGGTGCAGTAACGAAGGGAAGGGTAGTCAAGTCAAGTCAAGTCAAGTCAGATTTATTTATAGAGCACATTTAAAACAGAAACTGTTACCAAAGTGCTTAACAAAAATATCACATCATCAGATAAAAAGTAGCAAGATATATTTACAGCACATGGAATAAAAATATAAAACCAAAAACAATTAGAAACAATGAAATACTAAATCAGATCAGATGACCTTGTGTTAAATAGGAATAATAACAAAAGCATGAACAGAATCAGCATCAATGAAAAACCAGATCTAAAGCTGATCACCCTGTGTTAAATGTCAATGAGTATAAATGTGTTTTTAGGAGAGATTTAAAAGCAGAGACTGAGGTGGCCTGTCGAATGTTGATGGGCAGATTGTTCCAAAGTTTAGGGCCCACGACTGAGAACGCTCGATCTCCTCTGAGCTTCAGTCGGGTTTTTGGTACGGCCAAAAGCAGCTGGTCTGATGATCTCAAAGCCCGAGAAGGAGTATAAGGATGAAGAAGGTCGGAGAGGTATGATGGTGCAAGGCCGTTAATGCACTTGAATGTCAGCAGGAGAATTTTAAAATCAACTCTGACACGTACAGGAAGCCAGTGAAGAGAGGACAGAACCGGAGTAATGTGCTCAAACCTGCGAGTTCCTGTTAAAAGCCGAGCTGCAGCATTTTGTACGAGCTGGAGACGTGAGAGTGAAGCCTGACTAACCCCAACATAAAGCGAGTTACAGTAGTCCAGCCGGGAAGTAATAAATGCATGGACTACTTTTTCAAGGTCGGATCTGGACAGAACGGACTTAAGCTTTGCTATTTGCCTTAACTGAAAGAAGCTTTTTTGTAGAACAGTTGATCTGTTTATTAAACTTAAAGTCCGAGTCTAACACTACCCCGAGATTGGTAATCGACTGCTTTAGATGAGGCTGAAGGGAGTGCAGGTTTACAGGATCAGTGACAGTGGTAGAGCTTGGGTTAAACACAATGACCTCAGTCTTCTGATAATTAAAACTCAAGAAGTTTGCAGCCATCCAAGTCTTGATGTCATCAAGACATTTTAGCAAAGGGAGGATGGAGCAAGAACTGTTTGGTTTTAAAGGTAGATAGATCTGAGAGTCTTCGGCGTAACAGTGAAACAAAATACCATGTTTCCTCAGGATTGACCCCAAGGGGAGCAGATACAATGAGAACAGAAGGGGTCCAAGAATGGAGCCTTGTGGGACCCCACAGGAAAGAGGGACAAAAGCAGATAAATGATTGCCAAAGTTAACACAAAAACTCCTGTCACCCAGATAAGAACGGAAACATTCTAGCGCCACCCCTGTAATCCCAACCCAGTGTTCTAGCCGTGACATAAGGATGCTGTGATCAACAGTGTCAAATGCAGCGGTAAGGTCAAGGAGTACCAGGATCACAGACTGACCAAAGTCATTCGCTAGCAGAATGTCATTACAGACCCTTACTAAAGCGGTCTCGGTGCTGTGCAGTTGTTTAAATCCTGACTGAAAAATCTCAAAAATTCCATTTACATTCAAAAACGTGGTTAGTTGACTAAAAACTATTTTCTCCAAGATTTTAGAAAGAAATGGAAGTTTTGAGATTGGCCTGAAGTTTGAACAAGCTGCAGGGTCGAGTCCGGGTTTTTTAATTAATGGAGTTACCACTGCATGTTTTAAAACATCAGGGACCACACCTGTAGCCAAACTGCTGTTAATAATGGCAAGAACAGAGGGTCCAGTTGATGGTAGAACCTGTTTAAAAAATGCAGCAGGGATGGGATCAGCAGGGGAGCCTGAGGGTTTCATGTGATCAACGACCTCATTTAAAAATGAGAGTGAGATGGGGTCAAAGTGACTGAAGACTGCTGAGCATGGGACAAGAACTGAAGGGTCGGCTGTGGAGTGTGGAATTGATGACCTGATCGACTCAACCTTTTCAGCAAAATGCCTGACAAACTTATTACAGGTGTCAACAGAGGCCTCAATGGTGGCAGACTGAGGCACGTTTAGAATGGTGTTAATGGTGCTGAAAAGAACGTGGGGGTTGTGACTGTTTAAGTTGATAATTTTTGAGAAATATTTGTTTTTCTCCTGTTTAACGGTGGTCTGATAGGCTTTCCAACATGTTTTTAACATCTCAAAAGACACCTGAAGTTTATCTTTTTTCCATCGACGTTCAGCTCTTCTGCACAGGCGTCTTGCCTCTCGTGTAGTCTCATTTACCCAAGGGTGGGGCGTGCGTTTTCGATTCCTGAGCTTTAACGGGGCGACTGAGTCCAGGATCTGTACACAGGCCTCCTGATGCTGAGAAAGCAACTCCTTTGTAGTAAGACCCGCAGAGAGTTCAGAGTCTGAAACAGAATTACTAGCAAAGATGGAAGAGAAGAGTGTGGCGGTGGAAGGGTTAAAAATCCTACAGGGCTTGGGTGTGGGGGGAGGTGCAGGTTCACAAATCAATGAGGTGTTGAATAAAACCGGTTTGTGGTCAGAACAAACAGTGTCACCAATTTCTAAATCAGAAACAGACAAACCATGTGTTAAGACTAAGTCTAGAGTGTGGCCCTGCTGGTGAGTCGGACCAACAAAGTTGAAGGAATGGATGAGGTCTAGAAAGTCCTGAGCTAATGGTTTATCTGGGCAGCACACGTGGATATTAAAGTCACCTAAAATCACAACCCGATCATATTGGAGCAGAACACCAGTTAGAAAGTCAGATAGTTCATTTAAAAACTGTTTATGGTATCCGGGGGGTCTGTAAAAAATAGCACACAAAACTGGGTTGGAGCGGCCCAGCTCACAACAGAGCAGTTCAAAACTCGAATAATTAGCTGAACCAGGGAGCTGTCTGCAGTGCAAATGTTTCTTAAAAACAGCCAATAATCCTCCACCATGACCAGTTGTCCTTGGAGCATTGAAAAAAGAACAATCCGGAGGTAGTAATTCCAGAAAAACACTGAACTCACCAGGGCAGATCCAAGTCTCAGTGATGAAAAGAAAGTCCAGTCGGCTGCAGCAGAAAAAGTCGTTCAAAATAAAAGTTTTATTACCTAGTGATCTGGCATTTATAAGGGCCATCCTCGTAAAATCCACCACAGGAGGAGATGGTTGCAGTGTCCAGTCCAGCGGTCTCAGATTTGCAGAGATAGATGCGCGCCTCCGGCAGGAAACCCAGTCGCGCACGGGCCCAGTGTGATGATGGGACCCCGACAGCGGGACCCTGACAGCGGGACCAGACAGCGCGCCACAGGATCTGTACAGCGCCAGGAGCGGAGGTGGAAACGCTCACCATCAGCTGGAGAGGATGATTCAGAGGCAGCCAGCTGGGCTTTCAGTTTCACCAGCCGGCCAGCGCGTTTTCCACGGCGTCTGGAGCGACGTCTCCGGGGAGGCAGGTGCAGGTAAGCAGGCACGTCCGCCAGCAGCGGTGGGACGGGGGGGGGGGGGGGGCCAGAGTTACGCTCATATTGATCAAAATAAGCGACATTGGTGCCACAAGGTCGAAGATCCAAAAGTTGTTTTCGGTCATACACCAGCAGAGCGTTGATGTCACAGATGAGAAATGAAAAAAACACCAAAAATACGAACACCATCAGCAGAGGTGGATTGCAAGCCATGTACACAGGCACCATCTTCAGAATTCAGAACCAAGGTAGTGAGTAGTGGGTCAAGAAGGTCGGAGAGGTATGATGGTGCAAGGCCGTTAATGCACTTGAATGTCAGCAGGAGAATTTTAAAATCAACTCTGACACGTACAGGAAGCCAGTGAAGAGAGGACAGAACCGGAGTAATGTGTGTAGTGGGTAGTGACAAACTGGGATGAGTCTGAAGAGGAAACGGAGAGGGAGATAAAGGAGTTGTCATTGTTAGAGTCAATGAGGAGAAGGGACTCCAATTAATCAACCCAGTTAAGCTATCCACTATTTTGAAGAATCAAGTAGGAGACATTACAAAAGAAAAATTTTGAGAGATGGAAACTTGATGATTATTTGCAATACAGAAAAATAAAAAGACAGAGCATCTAGGCTGAGAGAGGTGGGAAAGTGTAAAGTGACAAGTGTGAGCCTTGTACAAGAAGAGAATAGGTGGAAGAAAGGAGTGATTTGGGGGATCCCGGTTGAAGACTCAGTTGAGGAAATAAAATCAAATGTTAGAGGGGGGAGAGTTAAAGATGTGAGAAGGCTCCAAAGTTTTAAAAAATGGAGAGAAAAGGAATAGTGAAAGCATTTTGCTAGAATTTGGTGAGGAAATACTTCCAGGAAAAGTCTATTTAGGGTTTATGGCCTACAGTGTGAGAGAATATGTCCCACGTACACTTAGGTGTTATAATTGCCAAAGATTTGGCCATACAGCTCAGACATGCAAAGGAAAGAGAAAGGAAAGAAAAGGTGTGCACGGTAGATCACAAATATGAAAAGTGCAATAAGTGCAGACAACCAAAATGCTGCAGTTGTGGTGGAAGCCACAGTGTGGCATATGGAGGCTGTGAAGTGATGAAGAGGGAGGTACAGGTCCAACAGGCCAGAGTACGCAACAAAGTGACCTATGCAGAGGCTGTCAAAGTGGTAAAGCAAAGAAAAGATGTTGAGGTGGAAAACAGGATGGATGCAGGGTCAAACAAAACAAGAGAAAATAAAGTGTGTGTGGATTTAAAAAGCTTAGTGACATTCATTGCAGGGGTTATAAATGCAACGATGGAAATAAAATCAAAAACAGAGAGAATTCAAATAATAGTGAAAGCGGCAGCAAATCATCTTAATATTAATAAACTATCATGGGAAGAAGTAAGGGATGACCTCAGTGCTCAAGCCAATCAAGAAGCAGCATGGGTAGGATAATAAAAGTATTATGGTCCTGATTCTTCACTGGAATGCAAAAAGCTTAATATCACATGGACGGGAATTAAAACACTTTATTGATAAATTAGAAGAGGATCCTGAAATTATCTGTGTACAAGAAACCTGGTTAAAACCCCAATTAGATTTCAGAATTTCAAATTATAC
The DNA here is from genome assembly GCF_014905685.2 of Nematolebias whitei. Classification (NCBI taxonomy): domain Eukaryota; kingdom Metazoa; phylum Chordata; class Actinopteri; order Cyprinodontiformes; family Rivulidae; genus Nematolebias; species Nematolebias whitei. Next base: position 10,821,047 of record NC_056509.1, read on the forward strand.
TACTGTTAGATATGATCAGGTAGAAGGTAATGGTGGTGGTTGTGTTACTTTTATTAGAGAGAACCTGCCTTTTAGAGTGGTAAAGAAAGGAAATGAAGATGAATTTATTGTAGTGGAGATATGGATAAATGCAGAACCATTTATTATAATAAATTATTATAATCCATGTAAAATATTAGATCTGGGTAAATTAAAGGAAATTCAGGGACAGAATAGAAATAAAGTTATGTGGTGTGGGGATTTTAACGCTCATAGCAATTTATGGGGAGGACAGAGGACTGATACAAATGGAGACACAATAGAACAATTTTTGGAAGAAAATCACTTGGTGTGTATGAACGATGGGAGGGGAACAAGAATAGATGTTCACACAGGAAATTGCTCAGCTATAGATTTAACACTGGTGTCCAGAGATTTAGCTGGATTATGCCAATGGGAAATAGAGCTGAAGACAACAATAGGAAGTGACCATTTTCCAATCTTTTGTAAAATACGTATCAATAAAGAGAATGAGGTGGTGGAAAGGCAGGAAAGGTGGATATTTAGTAAGGCAAAGTGTGATAGGTTTAAATATGTATGTGAGAAACACATTGAGGAAGTTGATTTAAATATAGATATAGAAGAAGCAGAGGAAAAGAGTAGGGAAGTTATATTGAAGGCAGCAAAAATAACAATTCCTGTAAATAAAGGTAAAAAGAAAAAGAAAGCAGTACCATGGTGGACACAAGAGTGTAGTGAAGCAGTAAGGAAAAGAAATTGAGCTTTTAGAATACTGAAAAGAACACATAATTTTGAAAGTTTAATTGAATATATAAAAGCTCAAGCAGAAGCAAGGAAAGTTATTAAAAAGGCAAAGAAAGCAAAATGGAGGGATTACTGTGACAAAATGGGCAGAACAACTCCTATAGCTAAAGTATGGGGAATGATCAAGAAAATGAGAGGGAATAGACAAGAGAGGACATACCCAATTTTAAAACATGAAAAAGGAACAGCTATAAAAAAATGAAGAAAAAATAGAAATAATGGCAAAAACATTTGCAAAGATCCATAGTTCAGATAATTTATCAGAGCAGGGGAAAGGTAGGAGGGAACGGACAAGAAGGGCAAATTATATAATGTTAGATGGTAGAACAATCCCAGGTAATATCATGGATGTCCCATTTTCCATGCAAGAAATGAAGAGGGCATTACTTAAATCAGGATTAACAGCACCAGGAAAAGATCAAATATGTTACATAATGTTAAAACACTTGGGAAATCAAGCAGAAGAAAAATTGTTAGGCCTGTTTAATAAGATCTGGGAAGAAGGAAAGTTACCTAGTAATTGAAAGGAGGCAATTATAATACCAATTATCAAACCAGGAAAGGATCCAACAAACCCTTCAAGCTATAGGCCCATTGCACTTACTTCATGTATAGGCAAGATTATGGAAAGAATGATAACCGAAAGGATTACATATTATGTAGAAAGTAGAGGACTATTATCATCATGCCAAAGCGAGTTTAGAAAGAGAAGGGTACAATGGATCCAGTTGTATGTTTGGAATCAGATATTAGGAAAGCTCAAGTTAATAGGGAAGTAGTGGTTGCAGTATTTTTTGATATTGAGAAAGCATATGACATGGTACAGAAGTATGGGTTGCTTATCAAATTATATAAAATGGGAATAACAGGAAGGCCCTATAGTTGGATTAAATTTTTTTATTTGATAGTGTCATACAAGTACAGATAGGAGTAGTACAATCAAATAAATATAAAGTTGAAAATGGAACTCCACAGGCAGTATCATAAGTCCTTTACTATTTTCAATCATGGTTGATGACGTTTTCTCTGGAATAGATAAGGGTATCATGCAATCATTATTTGCAGATAATGGAGCGTTGTGGAGAAAAGGAAGAAATGTTAGATTAGTGTATGAGAAAATACAAAATGCTGTTAAATCTGTTGAAAGTTGGGCTTATAGTTAGGGAGTTAAATTCTCAGTAGATAAAACAAAGACGGTTGTATTTAGTAGAAAGAAGATTGAGGACATAGATTTAAAAATGTATGGGGGAAAAATAGAAAAAGTAAGTAAATTTCAGTTCATGGGATTCATGTTTGAATCATAACTTCTATGGGATGATCATATAAAATATATTGAGGGAAAATGTAAAAAACTTGTGAATTTGATGAGGTGTTTAACAGAACTAGATTGGGGAGCAGATAAAATCAATCTAAAAAAGATTTATGTTGCTCTGATAAGATCAGTAATGGATTATGCATGCATAGTGTATAAGCAGGCAGTGAAAACAACCATTAATAAATTTGAGGTAGTTCAGAATCAAGCTCTATGCTGTGGAGCCATAAAGACCTCTTCATCACTGGCAGTGCAGGTGGAAATGGGGGAGCTCCCATTACAATTAAGATACAAACAAAATATGATGAATTATTGGGTAAGCTTACAGGGACATAAGGAAGAGCACCATCCATCAGTAAGAATTTTGAAGCCATGCTGAGAAAGTGGAAAGGCTAAAGTGGACTGTTTTGCTTGGGCAGCAAATAAATGTGCTAGAGAAATGGGAATACAAGATAAAATATTTTGTGCTGCTGTGCCATATTTAATTACGCCTTTTTGGTTGTTTCCAAATGTGACTGTAGATCTAGAGGTCTATATAAAAAAAAAGTACAGATAATAAAGATAAAAATTGTGTAGATTTTGTACAAGAAAAAATTAAGAATGCATATAGATCCTTTCTTAATATATATACAAATGGTTCAAAAGATTTAGAATCCTGTAAAACAGGATTTGCTTATGTTATTCCTGAGCTAAATAAAATTATGAAGCAAAGAACATCTGATCACTTAGCTGTGTATACAGTGGAAATGTTAGCAATTTTGATGGCGTTGCAATGGGTGGAACAGAGTGGGAAAGACAAAGTGCTTATATGTTCAGACTCATTATCATCATTAATGTCCATTTTAAAATTTTCATCCAAAAGCCATCTGGAATTGGTGTATGAAATTTATGAAATTATATTTAGACATATACAAGCTAAAGTAAAGGTTACGTTCATGTGGATACCGGCTCATAAAAATATAGAGGGGAATGATGCAGCAGACCATCTAGTTAAATTAACTTTAAAACAAGTAAGAATCATGGAAATTGCATTTAGTAAATCTGAAATAAAATCTATTATTAAAAACCAAGTTAACTCTGAATGGCAGCGACTCTGGGAGGAGGGGACTAAAGATTGTCATCTGTTTCAGATACAGAAGAAAGTAGGGAGAATGGAAATGATTGGAGGAAATTGAAAGGAACAAGTAGTGATGACAAGGTTACGGATTGGACAGACAGGATTAAATAAAAATTTACATTTGATAGGCAAACACCCGACAGGTAAATGTGAATGTGGCATGGACATGGAGACAGTAGAGCATGTAATAATTCAATGTGAAAAATATAGGGTAAGTAGAGAAAAATTAAAACAAGAAGTAAGAAAACATGGGGTGGAGACACTAAGAGTAGACAGGGTATTGGTTAAACATGACAAAATAAATGAGGCACTTATTAAATTTCTAAAGGAAACAAAACAATTTACAAGAATATAGATTAGGTAGGCAAGAAAAATACTCTGGCCCACACTCCAGCACAGTAGATGGTGATAATGCATCTTAACGTTGGATGCCACCCGCCATAAAACACAAGAAGAAGAAGAAGAAGGGTGATTGCCAGATAGTTGAAAACAGTTTACTGCCAGTAGATATTGCATGCTCTTGATCTCTTGTTCCTGTGTCTCATAGTTTCTCTTAGTGTTTACCCAGTTTAGTCACCTAACTGTCCTCCTTGCTCCTGTCCCGATCCCTGGTTTGTATCCTTACCTCTTTGGTTTGCTTTCCCGACTTCCTGACTGTTCCTGTTCGCCTGACTTCGCCTTCTGCTCGACGCCCTGGACTGACGCCTATCTGATAATGGTAACGACCCCCGCCTGTATGACAACGTCCTCTCATCTCACCTGTCAGTCCTGTCACCCATCTGCTTCCTGGACTCTCGCCTGCTGGTCTTCCCTCTGCGCCTCACAAATTGGTACCATTGGTCATCTGCTTCCTGGTTATGTACCCCCGCCTGTTGGCCAAGCCTTTTCGCCTCACGGACCCCAAACACTGGCTCACCTCTGCAGCTGGCTGCCTTCTCTCACCAGAACCAGCCTCTCCTGCAAGCTGCTCAGTCCTGCTGGAACGACATCAGTCCCTGGAACCCCCCTCAACCAACGAGACGGTTAGTGGTCATTTCTCTTTGACTGTTACTATTGCCCCTGTCTCCAACTTGACCACTAACCGATCTCTTCCTGTCAACAGACACGTTCCAGCTAGGGGTTGAACTTCTACATAATTTTTAAACTCGACATTAACATAATAAAACTCAAGTAGAACTCGAGTAGTTGATGACATCATAGGATCTCAAGATGAAAAAAATATATATATAATAAAACTGCAAAAAAAAAGTAATTTATTATTTACAAAAAAAGACCATCACAACAATGGGAGCATATATTATGCTCCTACCATTTATCATACTGCAAATAAGTCACAGGAAAAACTAAACTATTAGTTATTATTATTATTAAGCTGCAAAAGTGAAGAAACGTGCAGCACGTCAAAAACAAAACTAAAAACAGTGGGACGGTCGACCACCCCGTTCCATCGCCAGCTGTGGTGCGCATTAGGTTTAGTTTTAGAGATTAATATGTTTATAGGTTTTTATAGGTTTAGAGATTAATATTTTTTGCTTTTAGTTTGTGAAACAAGGTCAGAAGGAAGCTGGTTCTGGTTCGGTCATTGGACCTGGTGTTACACCATATTTTGTGACCTGCAACAGTGCATGCAACACCGCCCCCTATGGTCACAATATACGGTGGTCACAGAAAATGGTATAACACCGGTTCGCAACGAGCTCTAAACAGTCCGTCAGGAAATTGATTCATTTTCTGTTTCCTTACGGTAGTTGAACTGGAAGATTAATCTTTAGTGAAATATTTCCATACTACTGATGCATTTCTACCTGTTTGCCAAGACTGGGCCTGCTCCGCTCAGTCTATCTGCTAGAAGGAATCCATTTGGTAGCTTCTACTAGTAGCCCAGTGCGGATCACGTGACACGTGACGCAATGACATAACTGCGACGTAATGACGTCACTGCGAATACTCGACGTGAAATTTAAAAACTTGATAGATGTCCTAGGAATCGAGCTGTCGATTATTCGAGTAGTCTGTTAAAGCCCTAGTTCCAGCTGAGACACACAGAACTCGACACCATAACCAGTGTCGACCCAATTACTAATTACACTAAAGCGGGTCCTCACAATAAACCTGATTTAACTTGCTTATTTGTTGTAGTGATTTTGGTCCAGCCCCTTTTTTTAAGGGGGGGGGGGGGTCGTTACAAATAAGATCTAAGATATGAACTGAGAAATAAACTAAACTAACACTATGCTAAGCACTAGTAGTACAAAAACAATATGCCGAACAGCATCATGAAACATGAGTCTGTGTGAGCAGATGAGTATGAATGAACACAGTAGCATGAAATAAATCAGCAGCATGAGATTAGCAGCATGGATAGTCAGCAGCACATATCAACAATCAAGTGGCATTATAGTGATTTTTTTCAGTGATTTTTCACAGTGATTATTCTAATTAGGGATTCATGAGTCTTAACAGCCTCAGTGTAGAAGCTGTTCCACAGCCTAGTGGTTCTACATTTAATGCTCCTTAACCTCCTGCCTGAGGGGAGTGGGGCAAAAAGTGTTTGTACTGGGTGAGTGGGGTCCTTCATGATGCAGGTGACCCTCTTCCTGCATGTGGAGGTGTAGATGTCTGTGATGGTGGAGAGGCTAACTCCAACAGTCTTTGTGCAGCCTTCACCACTCTCTACAAAGCTTTTCTTTCTGCAGCTGTGCAACCGCCATGTCACATGTTGATGCTGGAGCACAGGATGCTCTCCACTGCATATCTGTAGAAGGAGGTGAGGACTGAGCTTCCCAGACCAGCTTACCTCAGCTGCCTGAGGAAGTAGTCAATGATGAGCTTTCTTGATCAGGCTGGTAGTGTTGTTGCCCCCAGCTGAGGTTGTCATTCAGGTGCATGCCCAAGTACTTGTACCTGTAGTTGGAGAACACTTGTACTGCAGATCCTCCTATATTCGTGGTGTGCGGGGTGGGTAGGTGTGTTTGTTTTGTCTGAGGTCTATGGCCATCTCCTTCATCTTCTTCACATTGATGTGTAAGAACACTTCATTAATTTCACTGGATTTAACTTTGGGCAAATTGTATTCCATACAAGGAACGACCAACAATACAAAAAACATGAATTAAACATGAACATGAATTAAACCAATAAAAACAAATATTTCATAAACACATGGATTTTAAGATTTTTTCTGATTATGTGATGGCTTTAACAGAGAAAGATGCTTGTCTGAACGCTGAGCCAACAGGAATTGTACCGTTATGTGAGGAAGGTCTGGTGGAGTGCAAAGAGACAGCCCAACGGTGAAAAACAAAATTTTTGTCTTTTTGTATGAGGTTTAAATTGAATAAAACGTAAATATTTTTAACCCCTGGAAGGTCTTTTAACTATATGACATTAATTTCCTGTGGAGAATAAAAAATAAACACCTTACATAACTGCTGAAAAGTACTTTATTCACATTTTTTGTTCACATCAAACTAGTCAATATTTAAAACTATCTCAGCCTAAAACTAAAATAATAAATGTAAACTATTCTGGACATTTCATTAAAAAAACTCAATTCAGTTAAAATAAATGACAATTATTTCATTTTATGGCAAATATTGGAAGAAAATAATACTCCTGTAGATGCCCCAGTGGATATTTTTACAATTAAAACATTTCAGTTTGGTGTTTTTGGAAGACCTTCATTCTCTTGGACCTGCCAGATCTGGTACTCAGTGATGAGGCACTTGTCAGTTTGAAGAAATGGAGGATTGGACCCAAATGCAGACTGAAAAGGAGGAGCTTGAATGCAAAACTAAAAAGGCTTTATTGAACAAAGTTAAACACAAGAGAGCTGGTGAGGCAGCGAAAAAACTACTGCAACAAAACTATGAAAAAATAGGAAACACGGAGCAGAAAAACAAGGAACACTGGCGGCTTGAAAGACTGATGTGGAACTAAAATAATAATAATATTAATACTTTATTTATAAAGCCCTTTAAAACAACCACAGCTGCCACAAAGTGCTGTACATATAAAATCAAAAAGCATCTTCTTCTTATTCTTTGGTTTTTAATGGCAGCTTGCATCCATCAGTGTTGCACTAATGCCATCTCTTGGTTATTATAAATTAATTCCTTTCCTCAAATTCTCTTGTTGAGTCCAGTATATTATATATATATATA
>NC_056509.1:10828842-10834155 GCF_014905685.2 Nematolebias whitei
CCCCCCCCCCCCCCCCAAGAATCGCCTCCAGGAGACCTGACACGCTTCTCGGGGTGGTCTCTGAAGAACCTGGAGATGAGGCTGGAGTCGAGGATAAAGGACCTGGGGATCCATGACCTCTCCTCAGGACCGTACCCCTCCCAATCAACCAGGTACTAGAAACCCCTACCCCTGCGTCGCACGTCCAAGATGGAACGGACGGTGAACGCAAGGTGGTTGTCGATCAGGCGGGGCGGCGGGGGGAGGTCAGAAGGGGGGCACAAGGGACTGAGGGAGACGGGCTTCACCTGGGACACATGGAAGGTCGGGTGAATCCTCATGGCCCTGGGGAGTTGGAGACGGACCGCAGAGGGGTTAATGATGCAACCAAACCTGCTGGCCAACCTGGTAGGCGGGTGTCGCTGAACGGTGGCGGTCCGTGAACCGTTTAGCCTGGGCCGCGGTCCTAAGGAGGGCCGCCTTGGCCTGGCGCCAGACGCGGCGACAACGCTGGAAGTGATGCTGCACGAATGGGACTGAGCAGTCGAGCTCTAGACTGGGAAAGAGAGGGGGAAGGTAGCCAAGGGAGGCTTCGAAGGGGGACATACAGGTGGCAGAGGAACGGTGGGAATTGTGGGCGTATTTCACCCAAACCAAATGTTGGCTCTAGGACGAAGGATTGGACTCGACCAGGCAACGCAGGGTGGACTCCAACTCCTGGTTGCAGTGCTCAGCTTGCCCGTTAGCCTGAGGATGGTAGCCGGAGGTAAGGCTAACGGACGCCCCGAGCGACTTGCAGAAGGAGTGCCAGACCTGGGAGATAAACTGCGGGCCTCGGTCGGAGACGATGTCCGAAGGGATCCCATGGAGCCTGAAAACATGAAGGGTGAGAAGGTGAGCGGTCTCGAGGGCAGAAGGGAGCTTAGGAAGGGGAACAAAGTGAGCAGCCTTAGAGAATTGGTCAACAACAGTGAGGATGGTGGTGTTGCCGTCAGATTGAGGAAGGCCGGTCACAAAATCGAGGGCGATGTGGGACCAGGGGCGACTAGGGGTCGGGAGGGGAAGCAGAGGGCCTGCCGGAGGTTGTGTACCAGACTTGTTCCTGGCACAGACGGGACAGGCTGAAACAAAGTCCTTAATGTCCTTGGACATGGAGGGCCACCAGAAGTGGGACTTAGTGAGAGTGAGCATGCAGTTGACTCCAGGGTGGTAAGAGAGTTTGTTCGAGGGGAGCCACTGGAGCACGTCGGACCGCACGCTAGAAGGAACAAAGAGGGTACCGGGGGGACCACCACCAGGATCGGGTTCGGAGAGAAGGACCTCCTGAATGGTTGCGGTGATGGGCCAGGAGAGGGAGCCGACAACACAGGTGGGGGGAACAATGTTATCGGAGCTCTCAGGTGAGTCAGGAGGAGCAAACTGCCTGGACAGGGCATCAGGTTTGACGTTTTTAGAGCCCGGACGGAAAGTAAGGACAAAATTAAATCTATTAAAAAAAAGGCGGCCAACGGGCCTGATGGGGGGTCAGACGCTTGGCGTTCCTAAGGTAAGTCAAATTCTTGTGGTCGGTCCAAATCAAAAAAGGGATCTCAGTGCCTTCCAACCAGTGCTGCCATTCCTCCAACGCGAGCTTGATCGCCAACAGCTCGCGGTTGCCCACGTCATAGTTGCGCTCCACTTGAGAGAGATGTCGGGAAAAGAAGGCGCAGGGATGAACTTTATTGTCTGAGGGTGCTCGCTGAGAGAGGACCGCCCCTACCCCAGTGTCGGAGGCGTCCACCTCCAGAATGAACTGGTGCATAGGGTCTGAATGGCAGAGGATGGACGAGGAGGAAAAGAGGGACTTGAGCTTCTTGAAGGCGGCCTCAGCCTCTGGGGTCCAGTGAAAGGCTCGGGCGGTGGAAGTGAGCTGAGACAGGGGGGCGGCGACACGACTATAATCCTTAATAAACCGCCTGTAAAAATTTGCGAAGCCCAGGAAACGTTGTAACTGTTTCCTGGACTCGGGGGTCGGCCAGTCGACTACCGCCCTGGTCTTCTCGGGGTCGGTTCGACAACGTCCGCCCTCAAAAATAAAACCTAGGAAGGAGACGGTGGAGGTATTAAACTCACATTTCTCCGCCTTAACGAACAACTGATTCTCCAGCAGCCGCTGAAGAACCGTGCGGACGTGAGCCATGTGCTGAGAGGGGTCGCGAGAAAAAATAAGAATATTGTCGAGGTAGACGAAAACAAAATTACCAATAAAGTCACGCAGGACATCGTTGACGAGCGCCTGAAAAACCGCGGGGGCATTGGTCAACCCAAAGGACATTACTAAATATTCAAAATGACCCAAAGGAGTGCAAAAAGCCGTTTTCTACTCATCGCCCTCCTTAATACGCACGAGGTAGTAAGCGTTTCTTAAGTCGAGTTTAGTGAAGCAAGAAGCCGACTGTAGTTGTTCCTGCAGCGAGTCAATGAGGGGAGCGGATACTTATTTTTTATAGTTATGTCATTTAATCCGCGGTAATCAATACATGGCCTGAGAGTTTTATCTTTCTTAGAAACGAAAAAGAAACCGGCTCCCAAAGGGGAGGTCGAGGGTCTAATAATACCTGTGCCTGTGCTCACTTACAACGGTTACATTTAGACACTAGGGTTTGGATAGAGTTGGTTTGGAGGGGAAACTGGCACCATGCCAGCCTTTGCTCCTTCTTCTTTCCTTTTTAATGGCACTATACAACAACACACATCAACAGCACATCTAGGGGTAGGGGTGTATGTGTCGGGGTCTTATTTTTTATTTATTTATTTATTTTTTTTTCTCCTCTTCCTACCCACCTAGTTCCCTGACTGCCATTCCGGGGGTGGGGTCCGGGAGAAGGGCAGGCCGTCGGGTGTTGACTAGGACTATGTGGGGGTTCAGGGTCTGGGGGTTGCCATGGGCGGTGCTGGCGCTGTGCTCTCCCTGGGGTTGTTTGGACCCCCTGAGCTTGGCTCTTGGGTGCCATGGTTGGCCCGCTGACCGGGGTGGCTACCGGGGTCTGGCGGGCGGTCGGCTGGGGGTGCGTGCTTGGTTGTTGGCGGTGTGTGGGGGTGGTTGGTGGCGTGTCCTCTTCATGGTGGGGGGGTGTCCTGTCGGCGGGTCATGGCCTGGGCCGGTTCTGGGGTATTGGCTCTTCTCCGCTCAAGAATGAATGGGTTTACCTCCTGGGTTTGGGCATGGGCTGCCCCCTGTAGAGGGCGGGTACATGTCTTGGACCTGGGGGGTATAGAGTGTGTATCGGGAATAAGAATGAAATGTATCGTTATTGTATGTCTTTGAGTGAATGAATGTGAGATTGAGGTTGGGATAGTGTGATTGTGTCTGTGTATGAATGGGTATTTGTTAGGCCAAGACTCGGACTGCCCCCTCTTTGATACAACTGGGGGTGCTTGGCATCGCGCCCCAATCGCGCGGCCCCCTGGTGGGGTGTGCCCTTGCCTGCCGGCGCGCTTGGGGCCCTTGGTATCGGGGGCTGGGCGCTTGGGCGTGTGTCGGCTCGGCCTGGTGTCTGCCTGGTGGGGCTCGGGTCCTCTGGCCCTGTCGGGCCTTGGCCTGGGTGGTGTGAGTCCTCGGTGCCCGGGCCTTGGTGCCTGGACCTGGACCTACATCGGTGCGGCGGGTGCCGCCAGGGGCCTATGAGTTTGTCGCTGTTGGCCCCGGGGGGTCACTGTATGTGGTTGCTGGTGGGGATCTTCCGGTTCTCCCCTGTGGTCCGTTCTGGGGGGTGGGTGAGTGGTTCGTCCTGTGTGGGTGGCTCTGGGGGCTCCGCGGTCGGGGTCCCTCCTGGGGTCTTGGGCTCTGGTCCCCCCTTTTTCGTCTGCCTCTGGTCTTGGGGGTCGGGTCTCTGCTGCTTCACAGTTACTAATAAATGTTCTATTAGAGAAGCCTTATACACTTATGCATGCTCACAACCACACACAAATAGAAGCAGGGATGCTTATGTAGGCTTTATATGTAGATTTATAGATATGTATGTGAGTGTATATTCATGTGTATGTATGTATGTATGTATGTATATAGGCGTAGGTATGGGTATATATATTTATGGAAACTTACTGCAAAGCCATGAATATTTTAAGTTCTTTATACATAGGTATTTTGTTGCTGTGTTTTGTCATGTTTTTTGCAGGCGAACAGACAGTGGCCGGGTGTTTTGACGTGTGCTCTATTTGTATATATTTCTTATATTTTGGAGTCTTACTTTGTCTTTTCTTTCTTTCTATCCTATTAAAAAAAAAAAAAAAAAAAACCCTACACTAGATAGTCACTATAATAAATATTTCATAATAATGGTGTGGAGAGGATGGCTGTAAGGGGAGAAGGGAGGCCATAAAAAAAAAAAAAAAAGAATATTGTCGAGGTAGACGAAAACAAAATTACCAATAAAGTCGCGTAGGACATCGTTGACGAGCACCTGAAAAACCGTGGGGGCATTGGTCAACCCAAAGGACATTACTAAATATTCAAAATGACCCAAAGGAGTGCAAAAAGCCGTTTTCTACTCATCGCCCTCCTTAATACGCACGAGGTAGTAAGCGTTTCTTAAGTCGAGTTTAGTGAAGCAAGAAGCCGACTGTAATTGTTCCTGCAGCGAGTCAATGAGGGGAGCGGATACTTATTTTTTATAGTTATGTCATTTAATCCGCGGTAATCAATACATGGCCTGAGAGTTTTATCTTTCTTAGAAACGAAAAAGAAACCGGCTCCCAAAGGGGAGGTAGAGGGTCTAATAATACCTGAGGCAAGGGATTCATTAATATAATTGGATATGGATTCCCTTTCGGGACCAGAAAGATTATAAAGTCTACTTGACGGCAAGGGGGCACCATGTAATAAGTCAATCGAGCAGTCATAGGGACGATGAGGAGGAAGAGACGAGGCGCGTTGTTTGCTAAAGACTGCCGCTAGGTCGCGGTATTCAGCAGGAACAGAGGTGAGGTCGATCTCCTCTAGAGGAGGCGTGTCCCAAGGGAACTCGTTAATGGCGAGCGAAGACAGTTACTGAGACACTTGTCGCTCCATTTGTCAACACAGCCGCGCTCCCAATTAATAATAGGGTTATGATTTCGAAGCCAGGGAAAACCTAAAATTATCTGGGGTGTACGAGAGTTAAACACAAAGAAATCAGTCATCTCATGATGATTACCTGAGATGATGACATGCAAATCGGTGGTCTTCTGATTAATGCGGGCCAATGCGTCTCCGGTTAAGCCGGCGACAGAAATCGGGGGAATCTCACGAGTAGGCAAGGAATGTTCTTGTCAGGGTTTGGTGGACAGGAACGAACCCAGTAGTGCAGACAGGAC
>NC_056509.1:10834165-10843365 GCF_014905685.2 Nematolebias whitei
TGTGACAAGACAAGGGTGACACCAATTAAACTGAAGAGAACACACAAGGGAAACACAGACACAAACCGAGTCCACCAAATGGTACCATCCTTACAGTTCTCTAACTAAATCTGCACTAATCAGGTTTTGTTCAGCACCCGAGTCAATGAGGGCTGAAAACGAAAAGCGATGGTCAAGAGTCTGAATGACCATGGGAAGCAACAGTTTAAATGGGGAGGTTAACGCAGAAGTTCCCACCAAGTTACCACAATAAATGCAGAGATGGGCGGATACACGCTGCTGTCTCTCTGCAGGAGTCAGCCGTGCGCACCCCACCTGCATAGGCTCGGGTCAGCAATCTCGTGAAGAAAAAGAAGATGATTGGTTGAGACCAGGAAGCATGGAGGACTGGGAGTTGTAGTTCAAGGGAGGCTGCTTGCGTGAAACGGACTCATGGCGAGGGGTCGTGAACCCGGAAGTGGGAGGATTCTGGGAAGCGTAGTACAAAGGTGCAGACTTGGGCTCACCTGGAGAAGTCGGAAACCCGGAAGCCGGAGATCGATGGGAATTGTAGTTTGCCTCTCTCCTCCTTTCCCGGAAACGGTCATCAATGGAGATGGCAAGGTCTATTAACTTGTCGAAAGTCTCGCATGGCCATCTGGTCTTTGAGAAAATCAGATAAGGAGTTTAAGAAAATACCGTGGAGGGCAGGCTCGTCCCCATCCTGTTTGGGCAGCAAGGATCCGAAACTCCAGGGCGAACTTCGAAGCGTTACGACGGCCCTGTCGTAAAGTCAACAAACGTTTGGCAGCGTTCGACGTCTGCAGGGGGCGATCAAAAATCCTACGAAACTCATGCAGAAATAGTTAATAGGTTACAGAGGGATTTTCATGGCTCAGGAGAAATGAGTGAGCCCACCGGAGAGCGTTACCCTTGAGCTGACTTACGAAAAAGGTGATCTTGGCCGCGTCCGAGGAGAACTGAGAGGGAGCCGCCTCGAAGGCGAGTCTGCACTGCAGCAAGAAGCCGCCACATTGGTCAGGGTCTCCGGTGAAGAACTCAGAAGGTTTAATTAACATTTGTTGAACAGGAGGAATGGAGCCAGGAGCTGCGGGGGCTGGCGGAACGACTGGAGCTGAGGAGGAAGAAGCTTGCAGTTGACGTTTAATGGAATAAATCATACCTCCGAGCTCCTGAAGGTTGGACTGGACTGTGGTCTGGTGAGTCAGTACTTGCCGTAAAACTCTTTCCAACCCGTCGATCCGTTTCTCCGGGGAACCGGGGGTTGTCTGCTCGCTCTTGGTCTCATTCTGGGTCTTTTGTGGCTGGAGCATTTCTGTTAGGAGTGCGCGGGGAACCCAGATGATGAGACCCAGAACGAGGCAGACACAGGGGAAGTACAAAAGAACAGTGTTTATTATTTACAGTGATAATCAATCCACACGCTGCTTCTCAGCGGCTCCTGGAAAGAGGGACGACAGGTTAATGTTTGTCCAGAGGGGAAGACCAGAGTGGTTTGTTTGAAGAGCGTTTTTGTCCTTACAGTCCAAACCCGAAGGAGGGGAGCTGGTCCTTCAGTCCAAGGAGTGAGCAGCAGAGGGAAATCCAACGAGGGTCCAAGGGAACGAGGAAGGCTGGCAACTGGAGGCAAAAATGGCACGAGGAATACCTGACAGGCCGAGGGATCCAGATCAGGTCACGAGGAGATCCAAAAACACGAGGAACCAGGAAACATGAGAGGTGATATGCTCCAGCGATGAGTCACACTGGGCTGCAGCCTTTTGTAGATAGAGAGGCTCATCAGGCTGATGACCGCCAGGTGTTGTTAATCAGCGGCCATCAGCAAGGCAGGCTGCAGGCAGTGGGACCCTTACAGGATCACTACTGCTACACTAGTTGCTTCAGTTTTTGGATCTTTCGACCCATCTGTATAAATTTGTAAATAATCATTATACTTCAGAGTCAGAGTCAGAGTTTCTTTATTGTCATTCGCACCACAGGTGGTACATGTGGTGGAGCGAAATCATGTACACAAGGTCCCAGTTACATCCAACAATAAAATGTATAAGAAAAACAGTAATAACATCTAATATATGAACTAAGAAAAACATCAACTAAATATACACTAAGCACTCATAACATAAAAACATTGAACATCAGCACAAACATGAACATGAGTCTGTGAGCAGATGTGCACGCATGAACACATCAACATTGAAACAGATCAGCAGCAACATGAAACAGATCAGCAGCAACATGATATGGTTTTTCACAGTGATTATTCTAGTTAGAGATTCATGAGTCTAACAGTCTCAGGGTAGAAGCTGTTCCTCAGTCTAGTGGTTCTACACTTAATGCTCCTTAACCTCCTTCCTGAGGGGAGTGGGGCAAAAAGTGTGTGTGCTGGGTGAGTGGGGTCCTTCATGATGCAGGTGGCCCTCTTCCTGCATCTGGAGGTGTAGATGTCTGTGATGGTGGGGAGGCTGATTCCGACAGATTTCTGTGCAGCCTTCACCACTCTCTGCAAAACTTTTCTTTCTGCAGCTGTGCAGCCTCCATGCCACACGTTGATGCTCGAGCACAGGATGCTCTCCACTGCACACCTGTAGAAGGAGGAGAGGACTGAGCTTCCCAGACCAGCTCGCCTCAGCCGTCTGAGGAAGTAGAGTCTCTGATGAGCTTTCTTGATCAGGCTGGTGGTGTTGTTGCTCCAGCTTACTTGTTCTCTACTCAATCATAAAATTCTTGACAAATATCTGTAGTATTTCTTTTCTTAATATTTGATAACGATTTATCTACATTAATGTATTTCCATGTCCATGTAGGCCTTAAAGGACACAATATTGTTGGACTGAATTCTTTGTTATATACTTTAAATGTTCTTGCTCTATTATCCCCATCCCACCCAAAACTATTTTTAAGCTCCTTTCCTCTTTCCCAACAATTTTCTAACACTTTCTTAACTGGATGGTTTTCATTATGTCCTTTCAAATGTATCCAATAATTAACTGTTGTCTTCTAATACATAATGGCATTTCTCCTGATTTTACTTGTAGAGCACATACTGGAGTTGATTTTACTGCCCCTAAACAAATTCTCAGTGCTCTAGCTTGGATGATGTCTAATTAATTTAACTGAGTTTTAGCCACTGATACACCACATTCCCATAATCTATTCTTGACCGAATTAATGACACTTAAATATTTTTAAGCGACTCAAATTTAGCACTCACTGACAACCTTGCTAAACATCTCATAATGTTTAGTACCTTTTTACCCCTCTCTATGATATGCTCTGTATATGCAATATATGCTCTAAAACAGATTCTTTACCAGAATTAATATTGATTCTTGTCTTCGCCCATCATTCAACATACACAATTTTTATCATCCAAAAAGTCTTCTAATACTTTACCATTATAATCTATGTTCTCACTTCCCCATAGTTGCCACACCAAATAATATTTCCTTTCATACCTATCTTCAAGTTTACTTTATTCAATTTTTTTGCAGGGACCGTGCTGATAACCGCATTATCAGCACAATTTAAATGATTACATTCAATTATTCAATAAAATCAGTGATAAAGAGTCCATGCATGGGTCCAGTGAGAATCCTGTTGGCCAGATTGGATGTTCAGAGAATTGGAAGTCCACTAAGGTGATGATTTCCTAGCTCCTATGAGCTGAATTACGGAGTCATGAGTCCTGGAGCATAGGTTGTCCATTAAAAAGCAGCCTCCTCTTCCTGGGATAGACTGTTACACATTTGGAGCCCCAAAGCGTATTAGACCCCCAAAACCCCCAAGACTGTCCAATGAGCCAACAAGACTTCTAACCAAGTTGTTACGATCAACCTTAACAGCACACAGTTTATATTTCAAGAGCACTAGAAACAGGACAGTACTCTCTTAATCTAACCTTTTTACTTAGTAATAGAAAAATAGCTGCTATTCTATATAAAATTTAGCATTTGAACAATATATCAGAGGTTGCTCACCATTTCTGTCCGAAGACCTTTTGGATAATGGTAAGTGAATTCTCTCCTCCAACATTTCCTCTCTCTTCTCTCTCTCCTTTCTTCCCCCTTTCTTCCAGGGGGAAGAAATCACCCTTAGCCCCAAAAGCAGTCCTAATCCTGAGGGGTCTGGTCTGGCATCAGCTCAAGCTGAACAAGGGTGTATTCCTATCTTGACGAAAATAAGTCCCTTTTGAGCTATCCAAATCCCTTTGAGTGGCTCCTGGGGCAAAATCAATATTTTTCTGTCTCATCAACGCCACGGTTCGTTCAGCACTACCCTGTAGCTGCGTCTGGTTTATATAGACTGGTCGACTGGTTAGAACCAGTCTGAACCAGTTCTCATCGTACCATTCTCTCGTGTCACGCCCTGATTGGCCCCAGCACTTTAGAGCTGTGTTTCTCGGAACCCAAGAAGACATCCTTTTCTTTAAAACCATGTCCTTTTAAGGTGTGAGTAGTACCATCCAGTTTCCAAACGCTCCTCTAGTCACCCAACATATGAGTTACATTTCAGCTTGAATTTCGTACAGCACTTGTCTTCTTATCCATTTTAATAATAATTACCTGTTTACTCTGAATTTTAGCATATGAGTGTTAATTTTAATTATTCACAAAGAGGAGCAATCGTCACTGGCTAAGTGAGGTTTTAGAGGTGAGGTCACTCTAAATGGAGAATCACAGATCAGGTAATGCATTCTTTATCTATTATAGAATGCTTTTACATATACTCTAAGTGGAGAGTCACAGATCAAGATCAGGTAATGCATTCTTTATCTATCATAGTTTTAACATGTAGTTTTTACTCTATTCTAATCACAGAACACAGTTTTAATCTATCATAATTTCTCTTGTGTGCAGGGGACGGTTTCATCAATTGTGACATTACCCAACAACCCCTTCTTGAAATCGGAATTTGCCCTCATAAAGCCTGCAGCCAGCCATCTTCAGACATATCCAAGCTCAAGACGTCTTCCTCATTGCTCAGTTCAATCGCCCCTTCGTGTGGTGACACAGGGTCTTCAGTATCACTAGACTCAGGGCTTTCACCATTTTCATCAGCAATGTCTCATGCATCCAACACAGACATTTCACTCAGGTCGACATCTTGTATTTTCCTCCATCCAGCTGGGCAACAATAATTTCCTGATTGTTCACTGCAGTGGGAGATCCAGTCCTCCCTGGCCCGGGTGAAACCTGAACGGTGAGGTCCTCCTCGTCCTGAGCTGAGCTTTTCAGATCACTGCTCAACACAGGTGTCCCAACTAGATTGGGGTTCATCGTGGCCCATCCTCAGTTCTTGTGGATGTTCTGATGTAGGTACCTCAGGGGTAGTATTATGCCCCTCAGGGGTTGGTGTGTCAGGAGGATTACCACCTTGGCTCCACCAGTTGTCAAGATAGGTCTCCAGAGAATGGAGAACAGGGCGTTCTAGGGTGAGGATGGGTGGTGACATGACTTCCTCATGGTTGACTTCTAGTGATAGGTTTTGTCCTGGGGAGGCCACCAACTCATGTGCATGAGTAACTTGAGGCTGCATTTCCATGTGCACTGGGCCACCAAAGCCAGGCAATTCGGCAGGTGCTGCTTCTGACTGTCTGAGCTTCATTGCCAGGGTTGGTGCCAATGGGAGGTGGGTGTTAAGATCACTGCCCAAGGCGTGAGCAGCTGGCATCACTGGAGTAGGAACCTGGGGAAGAGTCGCTCCAAGACTTGTTCCCAGGTAGACTGGAACAGTATGAGGCAAGGGCTCCAGGGATTCAGGTGTGATTCCGAAGGATGGCCCATGGACTATGGTCTGTCCAGTTGTAATGAGACAGCCGAGAGATGGATTTAGCTCAGGGGTGCTCTCTTACATTTTATAATATCTGGACTAGTTCAAGTACATGATATTATACTTAATTTAAACGGATTCTTTCATTTTTCTGGACTGATATTGTGCTTAGAAGTACTGTGTTGGAGATGGTCTAATCAGTGACATGAGACGTTAATTTTCTTTGACCCATCAAAATGAATGTGGTCATTTATTAACAGAATCAAAATTTAACATCAAAACATTGTACACGATTATTCTGATTGATTACAATAACACAGCTTAATTAATGAGCTTTACAATGAGAAATCATACGGCCATGATTTCTCACTTGCAACTAAAAACAACAGACATATCCTTAGATCTTAAATTAATGTCTGCAGGCTTAGCTTATCTTTTTACTGGCGAGATAGAAGAGATGGAGTAAAGTTTAAGGAGGGAAAATGGATACTTAGGGTTAACTAAGATAATAAAGAAAAGATGTGGAGTTATCTTGTTTGAAACCAGATAGCACGTTTCCCAGTGATTTCGGCTAGATGTACCCGAGCGTCGACTCTTTACCTTGGTGGGGTTTCAGAGAGGTCTTCTCCTGGCGTCCAGCAAGGCTGAGTCTTTTTACCTCCAGGGATTTATCCACGTCTCATCAACTTGGGATGACGAGGCTGACTGGCCCAGCTTCCAAAATAAACTTCCCCGAAAGATAGGATTAAGTTAAGTGGGATTTCAGCAAACGTGCTGAACTCCTGAGATGTTGAATAGGTCTTTGGCGCAATGACCGGAATCAACACTCCAGACAGGTGTCATCTTTCAGAAAATGACCACCGTGGACTTCACCCTTGCAAAGTCGCACTGTCTTCCTTCTCAGCAGAACTCTCTGTTCTCCATGGAACTTCTGTTCTACTTCGGAACTTCCGTTCATGTCTCCCAGAACTAATTGGAACTAGGAAGTGTCGACTTTTAAAGAGTTCTGTTTCCGGTCCCTTTTGGGAAGTCCTGATTGGTTGAAAGAACCAACAGGGGTGTGGTTTTAGTGACGTCAGAGGGTTACTACAAGTCAGAAAAACAGTGAGATGTTTGGGAACAGACAGAGAAATGTTTTGGAGAAATGACAGACTACAGGTGCCAGTAGCTTCTTATTTCTGTCAGAGAGGTTTAAAAACATGACAGTTCGTTCCAATAACTTCTTTCTGACTTTCGACCGACATCACTACTTCTCATTTCAGACAGAAGATCAAAATGCATAATTACTTTGTAACAGACATTAACTTGATTTCTACTTTGAATGAGGATTAAAAATCATTAATACTGTTTCACAGTTGATTTAAAATGAGTGGTTCACTTCAACATTTAAAATGATTTGAACTAAACACACTTTTGATTATCAAGACATTTGTAAAAATAGTAATGACAATATAAAAAGAGAGTGTTCTTTCAATTGATTAGTGCAGGATACAATTAGAAAGTCTCTGGATGAGCTAATTTGTATTTCTGGATTTAAATCAATGAAATAACAATTCCTGTCCCATTAAGGTCTTCAGGGTCAGGTTTTGACCGGAGGCTTAGTTCACTACACAGTTAACAGGTGTATGGCCACAAACCTGGTAGCATCTTCTGGGTTTTCCCATAATTTTGTTATTACAGGATAATATAGGCTTCGTGGCAGGGTACTTGTTACGGGCAGATAGAATGGAGTATTCCAAGCCAAGGTCCAGATGATTTTGCAGGTACGCTCTATCTCCAGACACGCTTCAGCAGATACCTCCGGTAAGTTATGCGGCCCATCTAGGACAAGGATGCCGCTCACTACCGCCACGGCAACTACATTGGAACGGCAGTGATGGCACCACCATGACGACCCAACAGCCCATAGGTACCTGGCGTCAGACAACTTCAGATGGCAGTAGCAACAGGATACATCAGGCTCCTAGAATGACAAGAAGGGTGAACAGATCATGCTCCCTAAAACAATAGCTAGCAGTTATTATTATTATTATTATTATTATTTTTATTTTTATTATTTTTATTATTTTTGTTCTCTCCCATTTTAGGACTCCGCCACCTTTCCGAGACCACCAACCGTTACTGGGCCTATACAGGCCGTCAGCCGTATAGGCTGTCAACCGACATTGGGAATCTTGTGTGGTAGGAAAACCCAAAACCAGATTTGTTTTTCTCTTTCCATTTTCAGGTTATATAATTAAACAGTAGCGGGGAGGGATTAAGCAGTGTTGGTTATAATATTCAGTGTTGGTTTCTTCGGCCCTCCCTGGGCTGCCACCTTACTGTGGTGGAGGGATTTGAGTGTCCCAATGATCCTAGGAGCTATGCTGTCAGGGGCTTTACGCCCCTAGTAGGGTCACCCATGGCAGACAGTCCTAGGTGAGGGACCAGACAAAGTGCAGCCCAAAAACCCAGAGGATGAGAAAAATAAACGGACCTAATGTTCCCTTGCCTGGACGTGGGTCACCGGGGCCCCACTCTAGAGCCAGAGGTGGAGGTGGGGCACGCGGGCAAGTGCCTGGTGGCTGGGCTTTTACCCATGAAGCTTGGCCGGGCACAGCCCGAAGAGGAGACGTGGGTCCCCTTTCCCATGGGCTCACCACCTGTGGGAGGGGCCAAAGGGGTCGGGTGCAATGTGGGATGGATGGTGGCCGAGGGCGGGGACACTGGCAGTCTGATCCTCGGCTACAGAAGCTGGCTATTGGGACGTGGAATGTCACCTCACTGGTGGGGAAGGAGCCTGAGCTGGTGTGTGAGGCTGAGAGGTTCCGGCTAGAAATAGTCGGACTCACCTCTACGCATGACTCTGGCTCTGGAACCAGTTTCCTTGAGAGGGGCTGGATACTCTTCCACTCTGGAGTTGCCCCTGGTGAGAGGCGCCGAGCAGGAGTGGGCATACTTATTGCCCCCCAACTTGGTGCCTGTGTGTTGGGGTTCACCCCGGTGAATGAGAGGGTGGCCTCCCTCCGCCTACGTGTGGGGGGATGGGTTTTGACTGTCATTTGTGCTTATGCACCAAACGGCAGTTCAGATTATCCACCCTTTCTCGAGTCCTTAGAGGGGGTACTGAAAAGTGCACCTCCTGGGGACTCCCTTGTTCTGCTGGGGGACTTCAATGCTCATGTGGGCAATGACAGTGAGACCTGGAGGGGTGTGGTTGGGAGGAATGGCCCCCCTGATCTGAACCAGAGTGGTGTTCTGTTGTTGGACTTCTCTGCTTGTCATGGATTGTCAATAGTGTAGTGAACTAAGCCTCAGGTCAAAATCTGGCCTTGACGGCCTTCCTGGGACTTGAACTGTATTTCATTGATTTGAATCCAGAAATACAAGTTGACCCATCCTGAAACTTTCTTTCTTGAATTGATCAATTGAAAGAACACTCTCTTTTCTAT
>NC_056509.1:10843465-10845038 GCF_014905685.2 Nematolebias whitei
GTCCTGTCTGCACTACTGGGTTCGTTCCTGTCCACCAAACCCTGACATTACGACGCGACCACACATTAGAACCCAGCGGGCAGGATTCTCTCGGCAGCTCACCTTTTTTCTTTTTCTTCTCCGAGCCTCTCGTGATGAGTAAATCCACAATCCGGTGCGGCGGGTTTTGGACTAGGCCCGTCCGCCCACAAGGATGTTATGACCAGGAGGTGGAAATCCTGTCCTCTCCACTCCTGGTCCTCGAGGAGGACAGAGCTCGGTACCGGGGAAGCCACCGCACCGCCGTTTCGGAGTCCGCCTCGCCCGGCTACTCGGGATGGACGTCGGGGGAAGACGAAGAGATCGAAGAGGAGTTTGGTTTTGTTCCGGTCCCTCGACTCACCCGTCGTCGCCGGGGAGGTAGGAAGCGGCCCCGAGGGCAGCCCGCGGTGACCGGGCCGGTTTCGTCGGCTGAGCAGAATTTTAGAGTTGGTTCTGGTGTTTCTGTGGGAGCCGGATCCGCCGCCTCACCTCTCAGGTTTTTGGTGGGGGCGAGGTCTGACGTCCTGCGGGGGCTCCGGTCCACTTCTGCTCGGTTCGGCGAGTCTGGTCCAGTTGACGTTACAGGGGCGGATTCCGTGGCCTCACCCTCCAGGTTCTTGGTGGGGGCGGAGTCCGGCCTCTCGCCGTCACATCGCGCCGCAGCTGTCCAACCCGGCCAGTCCGTACCTATGGGGCATGCTACCAGTGACTCGGTGGGGGCGTGTTCCGCCGCCCCACCTCTCAGGTTTCCGGTGGGGGCGACACCTGACTCCACACCCTCACTTAAAGACACTGGCCCATCAATCTCATATTCACCCCAGGATCTCGCTTTCATTAACCAGTCACTATTAGATTAATTCACTACTGCTAAAAATAACCCGGACAGCTCAGAAGTAATATTTTCACTGATGGAGAAGTTTTTGCTTTCATGGCCCGGTCTCATTCAGCTCCCGGAGTACAATAAATTATTAATAGAAACTAGGAAACTCAGCACACCCAAGGTCACCATTACTCATCCAGCACCCATCAACTTCACCGCACCGAAGGTCTCTACGTCGTCTGCTACAGAGCCACAGGTCTCTACGTCGTCTGCCGCAGAGCCACAGGTCTCTTTGCCGTCTGCTGCAGAGCTCCAGGTCTCTTGGCCGTCTGCTGCAGAGCTCCAGGTCTCTTCGCCATCTGCTACAGAGCTCCAGGTCTCTTCGCCGTCTGCTGCAGAGCTCCAGGTCTCTTCGCCGTCTGCTGCAGAGCTCCAGGTCTCTTCGCCGTCTGCTGCAGAGCCACAGGTCTCTTCGCCGTCTGCTGCAGAGCTCCAGGTCTCTTCGCCGTCTGCTGCAGAGCTCCAGGTCTCTTCGCCGTCTGCTGCAGAGCTCCAGGTCTCTTCGACGTCTGCTGCAGAGCTCCAGGTCTCCTCGCCGTCTGCTGCAGAGCTTCAGGTCTCTTCGCCGTCTGCTGCAGAGCTACAGGTCCCTTCGCCGTCTGCTGCAGAGCTACAGGTCTCCACATCTCCAGAGGGGTCGACGCTCTCCACGTCTCCAGAGGGGTCGACGCT
>NC_056509.1:10845138-10854973 GCF_014905685.2 Nematolebias whitei
CAGAACAGGTGGAAGAAGGAAGTCCTCGCGCTCTGAGCCTATCAGGTTTTTATCAACGTCGACCCCCAAGTGAGCAGACAGATTCAATAAAGACAAAGCCAGAACTACAAAAGGTAAGTGAACTTTATTTACAGGTAATCGTGTTGTCGCAACTGTAAGGGAGAAGAGGAATAGATGAGTATGGGTTCTGGTTGTCTCTTAGAATGTTTCAATTCTTGAAGATAGAGAAATGACTCCTTACTGTTTGTATTACAGGTGGAGGCCGAGAAGGAGAGGAGAGGTCCTGAGTTTTTGTATGAGATCCAGTCCTGAGGTACTTGGTGGTTGTGAGAGGAGCAGGTTGACCCAGTTGAGAATGCTTAATAGTGGTTGTTGAAGGGACACCGTTGATCCACAGGTGGAGTCCAGTGGAGCAATGAGATCCTAGGGAGGATCTGAAGAGGCGGGCCGTGGAAGGTCCTGGAGGAGTCACAGTTGGTGAGAACCAGCTGCAACAAAGGTTAATCGGCTGTACATGAGTTACCATTTGGTAGATGATGTCCCAGCACTGAAGAGGTGTCTGGCAGGTGCTTAAATACCCCCATCAGGCAGTCCTCCTCAGAGCAGCAGCAGGTGGAGTGAGTTGAGGTTAATTGGCTGTGAAACGAAGAGTGAGTGACAGGCAAAAAACCTAGGAATTCCACAGAACTGTGGAAGCTGAGCCACGAGTTAAGCTAACGAGCCGGCCTGGGAGCTGCTTCGGCCAGTGAGGCCTTGTGAGTGCTACCGCCTCTAGCCATTGGACCGAGTGAGCCGAGCTACAGCTGTCGGACCTGGGGGTTATTACAGTGGAGACCCGGTCTGCCGCCGTTTGGACCTGCGAGCCGCTGAGGCCAAGTGAGCCGATCTGCAGCGGTCGGACCTGGGGGTTGTTACAGCGGAGACCCGGTCTGCCGCCGATTGGACCTGCGAGCCGCTGAGGCCGAGTGAGCCGAGCTGCAGCGGTCGGATGTAGTGAATTCGGCTTCTGACCAAAACCTGCCTCTGAGGACCTTCATGGAAAAGGGAACTGTTATTTCATTGATTTGAATCCAGAAATACAAATTAGCTCATCCAGACACTATCTAATTGTATCCTGAAGTAATCAATTGAAAGAACACTCTTCTTTTATATTATCATTACTATTTTACAATATCTTGATAAATCAAATGTGTGTTTAGTTCATACCATTTCTAAATGTTGAAGTGAACCACTCATTTTAAGTCAACTGTGAAACAGTATTAATGATTTTTTAATCCTCATTTAAATTAGAAATCAAGTTAAATGTCTATTTTACAAAGTAATTATGCATTTTTGATCTTCTGTCTGAATGAGGGAGTAGTGATGTCGGTCGAAAGTCAGAAAGGAGTTATTAGAACGAAGTGGATTGTTTTTAAACCTAGCAGAAGGTAAATAAGAAGCTACTGGCACGTGCTTCCTCTCAATTAGCCATAACATTTCTCCTGTCTGTACTAAAAGTCCCTAAAACATTCCTGCTGTTTTCTTGACTTTTAATGATCCTCTGACATCACTAGAACCACCCCCTGTTGGTTGTTTCAACCAATCAGGAAGTCCTGAAGTGACCGGGAGTGAGAACTCTTTAAGAGTCCACACTTCCTGGAACTGGGCAGTCTGTCAGTCAGTTGGTCAAGTCTCCTGAGTCTTCAAGTCTAGTCTTGAACTCAGTCTTCGTAGCCTGTGATGGATTCTTCCACTATTGAAGTGGAACCTCTGACGGACTCACATCTTGCTGTGTATCCACCCAGGAGATGAGCATGTTTGTTGAACGGAGTAGAGCGGCACGACTCCTGTCATGTCCAGCCGCCCTGACAGGAGACGCTGGAAAGGTAGCGTTGAAATCGACACCGGAGCCGATTAAGTTCAGCAAAGGTAACGAGTCTTAACGCGCCAAGTGTACCGGAGGTTTTGAGCTGGTGTTGAAGGGAGCGTGCCATTCTGCGGTCCGAACAGACACCCCCTCCTTCATCCATCTTTTCTCTCCATTTAAACTCCTTCATTTCCCATCTTTAAACTCTTCTATTTTGCCAGTAGTCTAGATCAATCAATCAATCAATCAACTTTATTTATATAGCACATTTTAAAAACCACTAGGGTAGCCATAGTGCTGTACAATAAAACAATAAAAACAAACAAAACAATAAAAACATACAAAGCATACACAAAGAAACATAAAAACCATTCACATACCAGTTTCACAGCAGGTGTATTAAAAAGCCATAAAAGATAAGATCACGTGTTAAAAGCCAAAGAATAAAAGTGTGTCTTTAAAAGAGATTTAAAAACAGGAAGAGAGGAGGCCTGTCTGACACTCAAGGGTAAAGTGTTCCACAACCTGGGAGCAACAACAGCAAACGCTCTGTCACCTCTGAGCTTCAGCCTAGTTTTAGGGACCGTCAGCAGCAGCTGATCAGCTGATCGTAGGGATCGGGGTGGACAGTAAGGCTGAAGCAGCTCAGACAGATATGGTGGGGCAAGGTTGTTCAGACATTTAAAAACAAACAGCAAAAGTTTAAAATTAATTCTGTAGTGCACAGGGAGCCAATGAAGGGACGCCAGGATGGGAGTAATATGCTCGCGCCTACGAGCCTGAGTTAACAGGCGAGCAGCAGAGTTCTGCACAAGCTGCAGACGAGCAAGAGACGTCCGGCTAATGCCTGCATACAGCGCATTACAGTAGTCAAGACGAGCAGTGATAAAAGCATGGATTAATTTCTCCAAGTCAGGTCTTGCTAGGATTGGTTTCACTTTTGCTATTTGGCAGAGTTGATAAAAACTTTTCTGAACAACACTGCTGATCTGTTTTTCAAATTTAAAATCAGACTCAAACTTCACCCCCAGATTGGTGACACAGTCCTTGAGATAAAATGACAGTGAGCCAAGATCTATGCTGGGAGAGGGACGGCAACTTGGTCCAAACATCATAACTTCAGTCTTGTTCTCATTTAGACTAAGGAAGTTAAGAGAGAACCATGTCTTAACATCATTAAGGCAGTGTGTAAGTTGTTGAACTGTGTTGTTTTGTGCCATGGGAAAATAGATCTGGCAATCATCAGCATAAAAGTGAAATAAAATGCCATGCTTCCTAAAAATCGAGCCAAGGGGGAGTAAGTAAAGGGCAAATAAAAGAGGGCCAATGATTGAGCCCTGGGGGACACCATGTGGAAGAGGAGCAGTGGAAGACATAAAATTGTTGATTTTTACGCAGAAACTCCTATTGGTTAAATACGACCGAAACCAATTGAGGGCGACACCCCTGATGCCCACACAGTGCTCAAGACGAGAGATTAAAATGCTGTGATCAACAGTGTCAAATGCAGCAGACAAATCTAAGAGCACTAAAACAAACGACTTTCCGGAGTCTGTGGACAAGAATATATCATTTGAAACCCTCAAAAGTGCACTCTCTGTACAGTGGCGGGCTTTAAACCCAGACTGAAATGGCTCAGTGATACCATTGTTCTCTAAAAATGGTAACAACTGGTTGTAAACAACCTTCTCTAATAGTTTTGAAATAAATGGGAGATTAGAGATAGGCCTGAAATTGGAGCAGAGAGAGGGGTCAAGACCTGTTTTTTTGAGTAGAGGGCGTACAAATGCATGTTTAAAAGCCTCAGGTACTATATCAGAGGAAAGACTGCTATTGATAATCTGAAGTACACTTGGTTCAATAGTGGAAAATACCTCCTTAAACAAACGAGGTGGAATGGAATCTGCAAGAGAACCAGAGGGCCTCATATGATCAACTGTGTCCTGTAGAAAAGAGAAGGACACTGGCTCAAACTGATCAAAAACAGATGAGTGGTGTAGAGGAATAGAAGGATCATAGGAAGGCTGAGAAATACAAGCTCTGGTTGACACAATTTTATCAGTAAAGAAGTGGAGGAAACTTTCACAGATTTCAGTGGAGGCATCAAAACCAACAGACTTGGGAGCATGGAGAACAATATCTATGGTTTTGAACAAAACTCTGGGGTTGTTACAGTTAGAAGAAATTATGCCTGAGAGATATTTGTTCTTTTCAGATTTTACAGTTTTCTGATAATGTAACAGACTCTCTTTGAGAATATTAAAAGAAACATGTAGTCTGTCCTTTTTCCACCTGCGCTCCGCTTTTCTGCACTCGCGCCTGGCAGCGCGCGTGACGTCACCCAGCCAGGGTTCGGGGGTAGGTTTGGTGCGCCGGTTCTTCAAAGGAGCGATCGTGTCCAGTGTTTGTAAACAGACAGCGTGGAAGCTGGAAACCAGTTCATCAATATTTAAACAAAGAGAGTCTTTAGAGATATCCTCGCAGAGACCAAGAAAAGTGGAGGAGAACAAGGTTGGAGAGGAGGAGTTAAACATGCGACAGCGCTGAGGAGGAGCACGCACTTTAACTGGACAGTGAGTGGGAATGTTAAATAGGATGGGCATATGATCTGAAAAAACAGCATCACATATGTCCAAGTTGGAAACATCCAGACCATGAGACAGGACCAAGTCAAGTGTGTGCCCGAGTTCATGAGTAGGACCAGACACAGACTGTACAAAGTTAAAAGAGTCAATAACATTTAAAAAGCTCCTGGAGACTGGCTCTTCTGGGCAGCAGACGCGAATATTAAAATCTCCAAGAATGAGAAAGTAATCATATTTGGGCAGGATGTCAGCCAGAAATTCTGAAAAGTCATTTATAAAATCCTTATTGTGCTTGGGTGACCGATAGATGACGACACACAAGACAACATGAGCGCGGCCGATTTCAAATGAGCAGTGTTCAAAACTTGTAAAAGAAGACTGAAGGCTGATCAGCTGGCATTTAAAATCCTTTTTAAAAACAACTGCTATTCCTCCTCCTTTCTGACCCGACAGGCGCGGGGAATTAAAATAGCAGCAATCAGGTGGTGACAGTTCAATAAGAGCGGTGGGCTCGCCAGTTCTCAGCCATGTCTCCGTTACGCAGAGAAAATCCAGATCACGGGACATGAAGAAATCCCTCAAGATGAAAATTTTATTTGACAGTGATCTTGCATTAACAAGGCCAAACCTGGCAGGGGCCGGTGCATCCGAAGCTGCAGCTGTCTGTGGAGCCCGACGCAGGGCTCGTAGATGGCGGAGATTTACACCATGCCGGCGAGGACGGGGAGAGCAGGGGCCGCGGGGGCGGACCACGTCATCCGAACTGACAGCACACACCAGCCAGCTGTCAGCAGGGTCCAGCGACTGCGGGCTCAGAAAGAGACCAGGTACCACTCCATTTCTCCTCCGGGAGACCACAGGAAATTGTGCCAAGAAAGCTTTAATCTTTAACAGTCGTCCGCTGCGTTTGCCCCGGCGGCGCCGGCGTTTACGCCGAGGGAGAGGAGCGTGGGTGTGGCAGAGGTGAGCAGGTGTCCGACTGGTGAAAGAAAACTGCTGAAACGTCGTGTGAACACCACAATCAGTGTCGAATTTCACTAAATCCTTGGCAGAGAGACGAAGATCCAACAATGTTTGGCAATCATACATAAGCAGAGAACTGGCACTGATGATAAAAAACAAAAACAGCACGAACACAAACAGCGAGAGACGGCAAGCCACACACACTAGCGCCATCTTCCCCAATCGACTTAATCCAATACTGCCTTCTTCAATGTTCTGTTTTCTTATTAAGTAAAACGTGTTCAAAAAGCGTTCAATACAAAAACAACTGGACTTTATTTGTAACAGAAGACGTTTCGCTCCTCATCCGAGGAGCTTTCTCAATTCAAAGAGCAGAGAGTGAGAGATACAGGTTATAAGGCTGAGTGAGATAAGACACACACACACATAAGACACACACACACACATATATGTATATTGGCAGTTCACACCTAAAACCTAAAACAGTAGGTCTTTGTTCCTCTAATTCACAGACGAGGCCCCTCAGTTCCCATCAGGTGTGAAAACCGGCTGGGAATCTGTTTTAAAGTTGCATTATATGTTTTTGAAAGTGGGAATCTGAGGCCTCCTCCTCTGTTAAGAGAGGGTTTTTCTCTTTTTACATAAATTGCTTCCTTCACCCCCCTCTCAAACCATCTGTGTTCTCGGTCCAAAATGTGCACATTTTGGTCCTCAAAAGAGTGTCCCTTATCTGTGAGATGGAGGTGAACAGCTGAGTCTTGTCCTGTGGAGCTGGCTCTCCTGTGTTGAGTCATGCGTCTGTGAAGAGGCTGTTTAGTTTCTCCAATGTAGAGGTCTGGACAGTCCTCGCTGCACTGGACCGCATACACTACACCACTCTGTTTGTGTATGGGTGTCTTGTCCTTAGGGTGGACCAGCCTCTGTCTGAGAGTCCTGCTGGGTTTGAAATGTACTGGGATGTTGTGTTTGTTGAAGATCCTTCTGAATTTCTCTGATACTCCAGCAACATAAGGGATGACAATGTTTTTACGTCTGTTGTTCTCCTTTTTCTGTTTATTGGTGTGTTTTGTAGATTTCCTCGCTGACTTGACAAAAGCCCAGTTAGGATATCCACATGTTAGAAGAGCTTCTTGAACGTGTTTCAGTTCTTTTTCCTTCCCTTCTGTCCTTGTGGGGACGCATTCGGCCCGATGTTGTAAAGTTCTGATGACAGAGAGTTTGTGTTCCAGTGGATGGTGGGAGTCAAACAGAAGATACTGGTCTGTGTGGGTTGGTTTCCTGTACACTTCAATGTTGAGGCTGTCCTCAATCTTCACCAGCATAAGTAAAACGTGCCAAGTTTTATTAATCAGAACCAGATCAGCTAATCAAGTGTACAATGTTTGGATGTTAAATTTTGATTCTGTTCAATAAATGACCGCATTTATTCTGATGGGTCAAAGGAAATTAACGTCTCTTGTCACTGATTTTTTTTTTCCCCCTTGTCCTGTCCGGCATTGTGACACTTAGAATTATTGTCTGAGTGTCAAAGTGATGCCCAACAGATTTACTTTCACAAGCAGATCATTATGGCTGGCCTTAATGCTCCACTTGATATATAAATTAAACTTTATTAGAATATGCTTTGGGTTTGATTCAGATGTAATGGACACGGGGACGGAAAACAAAGAAGATAATAAAGCAGAAAAGTGAGAGAAGAGTTAAAATGTAAAGAAGGAGATAGGAATAGAGGAGAGAGAGGGGGATAAAGAGAACACAAATCAACATCATTGAAGTCTGCCTCTAGACCTGCGGAAAGAGAAAAAAAAATACGACAAAACCAAGAAACCACAACAACAAACAACTTATATAATGATAGTTATAACATAATTAGAAAGTATTTTATACATTACATGGTAATACAATATATATTTGATGGCCACCACAACCCAACTGAGTGTGTATCTGATAAACACCTGAATCTAAACACCTGTGTGAGCATGCTTATCACTATAAGGTTTCTCATAAAAATGTTCAATAGTGGATGTGGGGACCCATAAACCCGTCCCCGTAGGACACAAAGGTAACACAGGGAAGCCCGGAACCACAGACACACAGCAGCCCCCAAGCCCGGAACTCCGGTAGTCCCCCAACAGGGACACCCGCACCCCCCAGAGAGAGAAGCAAAGGGAAGCCCCGGGCGATCCCCAGCAACCACAATGCAGAAACCCCCAGGAGGCCGTAGCGACGAGTCAACAGGCCCCGCCGGCAACCTGCCCCTCCAGAGTGGATCCGGCCATGGACACCAAGCCCCGAGGTCATACCACCCACCAACAGAGTCCCAACAGAGCCAGGGCACCCAGGCCCCGCAGGCAGCCACCAGGGCGGGCCTGCACACACCCCACCACCCAGCCTCAGCTGCTGAGAGCCGCCAATGCACCGGCGGCAGGGGGGCCCACCACCGGGGGGGAGCACGACCCACCAAATGGGGGGCCAAAACTGGTCCAAGAGAGGGGGGCCACCCAAAACCCAACCTGAGACAAACAGGCACACAGCGACAGCCCGACAGAGCCTCTGTTGGGCTGTCCATGCGCCCCACCTGCCCAACAGTGACCGTAAGCCGGCCCCAGGCCGGGGGCCAGAGCAGCAGGGAGCAACAGCCGAGGAAGACCGGCCCAGCGCACCAATGCATCCCTAAAGCCCCACACCACAGGCCCGGAGAAGCCCCGGCATGCCACCCAGGGGCGCAACTACATATTTTTGAGGTGGATGCGAACACATCATCGGCGCCCCCCCCACCCGCTCCTTTTTACTTGCCGCCTCATACAGCTTAGTCATGCACTTAGAAAATACAGTAGTAATATTACAGATTTTTTTAATGTTACATATTATATCAGGTGATCATTTCAATCATAAACAAATAAGAAGTTTTATAAAGTACAAATATATAACAGTAGTGGTACTCAGTCAGTGCTCAACATTTTATGTAGCGGAAATATGACATCTTAACAGCCTGGAGTCCATGTCAGAGTTTTAACATTTATGACATTTAAACTGTTACATTCCGTGACTTTGCATTTGCCCATTTGTCAAGTAT
Source organism: Nematolebias whitei (assembly GCF_014905685.2). NCBI lineage: Eukaryota > Metazoa > Chordata > Actinopteri > Cyprinodontiformes > Rivulidae > Nematolebias > Nematolebias whitei. The sequence continues at coordinate 10,853,609 of NC_056509.1, forward strand.
AACATCAAATGAAATAGACCGTGCCACACTGTTTTCAATAGAGATCACTGCTAACTGGGACAAGCGATCATTGCTCATATTTGAACGAAGGTATGTTTTGATGAGCTTCAGCTTGCTAAATGATCTCTCTGCAGATGCAACTGTCAGAGGCATGGTTAAAAATACTCTAAGGGCTACTGTCAAATTTGGAAATACCAAATCAAGGTCCTCTTGAATTAGGAAATTTAACTTTTCTAGAGCCTTGTAACCCTTCAGTAGACGGCTTGCTGGGTATATTTCTTGAATGATATCTCTTGAAACATCACAAGTGGTCAGGGCATATGTGGTCACTGATTCCTCCAGCTCAGCTTTTGTCATGTGCTCCATTTTAGTGATGAATTTAAATTTCTCAGACACAAGTTGAAAATTGGAAAACCTCTCAGACAGCTCTTGGAGGAGTGTGTCAACAATAACATTGAAAACCATGCACCTGAAGTGCCTTGTGGGTTCCTTTTCATGATGACCAGTGCATGAATTGTCATCTGGGAAATTCTTTTGCTTCCTAAGTCGTTTCTCTTTGAACTTAGGAGAAGCATCCATTTCGATGGCTATTTTGCTTGCAATGTCAAGTGACTTCCTTTTTCTGTTTTGCGCCCCGGATAGCTTTTTTTTGCTTCGGCTGAATTTTTTGTTTAGTGCTTAACGTGCGGTAGTTCAAGGTTTTAAAAAAAAAAAAAAAAACGCGCCGAGTGCGTTCTCTTAGGGGCGTGTTCACAGCCACCTGTGTGGGAAGGGAGAGCGATAGGAGGGGAGGTGAAGGAGCAGAGGGGAGGTGAAGCAGCAGAGGGGAGGTGAAGCAGCAGAGGGGAGGTGAAGGAGCAGAGGGGAGGTGAAGGAGCAGAGGGGCGCCTAATCAGTGCTGTTCCCCTGTTATTGATCATTTAGAAAATGCCTACTAGAAAAACATTTTTTCTACAGAGGGTTTTGACGCCCCCTGCAGTGCAGCGCCCCTATGCGTTGCATACGCTGCATACACGTTTTTTGCGCCACTGGTGACACATAATAGATGCGACATATTTATGTTTTTTATCCACTTTATTAGACATATTTGGATTGATGCGACTTATACGGCGGTGCAACGTGTACGGCGGAAAATACGGTATATTGTTATCACAATGTTTAACAATAATATTGCGACTGCAGTAGGGTTGCAACAACGAATCGATAAAATCGATAAAAATCGATTATTAAAAGTGTTGGCAATGAATATCATTATCGATTCGTTGTGTTGCACGATTACGGCATTGCAGAGCCGTTTTGTTCACTTGCAGAGCGTTATCAATGCTGGCTGACTGAATAAAGTAAAAAATAAAAAATCTGCAGCGC
>NC_056509.1:10855073-10862083 GCF_014905685.2 Nematolebias whitei
CCCCACGGCAGAGGCCCCAAAGCCCACCTGCGCACCAAGGGTCCCCAGGCCAGGGCCGGGCACCGGCGCATGCACCGGCCCAAGATCCTGACAACATACCCGTCAAGACCCGAGACCCCCGGATCAAGCCGGGACCCCAGCCCGGGAGCGACACTCCCCCAGAACCCCAAACCCGCGCCCACCCCAAACCCACCCAGGAGCAGCCAGGCCACCAGGATAGCAACCTCTGCCCGCCGGCACAGACCGCCCAGAGGCCTGCATGCAGCTAGCAGAGGTCAATGCCCAGAACCACCAAAGCCATCTCCCCAGTTGAGCGCCATTGCCCCGGGCCCACGACCCCCCCATGCCCCCAGCCCCGATACCCCCCCACATCAACCACAATGCCCCATGGAATGAAATCAAAGGGGTTTACGCACCTCCACTACAGGTTGAAGCCAATCAAAGAAGCCCAGAGAGATTGTTCCTATGTGGAGGTACAGGCTATCTCAAGACTGATGTAATCTAACAAAAGGTTTTTATACTGTTTAATACGAAGAGAATTTTTCATTTTCCAATTTATGAGTATAGTTTTTTTTGCTATACATAAAGCAGTAAAAATCATGTGAGTTGACTTTGTCTCCAAGGTGACATCATCTAAGTGACCCAATAAGCAAACTGACGGAGAGAGTGGAATATTACATCTCAGACACTTTGATAAGTCTTCACATATCCGGCACCAAAACCTCTGAACAGGTGGACAGAACCAAAATGCGTGGATGTGATTGTCAGGAATATTGTTTGTACACTGTGAGCAAACATTAGATGATGCGAAACCCATCCTGAACATCCGTTGACCTGTGTAGTGTACTCTATGAAGGATTTTGTATTGTATTAATTGTAAATTGGGGTTTTTAATCATCTTAAAAGTTCTTAGACATATCTGAGACCAGAAGTTTTGGTCAAAGTTGACTGACAAGTCTGTCTCCCATTTTATAATGGGAAGGGATATTGATTCATCTATTTTAATAAGTGTCCGGTAAACCTTAGATAGTAATTTGAGAGGGTTAAGATTTAGGAATTCTAATACACGTGTTGGTATTTCAATTCTAGTGTTATTAAGGTTAAATTTATTTTTTGTTATAGATTTAATTTGTTGATATTCTAAAAATGTATTCTCATCAATCCCATATTGTGTTATTAATCTGTTAAATGGCATATAGTTTACGTCCTCATATATATGTTCCAAATATTCTATTCCTTTACACCTCCAACCTGGGAAGTTTATCATCTTATTCTGTTGTAGGATGTCAGGGTTGTTCCAGATGGGCGTACGTCTGCATGGAATTAGTGAAGACTCTGTCATTTTAAGAAACTCCCACCAAGCTGTCAGAGAGGAGCTGATATTGATGCTTTTAAAGCATTCCTGTCGTTTTATGTTTGAGCTAATGAATGGAAGGTCCGAGATCATTATATTATTGCAAAGTGTCTGTTCTACGTCTAGCCAGGGTTCATCAAAGGGTGTGTGTTTTATCCATCTTGAAATGTATTCTAGCCTGTTGGCTAGAAAGTAATAATAGAAATTGGGTAGCTTTAGTCCTCCTTTATCTTTGGTCTTCTGTAGTGTTTTTTAGTTTAATACGTGGGGGTTTATCTTTCCAGAGAAATTTAGAGATGGAGGAGTCCAGGGATCTAAGCCAGTCAGATGATGGTTTATTTGGAATAATTGAGAATAGATAGTTTATTTTAGGCAAAACCATCATTTTTATTGACGCAATTCTTCCCATGAGAGACAAGGGTAGAGATTTCCATCTAGCAAGATCATCCTCAATTTTCTTTAAAAGTGGGATGTGGTTTAGTTTTGTTAAATCTGCCAGTCTAGGAGAGACTTTGATACCCAAGTACGTAATATTCCCTGACTGCAGTTGTGTAGTAAGTGAATTGTTTAAATAGCAATAAATTGGTAGAACTGTGGATTTTATCCAGTTTTATAGAGTAATCTGAAACTCTTGAAAAAGAGTTTATCAATCCAATGACCTGAGAGAGGGAGGTTTGTGAATGCTGGAGGAAGAGCAGCACATCATCAGCATATAGACTGATTTTGTGCTCTATGTTCTTGCATTTTATGCCTTTAATATATGTAGTTTGCCTGATTGCTGCGGCTAGCGGTTCGATAAAAATAGCAAACAGTGAGGGGGAGAGTGGACATCCCTGCCTCGTGCCCCTTTGCAGAAGAAAGCTAGCAGATATTTGATTATTTGTCCTAATGCATGATGATGGGGAAGCATATAATATTTTTAACCAGTTTATGAAATAATTTCCAAAACCAAATTTATGCAAGGCTGCAAATAAAATTAAAATTAACATTTTTGTGTATTAATATTGCCACTCCCCTTTGTCTTGAGTTATAGCAGGCACAAAACACATCAGGAAAGTCAGGTGATTTAAGATCATCTGCAGTTGTAATAGATTATGAGTCTCTTGTAAAAAGACAACATCTGCCTGTAATCTTTTAAGCTGGTTTAAAATTCCTAATCTTTTTTGCTGAGTACTGGTTCCATTCACATTCCAAGTCACAAACCTTAATGTGCCCATAGTTGTGCGTGAGTAGCTAAAGTTGACCAGCGCATGTCACCATAGAGACAAACAGATCCAACTAAAATCACAGTTATTGCTTGAGATTGCCTGTTTAGATGTTTAGAAACACACAGTGAAGTTTGAAGTGGAAAGATACAAGAACATTGAGTAGAAACCGGGTGTGAGAGAAGTTGAAAGATATATAAAGTTCTCTGGTGTGTGTGCGAGTGTGTGCGCGCGTGTGTATGTTTTGCTGTGCTTGTGCGTAAATGTTTGTTGGTAAAGAAGAGAAAAAGACTGATGAAGTGATGTGGTAACAGATAAACGTAAAAGAGAAAATAATAAAAAAATAAAATAAAAAAAAAGGAAAAGAGAGGGAAAAAAAAAACAACCAAACCAAAAAAATAAAATAAAATAAAATAGCTGTGACACTGTTCACCACCACCAGTGCAGACACCTTACCAAGCTGTGCTTTACATTTTATTTACAAATGCCAGTTAATTTACCTCCAGTGTTACAAGCGTTAAACCAGGACTATTCAACTAAACTGCCCAGGGGGCCACAGTTACTGAGAGCCAAGCGCTCAGGGGTCAGATATCCACTAGTTCTTATCATTAAGTTACTTTGTTTTATACTCTAGTTTCGTTTTAAGAGTGAACCCATTGGTGGACCGAACTTAACTCACCTGTGGGCCTGACTTGGCCCGCGGGCCGTATGTTGAACAGCCCTGCTTCAAACTAACCTGTTGTTCCTTTTAATAAAGCCATGGAGTGACGTCCCGTTCCCTGAACAACTGACCATTAATATAAAGTTTATCTATAGCCACCGTAGCTCTGACGCCCTCAGACATGTATTTCTTCCTGATTGGAAACAAAACTCGCCTCCGATAGAGGATCTCTTTAGGAAATTGATCGTTCACACTGAAGTCCGTCCCACGCAGCTCTCTGCCCCGACCTCTCACCTGCTGTTTTTGTTTTAAGTGCTCGAATTTAGCGATAATTGGTAGAGGTCGCTTGTTATCGGGCTTCTTAACTCCGAGCCGGTGAACACGATGGAATGTGATGTTTTTTACCGTCTCACTTGGGAGTTTCAGCTGATGTTGGATAAACTCACGGATCGTAACTTCAGCATCCTCCTCTGCTTGTTCTGGGATCCCTGAGAAGACAAGATTGTCTCGCATGCTCCGAGCTTGAATATCCAGGATGGACTCCTTCATTTTCCTGTTATCTCCGGTCAGCTGCAACATCTTCTCGGTGAGTTCTTTAACGTTACCCCTCAGAGTTTGGTTCTCTGCAGCGAGCGACGCCACCTGAGCTTGGCTGAACTCCAGAGACTCCCTCAGTGCTTGGAACTCCTTGTGGAGAACCTCCACCAGGGCCAGCCGGGCATCTAAGCTGGTTAGCTTCTTGTCTATAGAGCCCAGGACATCAGTGAAGCTTTTCTCTGGAGAGGTGGACGTGCTGGTTGAGCTCTCCGAGCGCGTGCGTTTAGGAGTTGGTGTGGCCGTGGATGCTGTGTTTTTTTGTGGTTTACCCATCACGATGTTTTCAAAACACTCGTCCACGTAACTCTCCAGACTATCCAAGGTTTCCTCGTCCAGTTTTGGTTTATTGAAACAATATGTAGAGGTTATTATTAACAATATTTATTATGCTTGATTGTAATATATTGGCTTGTTTAACCTGAGTTGAATCGTTTGTTTAGCAGTATCCTGCCATGTTACTCATGCAGCAGAGCTCTCACATGACCTCAGCAGCTCATCATCACCTGTCTGAATAAGAGAGTAGTGATGTCGGTCGAAAGTCAGAAAGGAGTTATTAGAACAAAGTGGATTGTGTTTAAACCTAGCAGATGGTAAATAAGAAGCTACTGGCACCTGCTTCCTCTCACTTAGCCATAACATTTCTCCTGTCTGTACTAAAAGTCCCTAAAACATTCCTGCTGTTTTCTTGACTTTTAATGACCCTCTGACATCACTAGAACCACCCCCTGTTGGTTGTTTCAACCAATCAGGAAGTCCTGAAGTGACCGGGAGTGAGAACTCTTTAAGAGTCCACACTTCCTGGAACTGGGCAGTCTGTCAGTCAGTCGGTCAAGTCTCCTGAGTCTTCAAGTGGGTCTCTGATGAAGTCTAGTCTTAAACTCAGTCTTCGGAGCCTGTGATGGATTCTTCCACATCTGAGTGGAACCTCTGACGGACTCACATCTTGCTGTGTATCCACCCGGGAGATGAGCGTGTTTGTTGAACGGAGTAGAGCGGCACGACTCCTGACATGTCCAGCCACCCTGATCGGAGACACTGGAAAGGTAGTGTTGAAATCGACACCGGAGCCGATTAAGTTCAGCAAAGGCAACGAGTCTTAACGCACCAAGTGTACCAGAGGTTTTGAGCTGGTGTTGAAGGGAGCGTGCCATTCTGCGGTCCGAACAGACACCCCCTCCTTCATCCATCTTTTCTCGCCATTTAAGCTCCTTCATTTCCCATCTTTAAACTCTTCCATTTTGCCAGTAGTCTAGATGCCTTCTTCAATGTTCTGTTGTCTTATTAAGTAAAACGTGCCAAGTTTTATTAATCAGAACCAGATCAGCTAATCAAGTGTACAATGTTTGGATGTTAAATTTTGATTCTGTTCAATAAATGACCGCATTTATTCTGATGGGTCAAAGGAAATTAACATCTCTTGTCACTGATTAAACAATCCACTCACAGTTACCTCGGTCACATGGCAGTAATTTAACTTGAAAAAGAGAGAACCCGTTTATTTAAATATATTGTAGTAGAGGTGTAGCTAACCTAGCCCTTAGCACACTACACGGACCTGGGGGTTGTTACAGCGGAGACCCGGTCTGCCGCTGATTGGACCTGCAAGCCGCTGAAACCGAGGGAGCCGAGCTGTGGCTGTCGGATGTGGGAGCTGTTGCAGCGGAGACCTGGTCTGCCGCCGTTTGGACCTGCGAGCTGCTGGGCCGAGTGAACCGAGAGACCGTGAGGGACCTGGGGGTTGTTGCCACTAGGCCTCGGCTAACAACATAAGCCTGTGAACCTCGTGGCTAGATCCTGTGCTTCTGAGAGTTGATACCAACGATCCAGAAGTATTGTGAGTAAGGCAGAGCAAACACAAAACAAGGAATCAAGAGTCGGAAAATAATTCAGAAGATATGGAAGAAGTTAAAAAAATCTTTGAACTTTATGAGTGCTGAACTGACTAAATTGAGTGCTGAACTGCCTAGATTATCATCTAAGTGGGAACTCGTGTTTGAAGAAGTGAAACAATTGAAAGAACTGATAAGTAATACAGACAAAAAAGTAGCTGAACTGGAACAAAAAGTAGACGACTTGGAACAATACACAAGACTAGACAACTTGGTGATCACTGGACTGGAAGTTAGGAACCGGACATATGCAAGAGTTGCTACAGGAACTAACATTACAGAAGACGCACCACAGGAAGAACTACAGACTCCGGAGGAGCAAGTAGTGAAATTTGTACAAAACAAAGACATTGACATCAAACATGAGGACATTTCAATCTGTCACACCCTGCCCAGCAAATCAGAAAAATTCAAACCATCCATAGTCATCAAGTTCGTTAGTAGGAAATCAAGAAACAAGGTAATAATGCAAACAAAAAACCTGAAGGGAACAAATGTTTACATAAATGAACATCTAACTAAAAAAATGGAAATATTGCATGTGAAGGAAGGTTGTTGAAAAAACAGAAAAAAATAGTATCAACTTGGACAAGAAATAGAAACATTTGGATCAAAATACAGGAAGGATCTCAGGCTAAAATAATAAAAGAACTGAAGGAATTGGAAAGACTAAAATGAGTTCAGGAAAGGACAGATGATAAATCATTGACATAACTTCACAAACAAGAAATTAACAAAATATAAAAATGAACAAATACATTAAAACATGGCAACATACGAAGACTTAGAGTTTAAAATATACAATGTTGAAGATGTGATCGATACAAATTTTTCCCTGCAATAAAAGACTGTGAATATTACAATGAAGAACAGTTTAATGACATCAATATGACAAATGGAGGTCTCTCTATTATTCACTTTAATAGTGGAAGTATAAATGCAAATATATCCAAAATAACAGATTATTTTAAACAGCTAAACAGAACTTTTACAATGATAGCACTGTCAGAGACATGGCTCAACAATGAAAACACAAATAATGTTCACATCGAAGGGTATGAATTATATCATGTGAACAGAAGCAACAAAAAGGGTGGTGGAGTGGCTCTATTTGTTAAAAATGAAATAAAATGTAAATAATTAATGAAATGTCAATAATTGTTGATAATATCATGGAAATGATAACAATAGAAATATTAAAAAAGAATGATAAAAACATATTAATAAGTTGTGTATATCGATCTCCAGGATCAAATTTGTAGTGGACTAGGCCCATGTAAAAAACTAAGTCTAAGGTCAAAAAT
>NC_056509.1:10862183-10863947 GCF_014905685.2 Nematolebias whitei
CCCCCCCCCCATTTTAAACGCACTATATAACAACATGCATCAACATCTTATTTGATTGGGGGGAGGGAGGAGTTGGGTCTTACAGCTTTTCTTAAACCTTCATTCTCTGTCTGACATTTGGGGTCGGGGGCAGGGGGGGTAGGCTGCCTGGTTGGGGTCTGGGCTGTGGGTGGGTATTGGGCCTTTGGGGGTGGGGCTGGTGCTCCAGTTCTCCCTGGATTGTTTGGATCCTTTTATCAGAATTCCTGGTTCTGATGGCCAGCCCTTTGGCTGGGGTGGCTGCCGGGTTCTGGCGGGAGGTCAGCTATGGTTGTGTGTGTGTGGTCATTGGTAGTGCATGGTGGCGGTCAGGGGCATGGCTTCACTTCCACGAAGTGCTGGCTGGTTGCCATGATGTGACATTCACGGTGCGGGGTACTGTGTGTGTGTGTGTGGGGGGGGGGTGCATGGGTGGCATCAGTGGCGCAAAAAGCGGGTATGCAGCGTATGCAACGCATAGGGGCGCTGCACTGCAGGGGGCGTCAAAACCCTCTGTAGAAAAAATGTTTTTCTAGTAGGCATTTTCTAAATGATCAATAACAGGGGAACAGCACTGATTAGGCGCCCCTCTGCTCCTTCACCTCCCCTCTGCTGCTTCACCTCCCCTCTGCTCCTTCACCTCCCCTCTGCTCCTTCACCTCCCCTCCTATCGCTCTCCCTTCCCACACAGGTGGCTGTGAACACGCCCCTAAGAGAACGCACTCGGCGCGTTTTTTTTTTTTTTAAAGTAAAAATTCAGCTGAAGCAGTTTTATCTTCAAATATAGAGAAGAGGGCTTTCAGAAGTCACTTGACATTGCAAGCAAAATAGCCATCGAAATGGATGCTTCTCCTAAGTTCAAAGAGAAACGACTTAGGAAGCAAAAGAATTTCCCAGATGACAATTCATGCACTGGTCATCATGAAAAGGAACCCACAAGGCACTTCAGGTGCATGGTTTTCAATGTTATTGTTGACACACTCCTCCAAGAGCTGTCTGAGAGGTTTTCCAATTTTCAACTTGTGTCTGAGAAATTTAAATTCATCACTAAAATGGAGCACATGACAAAAGCTGAGCTGGAGGAATCAGTGACCACATATGCCCTGACCACTTGTGATGTTTCAAGAGATATCATTCAAGAAATATACCCAGCAAGCCGTCTACTGAAGGGTTACAAGGCTCTAGAAAAGTTAAATTTCCTAATTCAAGAGGACCTTGATTTGGTATTTCCAAATTTGACAGTAGCCCTTAGAGTATTTTTAACCATGCCTCTGACAGTTGCATCTGCAGAGAGATCATTTAGCAAGCTGAAGCTCATCAAAACATACCTTCGTTCAAATATGAGCAATGATCGCTTGTCCCAGTTAGCAGTGATCTCTATTGAAAACAGTGTGGCACGGTCTATTTCATTTGATGTTATACTTGACAAATGGGCAAATGCAAAGTCACGGAATGTAACAGTTTAAATGTCATAAATGTTAAAACTCTGACATGGACTCCAGGCTGTTAAGATGTCATATTTCCGCTACATAAAATGTTGAGCACTGACTGAGTACCACTACTGTTATATATTTGTACTTTATAAAACTTCTTATTTGTTTATGATTGAAATGATCACCTGATATAATATGTAACATTAAAAAAATCTGTAATATTACTACTGTATTTTCTAAGTGCATGACTAAGCTGTATGAGGCGGCAAGTAAAAAGGAGCGGGTGGGGGGGGCGCCGCTGATGTGTTCGCAT
>NC_056509.1:10864047-10869832 GCF_014905685.2 Nematolebias whitei
ATATCTCATATATTGTCATACTACAACTAGTGGCACGTACCTACGTGACTACTACAACTGGTGGCCCGTAAAGTCTCATAAATGACTGTGAATCCGTGTAAACATTGATTTTTTCATGTTGGCATGTTGAAAAAATAACAGTTTATCCGCTGTGTTACGCTGCATGTTTTAAGCGTGTCGGTCTGTGGAGCTCAGTGAAGCTCACAGGAAGCTGAAATTGTGTCATTGAGTCTTTATGAAAGCTGAATTTGTACGCTGTTAAGTGTTGTTAAGCTTATGAGCTGTGGAAAACGTTGATTCTGTTTAAGAGTACGGAGGTTCTGCTGAAAGACCAGGACTGTGGTCCAGTTCTGTTGAGTTTGAACGAGTATTTTGAATAGATGGATAAACGTTTTAAAAGCTGAGCGCCATCTCAGAACACAGTTAAGAGTTAATCGTTACAATTTTTAACAGAAAAAGTGCATTTTGACAGTTTAAAAGACGAAAAGTTGACGAATTTTAGTTCACGTGAATCTAGCATGCTGGTTGCTTTAACGCTGCGTCATTGGTTGAAAAAGACCGTGTGTAACGTTCTCATTGGATGAGGGACGTGTCAATCACGCCACCCGGAAATTAAATTCGTTTTCATAGGGAAATAAAATCTGCTTTTTAAAGCTGAAAAGCGCCTTTAAAGTGATTTTGATACGCTGGCTAAGTGCTTCGAAGCATACTCGCTGAAATTTTGCCACGTTAGAGTTTAAAATCCGTCATAAAATGATGTTTTTAAACAACGCTAGCGATGCTAATTTTAAGCTAACAGCTAACGACTGGATGAATGACGTGTCACGTCACTCCCCCATGTCGGAAATGAGCTTTGCCGTGCTTAAAATCACTAAATAAAGCTGCAATATTGTCCCAAAAACTCATGTTTCAAGCTATAAAGTCTGATTGCAAAAAATTTTGCCACGTTTGTGTAAAAAATCCGTTCAGAAATGTTGATTTTAACCGAGTTTAGCCGAAGCTAACTTCAAGCTAAGCGGCTGACAACAGAATGTCAACCGAACGCCACAGGAAGTTATAGCTCCCCTAGTGGACAACACAAACAGTGTCGGAGTTAAATTTTGTTGAGGTTGTACTGACACCTTCTGGAGAAGACGTGGGATCACAGGTTTCACTTCGTTTTTAGGTAAAGAGTGAAATTAAACGTTTTTATTTTTCTGTAAGGCAATTTTTGAGTTAACAAACTTCCTCAAAGTTGAATAAACACTGTTATCTTGCATTTTAAAAGTTAAAAAGAGGTATTTATGCAAAGAAGCATTTACCAAAAAGATTTTATTCACTGATAAAACCTAAGAAAGGTACAAAATAAAATTAGAAACTTTTTAAAAGATACAGTTACAAATATTCACAGAGTTGAATAGTTTACTCATTTTGCTTGAAGGATAATACACGTTTAATTGCAAAATCACTAAATAAGAGTAAACTTATCAGGAAAAAGAGATTTTTCTGTTTAAGTTGCCACCTAAACAAATAAATCTTCCTATTTAATTTTAAATAGAAGCTTTACAGGAGGGCAGGAGTAAATACAGTTTTTCTGAAGGAAGGACTGATTAATCCTGATACATCAACTGTTCTTTTCTTTTCACCACTTAGTTCTATGAGTAACTGTTAAAATAGCAAATTTCTGGAACAGAACGGTTTAAAAAACGTTTTAAACTAATATTGCTGTGAGACTTTTTAGAAATTGCAGGTTTATAAAAAATTCAGTGGTTTAGAGTAAAATACACTAAAAACAGCTTGGTAACTGATATCTGTTGAAAAATAAGCACAAAAAGTAACACTGCCAAAAGAGCATTTACTTAAATATTCATGAATTGGGGTAAAACCTGAGAAAGGTACCCACAGTTGAATAAGTTGACTTATAACAGTACTTCTGTGTAAACCCAAAAAGCTAAAATAGTGTGAACACTCAATGACTTGAATACAAATATTTACCTGTAAAATATCTAAAGCTTGCAACTGTTAAAACAGATAAATTGCTACACAGTGAAAACATGACAGGTGTGTTAGAAAAAGATTTTGATCCAAAAGGAATGGCGGACTGCTTAAAGAACGCGTTGAAGCTTCTGACAACGTCCTTATATCCATATGATAAACAGGCAGAGCGCATGAACCCAAAAGAGTTAGTGGACAATCTGAAGGAGGTTGCAGAAAGTGTGACCTCTACAGAAATTACAATGCCAAACTATGAAAAGCTGGCTAAAATTGCAATTTTGCTGAAAGAATTATTCTATACGGTTGTTGAGAAAGCTGATTACCTTGCAATAAGGTTAAACAGTGAAAAAGAGGTGGTTCAGAGAATTGAAGAACACTTCCTTCAATTTAAAAGTGAACACGAAATCCTCACAAAAAAACATTCTGAACAGATGTTTCAATCACAGCAAAATGCAAATGCAGAAATTGATTCGCTGAATAGCAAAATAGATGTGCTTAACAAAAAGCTGGAAGAACTCAGAATGGATAAACAAATTGCACAAGAGCTATATATGCGTTTAAAAGATGACTATTATACATCCCAGGAACATTTAAAAACATGTGAAGAAAAACTACGAGCGGCAACAAACAAGATTTCTGACGTGGGGCGAGTAGAAGACCGTGGACAGAGTCCAGGCCACCCACATACACCTCAGAAAGACGTTGTTGCACCTCCTGCTCGTGATCCACCCTCACATAAAGTGGCAGGAACAGACCTGAACAGGTCTCCTCCACAAAACATGCAACAGAGTGCATGGAAACTGTCTCCTTCAATGGATGATTTGCAAAAAATCTCAAAATATGTACAACTTTTTGTACCTGAACCGATGGGTTCAACTGAAACAAAAGCGTATCTCAAAGATCTGGAGTTCAGATTGAGATCTTATCCTAATGCTACGGTAGAAGATAAGATCAGTCTGATACGGCTCACTTCAGACAGAGAGGTGTATGCCTTCATCGAGCGTCTACCTGATGCAACGAGAAAGGATTACAACCTTCTGTGCGAAGCTCTGATCAAAGAGTACGACCCCTGCACAGGACCTACTGGTTTCCCAGCCGCTGACAAGGTCAAGCAGGGAAAAAATGAACATCCAAGAGTTTATTACAAAAGAATCTTCCAAGCTTATTTTGGTTACAGAAATGAAACCGGAATGGAGGAAGAAGAAAATTTTAAATTTGTTTTCAGCAAAAATCTCCACACTGACATACGCATGTCAGTACGAATTATGGCAAATTTCAGAGAAAAATCCATAAATGAGATTAAACAGTGTGCAGTGAATGTGTTTGAGGCACGTTCTCATGCTAAGACGCCCATAGAGGTGTTTCCTGGTGTAAAGGTTAAACCCCACTCCCTAGAAATGGAAGGAAGGTGCGCAACACCTCCTCCTAAGACAGGCGAGAAAAGGCAGTATTTTCAAACTAACAAACCGCATAATGAAGGTGCGCGCTGGAACAAAAAGGCTCCTCTTTCAGAGGATGAACGTGATTATCGTACATGGGACATGCGCAGGACGCAAGAATATGGGATCCAAGAGGACCCATATTATCATGGGAAATCCGAAGAGGAACCCCCAAAAGACGTACCTAGCCGCCTCCCACCTCGGACGAAACGTCCCGAGGCGAAAAAATCACAAAAGTTCCAGGAACAAGGCCCTAAACCTCTGAGCTCGGAAGAGACAGAGGAAATGCAAAGGTTTTTAGACACTTTGATACACGCTGAAATGGGAACCCAACCAGGAGCACAATGTAGTGATCTGATCGCTACTAACTCTGAAGGCGCGAATGACAACATTACAGATGTCGGTGAAACACACCAAGACATTGCTGTTATTGCCTCCAACAACCCCTCATCGGACGAAGGGGGGATAAACTCACACACAAACGATGATGAGTCATCGCAAACTGAAAACTCAAAACCTGACCTTCATGATTTTGAACTAGGCATCCCAGTTCTGGGAGGACTCCCAGATAACCTGGTACCGAGTCAAGAAGCTGGGCCAGTATGTTTCACGAAACCATCACAGGCCATCGCTCTTTTCTCAACCAATGATGTCGACCAAGGACCTCAAACCTATGGTGCCTTGCCCATAGACAGGCCCGACGACTCAGAAAAGGATTCGTTGGAGCTCCCCATGGAGCAAGAACCCTCATCAGTCTCATCACAGATTGAACAGGTGGTCGCTCAAGCCGACACTCTGACATCTGATGAAGAAAGAGACAAACTTCGCCAAGTTCTTTTAAAATATGAAAAGTCAATTTCAACTGACCCAGACACCATCCAACTTCAGAAGTTGAATGATCCTGCAATTAACTCGATGATACTGTATCTGACTGACCCAGACAAATACACTCCATCGAAAGTCAAACTGGATTCCAATCCAGACCTAAAAGTCCTCTTTCAGCTGCGCAAACAGTTAAAACTACTCAAGGACAACCTAACTTTAGCTCATGGAGCGACGTCCTCACCCGTGTTCGCAGTCTCCCATGACCGAAGGGGGGTGACGCCAGTTAGGATAATGCTACCAGACGCGATAACATGATCAAATCTGACATTCAGAGTGAGTGGCGCACCGAAACGTTGTTTCCTAGTTGCTTAATCACTGCTTTTGTCGATGTTGAAACGTTGTTTAACTGGTTGCTTAGTTACTGTTCTTGTCGATGTTGAGACATCGTTTAATTGGTTTTTGGTATTGTTTTCGAACACCCCAGGTAAGAATGAATCTTATGTGTAGTTAAGTTAGAGACTAAGAAGCCTTTGACCATGCCAACATGCAGTTCATTCATTAAATTGCAATCTTTGCGGAGTCAATGTATATTATTGCTACTTTGAATACCATAATCTACATTGATCTCACAACGCTTAAGCCGAACCTACTCGAACAATTCTATTCGGGGGGATAGCTAATTCTTTTTGATAAGTCTCGCCATAGACTTCCAAAACATTTATGGGAAAACCAAACACCCAATCTCAAGTCGTTTGTCTAAAAGACAACAGACAATTGCACCAAACTATATTTTACCATGTAAGCTAACTTAAACCAAGTTAGAAATGGAAAAATAGTTTGGAACACTTTTCTATAGGCATAAACCCCTGTAGTTACCCCTTTTCAGCATTCTCCACCCCTTAACTGGTAGTTGTAGCTGTTCCCAACCATAATAGCTTACACACCAGATGCATATAGTTTAAGGCCTTATGTAAAATCCCCTTCATAAGCCCACCTTAAACCACATAATTGCATGACACATTGAACCAGAACGGCACAGGCTGGACGTCGCTGGAGACAACCTTCGCTGGAGGCGACCTGCAATCCTGACGTTGGTCTCAACTCTTCATCCAGTGGCCGCTTCTTCAGTTCAATCCAAGGGTACCCCTCTGTATGCTGATTAATCAACACTTCCAATCGTTATGGATTTACCGTTGTGGATTATATGACTTTTTCCAGTGGATTACAGACTCTGTTTCCAAGGGGTTAAAAGCATTGCTACAATGGAATTATCGAGACGATATGGGATTATAATCAACACAATGGAATACCAAGAACATTGTGGAATTACCTTGACTTTGTTTCCTTGCTGGATTACTTCTGACTTTGGTCTTCCTTGCTGGATTACTTCTGACTTTGGTCTTCCTTGCTGGATTACATCAAGCTCAAGGACATTTGAAGGTCTAAGTTCACGGTTGGAATTCATCCCCATGGACAGGTGATGATTTCCAAAGGGGGGACTGTAGTGAACCTGATCTGACCCTGATCTGACCCAGATGACCTCAAAT
>NC_056509.1:10869932-10888346 GCF_014905685.2 Nematolebias whitei
AGTCACTACTCTTGTCGGTGTTGAAACGTTGTTTAGTTGATTTTGGTTGTTTCTGTGGTAAGAATGTATCTTGTGTGTAAGTTAAGTTAGAGACTAAGAGGCCTTTAACCATGCCAACATGCAGTTCATTCGCTAAATTGCAATCCTTGCGGAGTCAATGTATATTATTGTTACCTTAAGTACCATAATCTACATTGATCTCACATCGCTTAAGCCGAACCTACTCGAACAATTCTATTCGGGGGGGATAGCTAATTCTTTTTGATAAGTCTCGCCATAGACTTCCAAAACATTTATGGGGAAACCAAACACCCAATCTCAAGTCGTTCGTCTAAAAGACAACAGACATTTGAACCAAACTATATTTTGCCATGTAAAGCTAACTTAACCCAAGTTAGAAATGGAAAAGTAGTTTGGAACCCTTTTCTATAGGTTTAAACCCCTGTATTTACCCCTTTTCAGCATGCTCCACCCCTTAACTGGTAGTTGTAGTTGTTCCCAACCATAATAGCTTACACACCAGGTGCATATAGTTTAAGGCCTTATGTAAAATCACCTTCATAAGCCCACCTTAAACCACATAATTGCATGACACATTTGAACCAGAACGACACAGGCTGGACGTCGCTGGAGACAACCTTCGCTGGAGGCGACCTGCAATCCTGACGTTGGTCTCCACTCTTCATCCAGTGGCCGCTTCTTCAGTTCAACCCAAGGGTACCCCTCTGTATGCTGATTAATCAACACTTCCAATCGTTGTGGATTTACCATTGTGGATTATATGACTTTTTCCAGTGGATTACAGACTCTGTTCCAAGGGGTTAAAGCATTGCTACAATGGAATTATCGAGACGATATGGAATTATAATCAACACAATGGAATTACCAAGAACATTGTGGAATTACCTTGACTTTTGTTTTCCTTGCTGGATTACTTTTGACTTTTGTTTTCCTTGCTGGATTACTCTTGACTCTTGTTTCTTTGCTGGATTACATCAAGCTTCAAGGACAATCGAAGGCGCAAGTCCATAGTTGGAATTCATCCCCGTGGACAGGTGATGATTTCCAAAGGGGGGACTGTAGTGGACTAGGCCCATGTAAAAAACTAAGTCTAAGGTCAAAAATCTTGACCTTAAGAACCTTGTGGGACAGGGACTGTCATTTCATTGATTTGAACTCAGAGGTACAGGTTCACCCATCCTGAGACTTTCTTTCTTGAAGATTCAAGTGAAAAGAACACTCTCTTTTTATTATCATTACTATTTTACAAATGTTGATAATCAAAATGTCTTAGTTCAAACCATTTTAGATGTTGCAGTGAACTAATCAATTTTATTAACTGAGTAATGATTTTTATTCTCATGTCAAAGCTGTAACAGAGTAATTATGCCTTTTCTGATTTCTGCTTTTGAATGAGCAAGTGTAAGTTGGTCCAAGGTTGGAGTCAAACGCAAAACAAGTTGTTATGTTAGAACAGTCATGTTTTTAGAATCCTCTCAGACGTAAATATAGAAGTTTTGGCACCTGTTTCTGAAACGCGCCAAAACAAAACTCTCTCTGTCTGTGAGAACATTTCTGATCTGTTTCATAACAATTCTCGCTGTCTCTAACCTCTTACGTCACAAAACACACCCCGTCTGGTCGTTTCTGACCAATGAACAAATCCCAAAAGTGAACCGGGAAAGAGTCTTTAAAATGTCAGTACTTCCTGGTCTAGTCAGTTCTGATGGAGAGTGTTTTTGCTGGTTCTGCTCGAGTTCTGTTGAAGCTCTGGAGAAGTTCTGTTCTGTTCAGTTCTGCTCAGTTCTGTGAGAGACGGGATGATCCTGACATGACAACAAGCTCTTCCGAGTTCCATGGGAATATAACACTTTCACTCGCCACTACTTCTGACGAGCTACAGCCATACTAAGGAGACGCTGGACAGGTAGCGTTAACGGAACACCATATCTGCTGATTATCATCAGAAAGGTAATGGGTCAAGTTTCCTACCAAGCGTACCGAGGCGAGCTGGGTTTCTGATGGAGAGTGTCGATTCTGGTGAACATTTCTCCCCTCACACACCATCTTACTCCCTCTAAACTTCTTTCCATCTTTAAACTTTTCTATCAAGTAGAAATTCTTCCAGATATTTTAGAAATGTCTGTGTAAAATGCTCACCCACATTCATGTGGGTAAAAGATCATAGTTGTACAGTTTTCATAAATGTCTGTGGTGAAGCAACGGAAAAATCATGGCCGTATGATTTTTCCTGATTGATTGCTTATGTTGTTATTTTCATAATTTGCCAAATTAAGGTAAATGTTTGATGTTAAATTTTGATTCTGTAAATAAATGACCGCATTCATTTTGATGGGTCAAACGTAAATGACGTCTCACGCTTGCATTTCCTTAAATTCAATGCACGTTTTATTCAGTCCAGAAAAATGAGGAATCCGCGTTAAATGATGAATATATCCGAGCATCTGTTCATCTACAAATTCAATTCAATTCAATTCAAAAATACTTTATTAATCCCAGAGGGAAATTATATGTTGTGGTAACTCATCATCCTGGTTTCATTAAAGAGTTGTTATAGATGCTGATGGCTGTGGGCAGGAAGGATCTCTTGTAGCGGTCTGTCCTAGAACGGATTTGAAGAAGCCTCTGACTGAAGACACTCTTTTGTTGTATAACAGTCTGATGAAGAGGATGCTGAGGGTTGTCTATAATGTTCTTCATTTTATGAAGAATCCTTCTTTGAACAATAATCTCCAACGGTTCTAGAGGAGTCCCCAGAACTGAGCCAGCCTTCTTTATGAGCTTGTTGATCTTTTTTAAGTCACTTGCTCTGGTGCTGCTCCCCCAGCAGATGATGGCAGAAGAGATAGCGCTCTCTACAACAGACTTATAGAAGATATGCAACATCTTGCTGCAAACGTTGAAGGACTTCAGCTTCCTCAAGAAGTCCAGTCTGCTCTGTCCCTTCTTGTAGATGGCTTCACTGTTGCATTTCCAGTCCAGTTTATTGTCCAAGTGAACTCCAAGGTATTTATACTTCTCCACCACCTCCACTTCTTCTCCCATGATGGAAATAGGGTTGGGCCTGTTCCTGATTCTCCTGAAATCTACAATAATCTCCTTTGTTTTGTTCACATTCAAGATGAGATGATTGTTTCCACACCATGCCACAAAGCGGTCCACCAGTTCCTTGTACTCAGCTTCTTGTCCATCTCTGATACACCCGACTACTGCAGAGTCATCAGAATATTTCTGCAGATGACAGGAGTCTGTTTTATACTGGAAATCTGAGGTGTCCAGCGTGAAAAGGAATGGTGAGAGTACAGTCCCCTGTGGTGCTCCTGAGCTACTGATCACCTGGTTAGACACACAACCCTTCAGTCTCACAAACTGTGGTCTGTCCGTCAGGTAGTCTTTGATCCAGGCGATTGTTGAGGCATCCACCTGAGTCTTCTGACCAATCAGATCAGGCTGGATTGTGTTAAATGCACTGGAGAAATCAAAGAACATGACTCTCACAGTGCTGTCTGCCTTTTCTAGATGACAGTGAGATTGCTGAAGCAGGTGTATGATGACATCTTCAACTCCAAGTCCACGCTGATAAGCAAACAGCAGTGGGTCCTGATATGTGCTTGTTTGTCTAGTCAGGTGGGTCAGCAGAAGTCTCTCTAGGACCTTCATGATGTGGGATGTCAGGGCAACAGGTCTATAGTCATTGAGGACTGATGGGTGAGTTTTCTTTGGCACTGGAACAAGACTGCCTTCCTGGGCTGCCACCTTAATGTGGTGGAGGGGTTTGAGTGTCCCAATGATATTAGGAGCTAATGCAAATCATTAGCTGACAGCAGTCAGGGGCTTTACGCCCCTAGTATGGTCACCCATGGCAGACAGGTCCTAGGTCAGGGACCAGACAAAGTGCAACTCAAAGACCCCGATGATGAGAAAAACAAATGGACTTAATGTTCCCTTGCCCAGATGTGGGTCACCGGGACCCCACTCTGGAGCCAGGCCTGGAGGTGGGGCATGCGAGCAAGCGCCTGGTGGCCGGGCTTTTACCCATGGAGCTCGGCCGGGCAAAGCCCGAAGAGGAGATGTGGGTCCCCCTTCCCATGGGCTCACCACCTGTGGGAGGGGCCAAAGGGGTCGGGTGCAATGTGGGATGGGTGGTGGGCGAGGGCGGGGACCCTGGCGGTCTGATCCTCGGCTACAGAAGCTGGCTATTGGGATGTGGAATGTCACCTCACTGGTGGGGAAGGAGCCTGAGCTGGTGTGTGAGACTGAGAGGTTCCGGCTAGAAATAGTCGGACTCACTTCTACGCATGGCTCTGGCTCTGGAACCAGTTTCCTTGAGAGGGGCTGGACACTCTTCCACTCTGGAATTGCCCCTGGTGAGAGGCGCCGAGCAGGAGTGGGCATACTTATTGCCCCCCAACTTGGTGCCTGTGTGTTGGGGTTCACCCCGGTGAATGAGAGGGTGGCCTCCATCTGCCTACGTGTGGGGGGATGGGTTCTGACTGTCGTTTGTGCTTATGCACCAAACGGCAGTTCAGATTATCCACCCTTTTTGGAGTCCTTGGAGGGGGTACTGGAAAGTGCAACTCCTGGGGACTCCCTTGTTCTGCTGGGGGACTTCAATGCTCATGTGGGCAATGACAGTGAGACCTGGAGGGGTGTGGTTGGGAGGAACGGCCCCCCGATCTGAACCCGAGTGGTGTCCTATTGTTGGACTTCTGTGCTTGTCATGGATTGTCAATAACGAACACCTTGTTCAAGCACAAGGGTGTCCATATGTGCTCTTGGCACCAGGACACCCTAGGCCGCAGTTCGATGTTCGACTTTGTCATCGTCTCATCTGATCTGCGGCCACATGTCTTGGACACTCGGGTGAAGAGAGGGGCGGAGCTGTCCATTGATCACTACCTGGTGGTGAGTTGGCTCCGATGGTAGGGGAGGATGCCGGTCTGACCTGGCAGACCCAAACGTATTGTGAGGGTTTTCTGGGAATGTCTGGCAGAGTCTCCCATGAGACGGAGTTTTAACTCCCACCTCTGGGAGAACTTTGAACATGTTCCTGAGGAGTTGGGGGACATTGAGTCTGAGTGGACCATGTTTCGTGCCTCTATTGTCGAGGCGGCTTACCGGAGCTGCGGCCGCAAGGTTGTTGGTGCCTGTCGCGGCAGCAACCCTCGAACCCGATGGTGGACACCGTCGGTGAGGGATGCTGTCAGGCTGAAGAAGGAGTCCTATCGGGCCTTTTTGGCCTGTGGGACCCCGGAAGCAGCTGATGGGTACTGGCAGCCCAAGCAATATGCGGCTCGGGTGGTCGCTGAGGCAAAAACTCGGGCATGGGAGGAGTTTGGAGAGGCCATGGAGAATGATTTTCGCACGACTTCAAGGTGATTCTGGTCCACCATCCGGCGTTTCGGGGGGGGGGGGGAAATTGGTACGCCACCAACACTGTTTATAGTGGGAATGGTGTGCTGCTGACCTCAACTTGGGATGTTGTGGGTCGGTGGACAAAATAATTTGAAGACCTCCTCAATCCCACTGGCACGTTTTCCACTGAGGAAGCGGAGCCTGGGGACTCTGGGTCGGGCCCTCCAATCTCTGGTGCTGAGGTCACCGAGGTGGTTAAAACGCTCCTCGGTGGCAGGGCCCCAGGGGTGGATGAGATTTGCCCGGAGTTCCTTAAGGCTCTGGATGTTGTAGTTGTTGTGTTGGCTTACGCGACTCTACAATATTGCGTGGACATCGGGGGAAGTTCCCCTGGATTGGCAGACGGGGGTGGTGGTCCCCCTATTCAAAAAGGGGGACTGTAGAGTGTGTTCCAACTACAGGGGAATCACGCTCTTAAGCCTCCCTGGTAAGGTCTATTCGGGGGTTCTGGAGAGGAGGATCCATCGGATAGTCGAACCTCGGATTCAGGAGGAGCAGTGTGGTTTTAGTCTTGGCTGTGGACCACTGGACCAGCTCTACACTCTCAGCAGAGTCCTGGAGGGTGCGTGGGAATTTGCCCAACATGTGCTTTGTGGACTTGGAGAAGGCTTTCGACCGTGTCCCTCAGGGTACCCTGTGGGGGGTACTCTGGGAGTATGGGGTACCGGGCCCTTTGATACGGGCTGTTAGGTCCCTGTATGACTGGTGTCAGAGCCTGGTCCACATCGCTGGCAGTAAGTCGGGCTCATTCCCGGTGAGAATTGGACTCCAACAATGTTGCCCTTTGTCACCGATTCTGTTCATAACTTTTATGGACAGAATTTCTAGGTGCAGCCAAGGTGTTGAGGGGATCTGTTTTGGTGGCCTAAGGATTGCTTCTCTGTTTTTTGTAGGTGATGTGGTCTTATTGGCTTCAGATTGGGATCTACAGCTTTCGCTGGAGCGGTTCGCAGCCAAATGCGACGTGGCTTGGATGAAGATCAGTTCCTCCAAATCCGAGGCCATGGTCTTGAGCCGGAAAAGGGTAGAGTGCCCTCTCCGGGTCAGGGAGGAGATCCTACCCCAAGTGGAGGAGTTCAAGTATCTTGAGGTCTTGTTCACGAATGAGGGAAAAATGGAGCGTGAGATCGATAGGCGAATAGGTGCAGCGTCTGCAGTGAAGCAGGCGCTGTACAGGTTTGTCATGGTGAAGAGAGAGCTGAGTCAAAAGGCAAAGCTCTCAATTTACCGATCGATCTATGTTCCCACCCTCATCTATGGTCACGAGCTTTGGGTTGTGACCGAAAGAATGAGATCTCGGATACAAGTGGCCGAGATGAGTTTTCTCCGCAGGGTGTCTGGGCTCTCCCTTAGAGATAGGGTGAGAAGCTCGATCATCTGGGAGGGACTCAGAGTAGAGCCGCTACTTCTCCACGTCAAGAGGAGCCAGTTGAGGTGGCTTGGGCATCTGTTTAGGATGCCTCCTGGCCGCCTCCCTGGTGAGGTGTTCCGGACACGTCCCACCGGAAGGAGGCCCAGAGAAAGACCAAGGACACGCTGGAGGGACTATGTTTCTCGGCAGGCCTGGGAACGCCACGGGATTCCCCCAGAAGAGCTGGCCCAAGTGGTTGGGGAGAGGGAAGTCTGGGCCTCCCTACTTAGGCTGCTACCCCCATGACCCGAAACAAGATAAGCGGAAGAAAATGGATGGATGGATGGAACAAGACAGGATCTAAAAAAGTTAAATCTGGTCCTCTGGACATTCAAAAAAACAAAACAAAATAAATCAACAAAAAAATGTAGAAACGTTTCGTCTCTCATCCAAGAGACTTCCTCAGTCTGAGGAGCTGTATTCAGCTCAGTCTCTTAAATAGCACCGTCTCAGAGTGGATCAACCAGTTTTGCTGCTGACAACCAAAACCACCTGATCACATGCTCAAGAAGGACCATCAGCCTAACAATGGATCATTAGCACACTGATGGCTGTTTACTGTTCACAGAGGGCTGAGTGATACTAGCAATCACAGCATTGTAAGAGGGGGACAGTTGAACCCGGAGGCCTCCACCCCTGTTTAGCGATGGACGGTTTCTTTTCACAAAGATGGCCTCCTTTACTCCTCTCTCAAACCATCGTTCCTCTCTGTCCAGGATGTGAACATCTTCATCCCTGAAAGAGTGACTGCTGGCCTGGAGATGAGTGTAGACCGCCGAGTCATGGCCTGATGATGTTGATCTTCTGTGCTGGGCCATCCTTTTGGCCAGTGGCTGTTTTGTTTCCCCAATGTAAGACTGATCACAGCCCTCCTGACACTGAACAGCATACACAACATTACTCTGTGCCGGGGGACTGGATCTTTGGGATGATCCAGTCTTTGCCGTAATGTATTTTGGGGTTTAAAAGCCACTGGGACGTTATGTTTAGAAAATAAACGTCTCAGTTTCTCTGATACTCCCTCAACATATGGAATGACCACTGGTCTGGGTCTGGGTTCCTCCTTTTCACCTGTTGGCCGACTGGAGTCCTGTTTGGGTTTCTTCTCTGCTTTCTGGAAGGCCCAGTTAGGATATCCACATTGCTCTAGAGCCTGTCTTGTGTGGGATTTCTCCTTCTGCCTGGCTCCTGAGCTAGTGGGGACGCTGTCTGCTCTGTGATACAAAGTCCTGATGACTCCTAACTTGTGCTCCAAAGGGTGATGGGAGTCAAACTGCAAATACTGGTCTGTGTGGGTGGGTTTGCGGTACACCTCAGTTTGCAAATGTCCTCTATCAGAGACTGAGACCTCACAGTCCAAGAAAGCCAACCTGCCATTTTTTTTTTTACATCTTCTCGTGTGAACTTGATGTATTTATCCACAGAGTTGATGTGGTCAGTAAAATGTTGGACTTCCTGAGATTTGATTTTAACCCAGGTGTCGTCAACATACCTGAACCAATGACTTGGTGGTGTCCCTGAAAAGGACATCAAGGCTCTCTTTTCTACCTCCTCCATGTACAGGTTGGCAACAATAGGAGAAACTGGAGACCCCATAGCACACCCATGTTTCTGCCTATAATATTGCTCCCCATATGTGAAGTAGGTTGACTGCAGGCACAGTTTCAAGAGTTGACCCAGTTGTTCTGTGGAAAGTGTGGTCCTGCTGCTCAGAGTGGTGTCTGATTTTAATTTTAAACTGACCACCTCTACTGCATCATCAACAGGAATGCACGTAAAGAGTGATGTGACATCAAAAGAGACCATTGTTTCATCAGTCTCCATGATGACATCCCTCACCTTATTCACAAAGTCCATGGTGTTCTGTATGTGGTGTTCTGAGCTGCCAACTAAAGGGATGAGTACAGACGCCAGATGTATTTTTTAGATTTTTCTACCTGGATTATTGAGCATGCATCAGGATAACAAGACAGGATGTTTTCCACAACACTGGAACCTTCTCCTGGGTCAGGCTACGGTTGAAGAGGTGCTGCAGAACCCCACAGAGCTGCTCTACACAGACCTTCAGGACTCTGGGACTGACACCATCTGGATCTGCAGCCTTATTCCAGTTCAATCTCTCCAGCTGCTTCATCACCTGACTTCTGGAGACGCAGAGGGGGGGAGGCAAAGGAGGTATCAGCATCTTCTGATTTGGTTGAAGACCAATATGTAGAAGAAGGGTCCATGACAGAGGTGGTAGATAAAATATTTGAGGTGTGACAGGACAGCCTTGGGTCAGTGGAGGGTTGTATGTATGTTTGGCTGTGGGCAAGAGAGGAGGATGCTGAGCTTGTTCCTGAACTGAACCTATTAAAGAACATGTTCAGTTCATTGGCTCTTTCCAGGCTTCCATCCTTCTGATCCTCCTTCTGCTTGAAGCCTGTGATCTTTTTCATCCCTGACCACACCTCTCTGATATTGTTCTGTTGGAGCTTGCTCTCCAGCTTCTTCTTGTACACCTCCTTGCTGTTTCTGATCTTGATTTTTAGTTGCTTCTGTGTGCTCCTCAATAATTTCCTGTCTCCCTCCCTGAAGGCTCTTTTTTTTGGTTTAGCATATATAGAGAGATATTCACCGATAAAATCGTACAACTATTGGACAAGAGTTTTAATAAAAATATTTTTTGTGTGGAGACTTTAATATTGACCTGGGAAATAAAACAGATTCAAATAACATCGGTACATTTACAAATTCATTGTATAGTTTAAATCTTTATCCGTTAATATCAAAACCAACAAGAATTACAACTCATAGTGCTACAATAATCGATATTTTCACAAATATAGCAAATGGGGATGTGATAGGAGGTATTTAACGAGTGATTTAAGTGATCTTTTACCAGTTTTCACTATTTATAAAAACAATCAAAGCATTACAAAAGAAATTTCAAATAAGAAAAAAAACTATAAACATCAAAAAAAGCATTGGACAAATTAAAAAATGATTTACATAAACAAAACTGGAAAGACGTGTATGTTAATGATGTAAACAGATCATATGATGAGTTTATGAATATTTTAGGAGCTCTGTATGAAAAGAATTGTGTGCAAAATAATTATACCAAGAGAAATGTTGTTGACCAACCATGGATGACGAAAGGGTTGAGAAATGCTTGTAAAAAAAGAATTATTTGTATACATGTTTCTTGAAATTGAGAACACAAGAGGCCGAAGAGAAATATAAGAAGTATAAAAATAAGTTAGTAGGGATTATAAGGAAACACAAGAAAGAATATTATAGTGATTTATTCAATAAAAGTAATGGTGATATGAAAGCAATATGGCGAGTAATAAATAGTGTTCTGAAATATCATAAAGCAAAAACAGGTATTTTACAGTATTTTTTGAAGGATGACAATGAGATCCATAATGAAAATTTAATTTTAAATGGATTTAATCATTATTTTGTGAACGTTGGATCAAGCCTTGCAGCTAAAATACCAAAAGTACACAATAATGTGAACCACTCAGTTATAGGTGTTACGATTGCGCGGGGAACCCAGATGTTAAGAGACCCGGAACGAGGCAGACACAGGGGAAATACAAAAAGAACAGTGTTTATTATTTACAGTGCACAAATTAAAGTCCACACGCTGCTTCTCAGCGGCTCCTGGAAAGAGGGACGAGAGGTTATTGTTTGTCCAACGGGGAAGACCAGAGTGGTAGATTTAAAGAGCGTCTTGCGTCCCCCAGGCGGTGGGACCCTTACAATAGGTTGTGATAACAGTATTTTTCTTAATGGAACTGACAAAGAAGAAATAATGAATGTAGTAAAAAATCTTACAGATAAGAGATCAAAAGACTGGGTGGACATGGAAATGATGTTTGTAAAGGACATAATGAGTCATGTTATCGAGCCGTTTACATATATATGTAATTTATCATTTTCAAAAGGAATATTTCCAGATAATATGAAAGTAGCTAAGGTAGTTCCTCTCTTTAAAAATGGTGATAAATGTGTGTTCAATAATTATAGACCAATATCCTTATTACCACAGTTCTCAAAAATTCTAGAAAATTATTTGTGACCAGATTAGATAAATTTCTTACTAAACAAAACATTCTAAGTAGCAGTCAGTATGGGTTTAGAGCAAAAAACTCTACATCAATGGCTGTCATGGAATTAATAGAACAAATAACTACTGCTGTCAATCAAAAACAATGTGTTAGTATTTTTGTTGATTTAAAAAAAGCATTGGATACTATTGACCACAATATTCTCCTTGAAAAATTGAATAAATATGGTATAAGAGGACCAGCATTACACTGGGTATCTAGCTATTTGAAAGATAGGAAACGGTTTGTACAAATAAATGGTGTAAGATCTGACCTCTGCAATATCATGTGTGGAGTTCCTCAAGGCTCTGTGCTTGGACCAAAGTTATTTATTTTATATGTGAATGACTTAGTAAATGTATCAGGACTCCTCAAATGTGTCGTTTTTGCAGAAGACACCACATTTTTTTGTTCGGGTAAAGATGTAAAACGGATGTTGGAATTGATGAAGACAGAATTTGATAAAATACAAACTTGGTTTAAACTAATAAATTATCATTAAATTTAGATAAAACTAAATACATGATATTTAGTAACAAAAAGAGAACTGTTGATGATCCATTTAAAATTGAGGGTGTTGAGATTCATAGAGTTAATAAGATGAAATTTTTGGGTGTAATCATTGATGAACAGCTAACATGGAAAAATCACATACATTCTGTAAGAACAAAAATAGCTAAATCTATTGCAGTACTATACAAAGTCAGGGAATTATTAAATAATAAAGCTCTGTACATGTTGTATAACACAATCATTGTTCCACATTTAATCTATTGCATTGATGTTTGGGGGAAAGCGTGTAAAACATTTACAAAGCCTATTTTTATTTTACAGAAAAGAGCTGTAAGAATTATCACTAGAAAGCATTACAGTCACCCATCAAGCACATTATTTTATCAACTGAAATTATTGAAGTTCCATGATTTGGTAGATTATGGTACAAAGTATTTTACCAGTTGTGTATAGGGCTCAAAATAACACATTACCATTAAATATCCAAAGAAATTTTGTTAAAAGGCAAAGTTGTTATAATCTTAAGGGGATAAAGATATTTGTCAAACCAAAATTCAGAACTAGTCTGAAGAGAAGGTCTACCTCAATCCAAGGAATTGGATTGTGGAATGGTCTAGAGAGTGATGTTAAAAATGCCAAGTCAATGTGTACATTTAAGAAAATGAATTGTTAAAAAATATATATGATGTAGCTTAGTGCATTTTTGTATTAGAATTAAAAAAATTAGAAAGAGTTATTCATTTTGTTCTGTTACTTAAAGATTATTATAATTGAACTAATTGTCTTTTTTCTTTTTTCTTCTTTCTGCTGCCTTTCATTTTAAATCTCTTGTGTTTTTTATATAGTTATGAAACTGTTTTGTATTTTTAAAATGAATAAACTTTATACCATACCATACCAACTTAATGACATCTACCTTGAGTCTGTGTTGGTCCACTCGGTTCTGAAATGTCCAAATTACATGGCCACACTGATGGAATGTGACTAAGTAAAATCCCAGAGATCTGATCCATTCTGCCCAAAGCATTTGAGTCCGAGTACTCGAGACACGAACCAAGCCATCATAAAGGCAAGCAGCATGATTGGGTCCAAATTTGCTGCCGACGACTTCCTTGATTGTAGATAAAACCAGCAACCAGCCGAATCCAAAAAGCAGGAACCAGTTATTGTAAATCCAATTAACCATGCATCCTTAAAATCCACAAAAGGCAGCAGAGATAGACACCTCATCAAGTCTTCCAAGTCGATGAGATATCCAGCTGCGTGCGTGCCAATAGGGCAAATCGGCT
This sequence comes from Nematolebias whitei, assembly GCF_014905685.2. Lineage (NCBI taxonomy): Eukaryota > Metazoa > Chordata > Actinopteri > Cyprinodontiformes > Rivulidae > Nematolebias > Nematolebias whitei. Next base: position 10,882,679 of record NC_056509.1, read on the forward strand.
CGCCTAAAGCTTGTCTTCTCTTTGAAGAAATGTTGTAAATTGAGTTGAGGGACCAATTGATCAAAACAAGTACATTATTATGGTTCGAAAGATATGCAAGAAAGGCTCACAAGCAGGCAAGCAGTTTCACAGACAGACAGAGCAGCAAAGCAAAGCGGAGAGGGAGGGGAGAAGCATCAGATCTTGGCAAGAGTAAGTGGTGAAGTGATGAAGGAACGGGGAATCCAGGAACGTTCCTCTGGCCCGTAACCCTCCAAATCGACCACGTATTGGAAGCCCCTACGCCGACGGCGGACATCCAGAATGGACCTTACCGTAAAGGCAGGGGGGTTGTCTATCAGTCGGGCAGAGGGAGGGAGGTCGGAGGGTGGGCACAGAGGGCTGATGGCAACAGGTTTAAATTGCGATACGTGGAAGATGGGGTGGATCTTAAGGGATGCAGGGAGCTGAAGTTTGACTGCCGAGGGGTTGATGATCTTGAGAACTGGGAAAGAACTGATGAAGTGGGGGGCCAGCTTCCTAGGAGTGTTTTTCAACGAAATATTATGGGTAGTGTTGGATTTCATATTTTTATACCTTTTTAGATTTCCTATCAAGCATTCAAATGTCATGTTATACAAAGTGTGTGCGTGTCTTTCTTCAAGAGTTGAACTATATTTATAGAAAATGTTTACTTTTCTAACTATTTTACCTTTAAATATAATCTCACATTAGCTAAGGATAATTTTACAAGTTCACATTTGATATATTACAAGCAATCAAAACAAGCCAGGGAGCAGATAAGATATTGACTACTCAGGAGAGAAGAGTCTTCCTTCTGTTAATTGAACAAACATTTGTATGATAGATTACAGGTAGACTAACTAAAACCCTCAGGTCCTTTCGTTAATAAGAATTAATGTTTAGTCGTTTTAATCACTTGACACAGGTTTAATCTTCACAGTAAATTACAAGAGAATATTACTAAATCATAGATCAGGAACCGACAGTAACAAGTCTTGGTCTGTAAGGAAAACTCTTCATGTGCGATAGAAGGCCACAGCTGCAGGAGGGGGCAGGGTGGCTTCAACTAAACTGAAACACAATTATAATATGATTTATCAATTAAGAACACATAAACATGAGTTAGTTAATAATTAATAGTTATTAATTATTCCTAGAAACAATTTTAACACAAATCATTTGGTATCCCTAAGGTATAATAGCAAGTTAACTTTAAACAAAGAACCGATTTCAGTGAGCCATAAAACTTCTTTTTTTTTATTTTTTATTTTTAATTGATTTTTTATCTTATAAAACAAGCAAATGATAATAGTACAATTAACATTATTTTCCAATAAACAACATAATCCCCAAAGTAAACAAATATAACAAAAAATAAATAAATAAATAAATAAATAAATAATTATTAAAAAAAATAAATGAATGTATGTGACTAAATTAAAAAAAAAAAAAAAAAAAAAAAAAAAAAAAAAAAAATAACAGCATATATCTATATAATAAAATAAGATAAGATAAAGCTCAGCTCCAAGCATCCTTTTCTGAATTATTTTCCCTTGTAATGTCTCAGAAATTCAGTTAACGGTGACCATATTTCTTCAAAGTCTAATCCTTTACCTCTGACGATATAAGTAAGTCGTTCCAGTACAATACAAGATGCCATCTCCTTCACCCACACATGATTTGAGGGTACATCCATTTTCTTCCAGTACAAAGATATTAACCTCCTGGCCTGCAGGAGTCCAAAGTCAATCAATTTTAACTGTCTGGAAGTAAAAACACAATCCTCTGGGTATATACCTAACACACACATTTTTACATCAACAGGTATATTTACTCTAACAATCTTAGACAAAGTTTGTATAACTGATTCCCAGTAGTGCTGTATCTTTGGACAGCTCCATACACAATGCAGCAGAGTACCCTTTTCATCTAAACATTTAGTACAGCTGTCTGGAATGTCAGGGGACCAGCGATTCAGCCTGACTGGGGTTATGTAGGTTCTCATCAACCATTTGTATTGAAGGAGTTTCATCCTTGTGTTAATTGATTGTTTTTGAGCTTTTAAACATGCAGCTTCCCAGTCTGCTTCCTCTATCTCATCTTGGATGTCCGATTTCCATGCATCCAATTTATCGGTGGTAGACTCATCATGTGTTAGTAGAGCTGTATAAAATAAAGAAATATGACCTCTCCTCTCCAAATTTTGCAGTATAATATTCTCCAAGTATGATAATGGTGGTTCAGAGACAATCTGTTTATATTTTGACTTAATGAAATGTTTAACTTGTAAGTATTTAAAAAAATGTTTCTTTGGAATGTTGTATATTTGGCATAACTGATCAAATGTGAGAAGGGTACCATCTTTATAAAGGTCTGCCACCTTCTGTACTCCTTTATCTGCCCAGATTTTAAAACCCCCATCCGCTCTTCCTGCCTTAAAACAAGAGTTGCCCCAAAGAGGTGAAAAACGAGAGATGGGAGAATTATCTCCCACATATTGATGGGTCTTGTACCAGATACTTATTGTGTTTTTTAAAAAAGGGTTATTGGTCATTTTTCCCAGATTTTTTGGGCTTGCAGAATATAAATACAGATTTAATTTAAGATTTGTTACTGATGTTTGTTCAATTTTTACCCAGGCTGGAGGTGTTCCAGAAGAAAAGTAGAACATGGCTGAACGCAACTGTGCAGACCAGTAATACAATTTAAAATTAGGGAGTTGTAACCCCCCTCTTTCATATGGCAGGTACAGCAGGCGAAGTCTTAATCTAGGTTTTTTGTTATTCCAAATGAATCTGTTAAATATACTATTTAACTCTTCAAAGAATAATTTGGGAAGAGGTAAAGGAAGTGATTGAAACAGATATAAAAATTTTGGTAATATGTTCATTTTGATCATGTTTATACGGCCAATCATTGATATGGGCATTATCATCCATTTATTTAGAGACTCCTTCACGTCATTAATCAGAGGGTCATAATTTGTTGATACAATGGTTTTGACGTCTGGAGTGATTTTAACTCCAAGATACACAAATCCCTCCCTTGCATTAATAAACGGGGTTTGTATAGTTGGATTCATTCTTTCATCCTTGTTCAGAAGTAACATGGAGGATTTTGAGTCATTTATATTATAGCCGGAGAATCGTCCAAATAGCTCCATTTGTTGCATTAAATTTGGTATGCTAATGCTCAGCTTTGTCATAAAAACAATCAGGTCATCAGCATACAGGGCCAACCTATGCTCTTGATCTCCTACCTGGATACCGAATAGGTCTGTTCGTGTTCTGATCATCACGGCCAGGGGTTCTATAGCCAGGATAAATAACATTGGAGATAAGGGACATCCCTGGCGTGTAGAACGTTCCAATGTGATAGGTTTAGAGACCATATTGTTTGTTAAAACACTGGCTTTAGGATCTGTATACAAAAGTTTGACCCATTTCAAAAAGTTTTTTCCAAATCCATATCTCGGGAGGACGTTAAATAAATATGACCACTCTATTCTGTCAAAGGCCTGACGAGCATCAAGTGATAATAAAGCTGTATCCTTAGCATTAAATTTCTCATGAATTATATTTAGAACTCTTCTTATATTATGGAACCCCTGGCGTTTTGGTACAAAGCCATTTTGATCATTATGAACCAGAAGTGATATATAGGGGTCTAATCTTCTTGCTAAAACTTTACACAGTATTTTAGTATCAACCCCCATCAGACTTATCGGTCTGAATGATGAGCACTCTTCAGGAGGTTTACCAGGTTTCAATATCAAAATAATCATTGCCTGTCTCAGAGTGGGCGGGAGAGACTCGTTTTGAAATGCTTCTTCATACATGTTAAAAAGCGGAATTATTAATTTTTCTTGGAAGGTTTTGTAAAATTCAATCGGGAAGCCATCTGGCCCGGGTGCCTTACCACTGTTGACGCTTTTGATGGCCTGTGATATCTCTTCAATAGTTAGATTTCTGTCTAATTCCTGCTTTGTGTCCTCTGTTAATGTTTGAAACTGAAGTTGGTCTAAAAATGTCTCGTTCTTCTGATGTCTGTAAGCATTCTGATTTATACAAATTTTCATAAAATTCTTTAAAACTATCATTAATTTCAGATGGATCTACTGTTACATTTCCTGAAGAGGTCTTAATACTATTAATTGCTCTTTCACTTTGCATTTTCTTAATTCTCCATGCCAAGAGTTTTCCTGCTTTCTCGCCTTGGTCATAATAAGACTGTTTTAGCCACATTAAACTTTTTGCTGCTGCATCAGAAGATAATTTATTATACTCAGTTCTCAAACGTAACAATTCACCTTGCTTTATTGCATCCTCACTAATGTTTAATTCTAACTCTAAAGATTTGATCTGTTCATCCAGAGTTTCCATTCGTTTTCTTTGTTGTTTATTCTTTGTACTCGTAAAGCCAATAATCTCTCCTCTAATATATGCTTTGAATCCCTCCCATCTCACCGAGGCACAGGTTTGATCTGTGTTTAACTCAAAGTAATTATCTATTTTCTTCCCTATAAATTTAATAAAATCTGGATTCTGTAGCCATCTTGCTTGAAACCTCCAGTTTGGGGGGTTATGGGTAAATTTTTCTATGTGAATATTCAGTGAGATTGCTGCATGATCACTGATCACGATGCTATCATACTGACATTGTTTGATTTTTGATAAGAGCTCTCTTGAAACAAGGAAGTAATCTATTCGTGAGCGGGATTTATGAATGCTTGAATGACAAGAAAATTCTATTTTATTAGGATTTTGTTCCCTCCACACTTCCACTAAGTTGATATCTAAGATATACTGATTTATTAATTGTCTAGTTTGTACTTTGTAGATATCTGAGCCAGTTGAGCGATCTTTACTTGGGTTTAGAGTGCAATTAAAATCTCCTCCTATTATATAAAATCCTTGCAGATCAGCTAAAGTAAGGAATAGGTCTTCAAAAAATTTAGGATTATTTTCATTTGGGCCATACAAACTCACTAAGTTTAAAGTAAGTGAGAGGATAGTACCTTGAACAATTACATACCTACCAGTGGGATCTTTTATTATTTTCATTATTTGGAATAGTATGGTTCTATGAATCAAGATAATTACACCTCTTGCATAAGTATTGAATGACGCGTGTATCACCTGGCCAGGCCATCTGTTCTTTACAGGCTTTAATTCACCATCTGTAAGGTGTGTTTCTTGAAGAAAGATTATTTTTGATTTCAGTTGTTTGATCCTGTTTATAACCTGTTTCAGTTTAACTGGTTTTCTGAGTCCCCTGACATTCCAACTTGTGATTTTTATATCAGAGACATTCTGGGTATTTACTTGTTCCATATTTGGTGTTCTTGTTATGTAGCATTAATATAATCACACATGATGCTGATGCTGAGCTAATACAAATTTTAAACAAGTTTTGAATAGCATAAAATAAAAAAATAAAGAAATAAAGAAAACCCTGGAGTTGACGCATAACAAAGTCACCCCCCCCCCACCCTTACTCAGACTAATAAACTGGGGCCTGTGCTAATCCACTAAAAAAAAAAGTGGAGTAGCCGAACTATAAGAACCCAATTTAGGAAGCAATAGTGGTGTCTGGCAACCGTGCACACATGTAGTAGGCACGTAGGTACGTGCCACTAGTTGTAGTATGACAATATATGAGATAT
>NC_056509.1:10888356-10901647 GCF_014905685.2 Nematolebias whitei
ATTTGAGGTCATCTGGGTCAGATCAGGGTCAGATCAGGTTCACTACACACACCATATTCAAAGACATGAACATAACTAACCCATACAGACATGTTAACGTTTCAGATTAATCACAAAGTTAAGTAATTTAACAGCAGCATCTCTTATAATACCTTACCTCTCAGATGAATACAGATTAACCAAAGTATGTTACATTAATGTGTTAGAGGGAAGATAACACACACACACACACACACACACACACACACACACAACACACACACACACACACATTTATAGTCCCGTTGTAGAACATACTGTATTTTCAGAATAGGAAGAGAAGAATAAAATGAAATTTCCTTAGCTGCTAGTGTTCAATAAATAAAAAACTAATTAGCAAAAAGAACAAATGTTATAACTCAGTTAACACACAGATTTAACACTCATGTTAGGAACAGCTGATCCTGGGGATCAGGAAGTGAAGCGCTCACCACCACGTTAGTCCTGTCCAGTGCGTGTCTGTTGATAGAAATCCTTGGCCTCCTTCGGAGATGAGAACAGATGTATCTTCCCATTGTGAAGGATCCTCATCTTACATGGATTATACTGAAATCCGCGGAACATTCCTTTATCAGTGAACTCTTTTCTGATGGTGTTGAACTCGGCTCGTTGCCGGATGGTCTCAGCTGAGAGGTCCTGGGCAAAAAAAAGTTTGTTTCCGTCATGCTCGATGTTACGTTGTTTTGTGGAGCGGAAAACAAACTCTCGATCTTGGAAATTCAGGAATCTGATAAGGACAGCTCTATGTTGGTTTGGTTTTGGAGCTGCCCAGGTGCGGTGAGCCCTCTCGATGGTAAACGATCTGTCGGTCTCCAGCCAACGCGGCAGCATCTCCCGTACAAACTCCAGCAGCGACCGCTGGCCTTCGGCGTTCTCCCTGAGCCCAAACAAGCGCAGATTCTTCCTTCGGCCTCGGTTCTCCAGGTCGTCAGCCTTTGCCTCCAGGTAGGATATCCGCTTCAAAGCTTTGTTGAGATCCGCTGTGCTTTTTTCAAGGATTTCTTCTGCTGACATGATTCTGGTTTCAGCTTCCTCCAGTCGTGTAACATTAGCAGCTACATTTAGCTTTACCTCCGTCATGTTTTTCTCCAGGGCAGCGACTGATTTAGTTATTTCACCCATACGATTATCTATGCTGTCCAGTTTGGTTCCAAACCCACTGAACTCGGAGCGAAGTGACCGAAGTTCAGCTAACACCATGCTAATGTCGCTCATGCTATTGCTAGCAGCTCCCTCGTTGTCTTGACTTGGCGTCGAAATATCAGTTTTAGCTGGTTTTTGGGAGCCGCGCTGTCGGGTGAAAATATCACAGTCCTTAACAGTAGTCGGTTTTGGCATTTTCCTATTCAGCTTAAGTTCCTAATTCTGGGTTATTCTGGGTTTTAAGTGCAGGTTACACGGAACATCCACTTTAAGCGTCCATCTTGGTCCGCCTCCTACCGGTCCCCCCGCCATAAAACTTCTTATCTGTGGAATGTAGACATTAATGTCCTTGACAGAGCAGAAGAGCGCCGTATCCATAACAACCTAGGGTCTAAACCAATCAGAAAGCTAGCCTTCTCAAACTTTGATAAAAGCCAGAAATAACACACGCCCAGCGAGCATTTCCGGGAGAGCACAGACCGAGAGCGTTCGTTCTTTTAATGCTCCAATATATGCATATATTTTACAAATGTTCATGTTTGTCTCTGAATATCTGTAACTCCTGTTTGTCAAATAAATCTTTTACACCGAGGGCGAGGTCTCAGCTGTCTTGAACACGACGTGACTACCACAACAGTAGAAAGCCAAACTTTTTGGCCTACCTGGCAAGAGGGTGCGGCAGATCGGTGGCAGTCGGCGTACTTCTTTGTTTGCGCTGCAGTGCGACGTAGGGCAGCCTTGGTTTGATGCCAGACATGGCGGCAGCAATGAAAGTGGTGTTGTACTGAGGGCACTGTGGTGTCTTTCTCCTGGCTGGGAAACAAGAGGGGAAGATAACCGAGGGAGGCCTCAAATGGGGACATACCCGTTGCTGCCGACTTGTGGGAGTTATGGGCATACTCGACCCAGATCAGGTGTTTGCTCCAGGCAGATGGGTTCCTCTCCACCACGCATCAGAGTGTGGCCTCAAGCTCCTGGTTAGCTCTTTCGGTCTGGGCATTAGACTGGGGGTGGTACTCCGAAGTAAGGCTGGATGAAGCCCCCAATGTCTTGCAGAAACAACGCCAAACCTGAGAAATAAATTGTGGTCCCTGATCTGAGACCACATCATGGATTCTGAATATGTGTTGGATAAGAGTAAGAGCTGTTTCGAAGGCGGAGGGGAGTTGGGGGGGGGGGGGGATAAAATGTGCTGCCTTGGAAAATCTGTCAATGACAGTGAGGATTACAGTGTTACTATCCGAAGGGGGTAGAACCGTGACGAAGTCTACCGAAATGTGGGGCCAGGGACAGCTTGGTGTGGGTAAGGGAAGAATGAGGCCAGCAGGGTTTGGTTAATGGTCTTGTTTCTAGCACACGTGGAACAAACTGCGACGAAGGACTTGACATCCGAGGAGAGGGTAGGCCACCAGAAGTGGTTCTTGGCTAGGGAAAGCATACGAGAAGTGCCAGGGTGACAAGACAATTTATATGAGTGTAGCCAGTCCAGTACCTTAGACCTCATAGATGAAGGGACGAAGAGAGTGCTTGGTGGACCAGAACCAGGGTTGGGTTCGTCCTTGTGAGCCTCTTGAACCTCCTTTTTGATGGGCCAAGTCAGTGCCCCCACAATGCAAGAAGCCAGGATGATGCTGTCCTCCTGTTCAACAACATCAGGAGGAGAAAACTGATAGGAGAGAGCGTTGGGTTTTATGTCCTTAGATCCGGGCCTGAAAGTGATGGAATAATTAAAACGGTTGAAGAATAATGACCAACGTGCTTCCCTGGGAGTGAGGCATTTAGCGTCTCGAAGGTAGGTCAAGTTCTTGTGATTGGTCCAGATCAGAAACGGTGTCTCGGTGCCTTCCAGCCAGTGACGCCACTCCTCCAGGGCCAGTTTAACAGCCAGTAGTTCTCTGTTGCCCATATCATAAATTCTCTCGGGCCTGCGAAAAACGGCGTGAGAAAAAGGTGCATGGGTGTTCCATATTATCGTCGGGTGACCGTTGAGACAGGACCGCCCCCACTCCAGTGTCGGAGGCGTCCACTTTCAGGATGAATTGTAGCCTAGGATCAGGGTGACAGAGGATTGGGGTAGAAGAGAACAGTCTTTTAAGTTTAGAAAAGGTGAGGTCAGCCTCAGGGTTCCACTTGAAAACTCTAGAAGTAGAGGTGAGCCGAGACAGAGGTGCTGCTACATGGCTGTAATCCTTAATAAAAAGCCTGTAGAAATTGGCAAAGTCCAGAAAACGTTGCAATTGTTTCCTGGTCTCAGGAACTGGCCAAACCACCACAGCCCGGGTCTTTTCAGGGTCAGTCCTACAATGGCCCTTTTCAAAAATAAAACCCAGGAAGGAGACAGTGGGCACATGAAACTCACATTTTTTGCCTTTAACAAAAAACTTATTCTCGTAGAGGCGATGAAGAACAGTACGAACATGTCTGGTGTGTTCGGCCTCATTAGAGGAGTAGATGAGTATGTCATCGAGGTAAACAAACACAAAGTCCCCAATAAAGTCTCTCAGTACGTCATTAACAAGGGCTTGGAAGACAGCTGGGGCATTGGTTAAATCAAAGGGCATAACTAGATACTCAAAGTGACCGAGTGGTGTCCTGAAGGCTGTCTTCGACTCGTCACTTTCTCTTATACGAACCAAATGATAAGCATTCCTAATGTAGAGGAACATATATCTGTGATATATTCATAAATAGAACGGATTCTTTCATTTTTCTGGACTGAATAATATCGTGCATTGAATAATTAAAATGTAACGTGAGACGTTAATTTTCTTTGACCCATCAAATGAATGCAGTCTTTTATTAACAGAATCAAAGTTTAACATCAAACATTTACATTAATTTGGCAAATTGATTTCAACAACAACATAATTAATTAGCAAGCTTTACAATTTAGGAAACCATACGGCCATGATTTCCCTTGCATTAAACCAACAGACATTTCTGAAAATATCTGGATGATTTCTGGCAAGATAGAAGAGTTTAAAGATGGGGGATGAAGGAGTTAAAATTGAGAGAGAAGATGGATGATGGGTTGTTATGTGTCGGTATCAGAACGGCACGCTCCGTTAAGATCCCAGCTTCCTCCTCGGTACACTTAGGTGGTGTAAATCGACTCTTAACTGTAGCAGGTGTCTCCACTGGTACGGAGTTCCATTTAACGCACCCTTTCAGCGTCTCCGTAGGAACAGCTGTGAATCGTCCGAAGTAGTGACGGTATTCCGTCCGACACAGGTTCACCTCTCGGTTGGGCTCACATGAGTTGTGAGTCCGTCAGAGTTCCACTCAGAGGTGGAAGATTTCATAATTCCCACGAGACTCGGAAGAACTCCGGATCATGTCTGAACCTCCTATACTCTCCAGCACTTCTTCCGTTCGGTTTGCTCTCCGAACTGAACTGCTCTCCCACCGCACTCGACTGCACTGGCTGCACTCGACTAGTTCGAACTAGGAAGTGCCGACATTTAAAGAGTTCTATTTCCGGTTCATTTGGGAAGTTCCTGATTGGTCGATCGACCAAACAGGGGTGTGTTTTAGTGATGTAAGAGGCTATTAGAAGTCAGAAAAACAGAAAAATTGTTTTGGAACGGACAGAAGATGTTTTTGAGACAGACGAGAGAAATGTTTAGGCGAGTTGGGGGAAAACAGGTGCCAGCTTCTCTATTTACGTCTGAGAGGATATAAAAACATGACAGTTCGTTCCAACAACTTGTCTTCTTGCCTCCAACCTTGGACCAACTTACACTTGCTCATTCCAGACAGAAAATCAGAAAATGCATGAATTACTCCGTAACACATTCTAACTTGATTTCTACTTTGAATGAGGATTAAAAATCAATAATACTGTTTCACAGTTGATTTAAAATGAGTAGTTCACTTCAACATTTAAAAATGGTTTGAACTAACACACTTTGATTATCAAGAAAATAGTAATGATAATAAAAAAGAGAGTGTTCTTTCAATTGATCAGTGCAGGACACACTTAGAAAGTCTCTGGGTGGACTTGATTTTGTGTTTCTGGACTCAAATCAATGAAATACAGTTCTTGTCCCAGGAAGGCCCTCAAGGCCAGATTTGACCTGAGGCTTAGTTCACTACACTAAGATCAAGCTTGAAAAATATAGTAGTAGATTGTAGCTGCTCCTGTAGGGAGTTGATTAGTGGGAAAGAGTGTTTTTTTACTGTGATGTTATTTAAACCACAATAGTCAATACAGGGTCTCAGGGTTTTGTCTTTCTTGGAGACAAAGAAGAACCCTGCCCCCAGAGGAGAATTGGAAGGGTTTATAATACCCGAGTCTAGAGACTCATTAATATATTTTGTCATATTTTGTCTAAGACTTTTATTACTCCAGCCCTCCATACGACCTAATTCCCAATTAATGTTAGGGTTGTGTTCTCTAAGCCAAGGGTAGCCGAGAATTAATTGGGGTCTAGAAGAGTCGAACACGAAGAAACTAGATGTTTCATGATGGTTGCCAGAAATAATGAGATGGATATCCGTGGTTTTGAAATGAATCTGAGCTAAAGTGTCACCAGTAATAACAGAGACGGCCACTGGGGGGACCTCTCGGATAGGGAGAGAAAATTTGTTCACTAAGGCAGAACTGATCAAATTCTGCTCAGCGCCAGAATCAATCAAGGCGGAGACAGCCAGGCGTTTTTGACCAAACTTCAAAATAGTTGATAATTCGAGTCGAGCTGGGGGAGAAAGAGCCAAAGTACCCACCAGTATCTCCCTTTTTACTGGTGGGCGTTTTTGTTTCCCCTCAGCGGACATTTAGCGAGGAAATGGCCTGGATCTCCACAATAAATGCAGGAATTAGAATTAATTCATCTCAGTCTCTCCTCAGGGGAGAAACGAGTGTGATTCACCTGCATGGGCTTGGGATCAGGTGACAAAGCAGATTGATTTCAATCTACCCAGAGGGGTCACCACTAGGATTTATGGCTAACCCCTACTGCAGCCTCTTTACTAAGGGGTTTATCGAACTAATATAGCACTTGAGTATTACCCAGAGTGACCTTAGGTTAGTTCTGTTTAAGGCTGTGTTGAAGGTGACTCACCCAGATTGTTAACGACCTTCATTTGCAAGTCACACCCTTATCTCACCCCACGACTCGCCCAACCTAGCAGCCGGGGTTGAATCATTGTCCATGGGGAAAACTTGCATTAACGGTCACCCACCTTCGGTTGTAGAACTGTAATTGTTACCGATCTGGTATTTTTTAGAATCTAGGCATAAGATTCCATGATGTTGTTTAATCAAAGCTGAGAAACCTTTAAAAACCTCCTCTTTTTATTAGAATTGAACCAAGCTTTCCAAATCCATGAGTACGAAGTGTAGAAATGATACAGCAGTCCGGAGTTTTACGTTTATGCTTTGCTTTAATTAATGATTTGCAGGGGTACAGCGTTATCAGCACACTATAATTGGTTACATTTAATTATTCAAAAAGATCAATGATAGAAAGTCCATACCTTGTTCCAAGAAATGTCCTATTGGTCAGATGGGATGTTCAGGATTTGGGGAGTCCACCAAGGTAAGGCTCTCCTAGCTCCAATGAGCTGTGTTAGGAAATCTTGAATCCTAAAGCATAGTTGGTCCACTACAGTGCAGCCTCCTCTTATTGGAATGGGCTGTTATGTATTTGGAGCCCCAAAGCATTTTAAATCCCCACAAAGCCCTAAGACTGTGCCATGAGCCAACCAGATTTCTAACCAAACTGTTACAATCAACCTTGACAGCACACAATTTATGTGATAACTTTTCAAGAGGGCTGGAAGCAGGATAACACTTTTAAATATGGAAACTGTTATTTTATATAAAATTTAGCAATTGGACAATATGTAAGGGGTCGCTCACCATTTCTGTCCGAAGACCTTTGGAAAATGGCAAGAGAAGACTCTCCTCCAGAGCCCTGGAAGGAATCACCCTTAGCCCCAAAAGCTGTCCTAATCTTGAGGGGTCTGGTTTGGCATCAGCTTGTAGTGAACTAAGCCTGAGGTCAAATCCTGACCTTAAGGACCTTATGGGACAGAAACTGTCATTTAATTGATTTGAATCCAGAAATACAGGTTGACCCATCCTGAGACTTTCTTTCTTGAATTGATCTATTTTCTATTATCATTACTATTTTACAAGTGTTTGATAATCAAAGTGTTTTTAGTTCAAACCATTTTTAGATGTTGCAGTGAACTAATCATTTTTAATTAACTGTGAAACAGTAATAATGATTTTTAATCCTCATGCAAAGTGGAAACCATGTTGAGGTCTGTTACAGAGTAATTATGCATTTTCTGATTTTCTGTCTTTGAATGAGCAAGTGTAAGCTGGTCCAAGGTTGGAGTCAAATGCAAAACAAGATGTTGGAACGAACAGTCATGTTTTTAAAATCCTCTCAGACGTAAATATAGAGGCTGGCACCTGTTTTCCCCCAACTCGTCTAAATATTTATTGTTGGCCCCTGTTGACCTGAAACGAACTTGGACCATGCCTTTCACTTCAGGAGGATTTTCTGGCAGCTCGCTCTGCTATTTGCTGCGAATTTTCAGTTTCTGTTTCGGCCTGTTGATTCTGGACCCAGCTTCTGTTTCTCATGGGAGCATCCATCCATCCATCCATCCATCTTCACAGGGGGGCCGGAGCCCCCCTCAGCCTGACTTAAACTGCAGTTGGGCCACCTCGTCGGGTTTGTTTGCCCATTTGAACTGTGACATTTTATGGTCTGAATCTTTTCTGCATCATTCATATTACTGTCACTATTTTCAGTTCTCAGATTATCTGGAGTCACTGAATCTTGTTAATACACCTGAATCTGTCCATCACTGCAACTTTCACTGTTTTTGGGTTCTGAATGATCGCGTCTTCATTAATGTTTCTCATGGTTCGATTATGGGGGCTAATTGTCACACTGTTAACTGCTGTAATTACACATCAGTCACAAAAAACTCAAGAAAATGTCTGATAATAATGTTGTTATTGCTCTCAGGAATTCAACCCAATCCTGGACCCCCCACTAATTACAGCACACCAAATGACTTTAAAAACGCCTCTGGGCTCCATTTTCTGCATGTAAACGCTCGTAGCCTTCTGAAAAAACTTGATGCTGTGAAAATCCTGGTCAGTTCTTCTGGGGCAGATGTTATCTTTATTTCTGAGTCCTGGCTCAACAAATCTGTAATGAATAATGACGTGGCAATCAATGGATTTAACATCTACCGCTGTGATCGTCAAAAAAGGGGGGGTGGAGTCATTATTTACATTAGAGATACCCTGGTTTCAAGTCTTGTGACTTTCAAAACAATTCCAAACCAGTTTGAAGCCTTATCTGTAAACATCACCTTGAATGGAGGCCAGGTTTTAACTGTAGTCTGCTGCTACCGCCCCCCCACAGCTTCACCTGAAACATTAAATGCCATTAAGGAATTCCTTGGTAATTTAAAATTCACAGAGATCTTTTTAGTTGGAGATCTCAACATTGATTGGTGTAAGTCGACCCCCCTCTGTGACAAATTCAAGGAATGTTGCTTGTCTTTTAATTTAACCCAACTGATCGACTCCCCCACCAGATTAAATAAAAGCCATCCTGACAATTCCTCCATGTTAGACCTGTTTCTAACTAATATGCCTCACAAATTCCCTGGTACAGGTGTATTCGCTGATCTTTTGAGTGATCATTGTGTGACAGCGGCTTTAAGAAATAGTAAACTTCCACCTTCTAAGCCCAGATTAATTAAAAAAAGGGATCTGAAACATTTCTGTGAACAGTCATTCCTCTGGGATCTGTCTCACTTTGACTGGCATCGTATTCTGTTAACTGATGACGTGAACTCTGCTTGGAACTATTTCCATAATAATTTCATTTATTTCCTGAACTTACATGCTCCTTTTCGTCAGTTCAGAATAAAGGGACGAGACAGCCCCTGGTTTACTCCAGAGCTAGCTGACCTCCTGCACAGGAGAGATCATCTTTGGGCCGCAGCGAGAAAATCTGACTCAGACACTGATTGGTTGAGTTGTCGACAGATGAGGAATAAATGTACAACTGCTGTCAAAGCAGCAAAACGAAACTATTTCTTATCTCAGACTTCCAAAAATCTAAATGACCCTAACAGATTCTGGAAAACAATTAAATCTCTCTCAGGCACCCCCCAATCATCTGACCTCCCATCACAACTTCTCGTTAACTCTGCTCCTGTGTCAAATAAGCACGAGATCCTGAACTGTCTCAACAAACATTTTGTTGCTTCTGGTTCTTTATTTGACACAGTAACTAATGGAAAATCAGCCACTTCACTTAATAACCAAACTTCTACAAATCAAATCCCTCCTACAAGTCAATCCTCAGTTAATCACACCTTCTCTTTTTCTCCATTCTCAGTCAGTGAGGTCAATAAACTGTTAAAAGATCTTGATCCTAAAAAATCTGCAGGTCCAGATGAACTTCCACCTTATTTCTTAAGGCTGGCTGCTCATATCATCACAGTCCCTGTGACCCACATCTTCAATCTCTCCATAAGACAAAACTCCATCCCAGACACTTGGAAAACGGCCTTTGTTCTTCCTTTGCTGAAGGGAGGTGACCCCACCTCACTGAACAACTATCGACCAATCTCTAAACTCTGCATTTTAGCCAAGGTTCTAGAAAAACTGATAAACTCTCAAATCAAAAATTACCTGGACTCATTTAACATCTTACCTCCACATCAATCTGGTTTCAGGAAACAACACAGCACAACCACTGCTTCACTGAAGGTTCTTAATGATGTTGTTGAAGCACTGGATGCTAAGGATTATTGTGCTGCACTTTTCTTAGACCTGTCTAAAGCTTTTGACACTGTGGATCATAACGTCTTGTGTCATAAACTCTCAGAAATCGGTTTCTCAGATCACACCATTGGTTGGTTCTCTAACTATCTTTCAGACCGGAGGCAATGTGTTCAACATAATGGTACTTCCTCCAGTTATTTAACAGTCAACAATGGTGTACCACAAGGCTCAGTCTTAGGACCCACCCTCTTTACAATCTACATACATAATGTAGGTAAAAACATCCCTAATGCATCCATACATTTCTATGCTGATGACACAGTTGTTTATTGTCGAGCTAAAACAGTTGCTAAGGCTTTCCAGCTTCTGAAATCTGCATTTAACTACATCCAGACTGATTTGTTTCACCTCAAACTTGTCCTAAATGCCGAAAAAACCAAAGGGATGCTTTTTTCAAATAGGAAGTTGGTCCCAGCAGTTCTTCCTCCGATTTTATCCTCAAATGGTGTCCCCATTGAGTTTGTTGATTCCTATAAATATTTGGGTATCTTGGTCGACTCACATCTTTCTTTTAAGCTCCATGTGGAAAACTTGGTAAAGAAACTGAAAATTAAACTGGGTTTCTTTTTCAGAAACAGATCCTGTCTAACCCTGAATGCTAGAAAACGCCTTGTATCTGTGACTTTCCTTCCCTCAATTGATTTTGGTGATATTATTTACATGAACGCTCCTACAAGAACCCTGCAGATGTTGGATGCTGTCTATCATGGTGCACTAAGATTCATAACTGGCTGTGATTATCGTACCCACCACTGCACCCTGTATTCATTGGTTAACTGGACATCATTAACTTCACGCAGACTCTCTCACTGGTACATTTTCATCTTTAAATCACTTCTTGGTCTGCTGCCTTCATACATCTCCTCCTACATGTCTCTGCGTGAGTGCAGCTACGGAGTGCGCTCTCAGGACATTATTACCTGCAGTGTTCCCTCAGTGAGGACTGAACTAGGCAAAAGGGCCTTCTCCTACTCCGCTCCTGTTTCCGGGAATATCTTACAAAAAGATTTGAAGCTCTCGACCTTGACCTCTCTAAGTGGCTTTAAGAATCTGTTGGACTCCTGGCAGGGACCAATGCAGACATGTTCCTGTTTTTAGTTTTATACATTTGTCTTGGAATCTAGCAGTTTTTTTGGTTTTGTTACCTTTTTCCTTTTAGCCATCCTATTTGTTAAAAAAAAAACAAAAAAAAACTGTAGTATGAGTTTTTATAACTGCTTATTGTTGTTGCTGTTGTCCATTGTTGTCATCTTTCTTTGTTGAAATCAGGTCTCTCTTGTAAATGAGTCCTCAAGGCTCAATGGGATTTACCTGTATAAATAAAGGTTGATTGATATTCCTCTCCTCTGTCTGAAAAACATTTTCAATCTGTTCCATAACATTCTTGCTGTTTTTCTGACTCCTAGTGACCTCTTACGTCACAAAAACACACCCCTGTCTGGTCGAAACGACCAATCAGGAAACTCCCAAATGAACCAGAAATAGAGCTCTTTAAATGTCGGTACTTCCTAGTTCAAATGAGTCGGGTGGAGAGTTTTTAGCTCCAGTCGTTTGGGAGAACAGAAGTCCAGCATGATCCAGAGCTCTTCGAGTCTTGTGGGAATTATGCAATCTTCCACATCTGAGTGGAACTTCTGACGGACTCCACTCATGTGAAGTCCACTCGTGAGGTGAACTGTTGTTGATGAAGTCCCGCCACCACTCCGGACGGTTCTCTGCCATCCTACGGAGACGCTGGACCGGTAGCTTAACTGGAGCTCCGTTTCCACTGATTCATCGTCAGAAAGGTAACGAGTCGAGTTTACTACCGAGCGTACTGAGGAAAGCTGGGTTCGAATGGAGGGTGCCGTTCTGTTCAACACTTTTCACTCACACACACCATCTCCCTCCCTCTAAACTTCATCTTTCCATCTTTAAAATTCTTCTATCTGCTAGAAATCATTCCAGGTATTTTTAGAAATGTCTGTTGTGAAGTTTTTCAACCATCGCCGTATGGTTAATCAAATTGTACAGCTTGCTAAATTAGTCATGTTGTTGTTGAAATCATTTTGCCAAATTAATGTAAATGTGTGATGTGTTTAAATCGTTTTTAAATAAATGACCCACTGTCGTTGGTGAGTCAAAGATAAACACGTTTCCGTCCACATTTTATTAAATTCAATGCACGTCATTATACAGTCCAGAAAAATGAAAGAATCCGTTTAATTTATGAATATATACAGCATATGTTCATCTACATCTGGTGGCCCGTAACAGGTTCATAAAATGGACTGTATTCGTGTGACAATTGAATTATCATGTTGGCATGAAAAAAGTGCAGATTCTGCTGTGTGAAACGCAGCGCAGCTGCGACGCTTGGAGAAAATACAGCAATGCTTGCAGCTAGTGATGTTTTGAAAGCTGAAATTGTGAGTCAATGTGTCTTTTTGAAAGCTGAATTTGTACATCTGTTATGTGACATAGCTGATGAGCTGTGAAAAACGTGGATTCTGTTTAAACGGACGGAGGTTCTGCTGCAGACCCGGTTCTGGTCCGGTTCGGTTCTGATAAGTTTGAACGAGTTGCTTTAAATGGTTGGAAAGACGTTTTTAAGGACTGAGCGAAGTCTCAGTAAAGCTTTCAGAGCTTATTCGTTACATTTTTAACAGAAAATGGTGCATTTTGACAGTTTAAAAGACGAAAAGTTGACCGGAATGTTAATGTTAACTGCTACACGCTAGCTGGAAAAACGATCTGTGATTGGTCGAAAACCGCTGAGTTGGGACGCTGTGATTCGCTGAGAAATGAGTGACGTGTCTGCGTCACTTCCTCTGAGTCAGCAATATAGAACCCACCCCCGCTGTTTGTCTCTGTGATTGGTTGAGAACGGCCGTGTGGAACTCTGATACGCTGAGAAATGAGTGACGTGTCCGCGTCACTTCCTCTGATGTCAGGTTGTAAAGCTCGGTTGAACCGAAGCCTTTTCTGTGCTTAAAATCACTAAATAAAATTTGCCACATGTCCCCAAAACTCATGTTTCATGCAAAGAAGTCGTGCTTGTTGAAACAACGCCACATTTTAGCTTGAAATCCGTTCAGAAATGTTGATTTAACCGAGTTTAGCCGATGCTAATTTTAAGCTAAGCGGCTAACGACAGGATGTCAACAGAACGTCCACAGGAAGTTGTCATAGGCTCCTGCTGGTATAAAGCTAACACCGCCACCTGCTGGAGAAGAAGAGTATAACAGTTTTCCTGAAGAGGGACTGACAGCTCCTCATAAAATTTTTTCTTTTTTCTTT
>NC_056509.1:10901747-10906844 GCF_014905685.2 Nematolebias whitei
ATTAATGTAAATGTGTGATGTGTTTAAATCGTTTTTAAATAAATGACACACTGTCGTTGGTGAGTCAAAGATAAACACGTTTCCGTCCACATTTTATTAAATTCAATGCACGACATTATACAGTCCAGAAAAATGAAAGAATCCGTTTAATTTATGAATATATCATGCATATGTTCATCTACATACTGGCGGCCCGTACGTTTGTTCTACATACTGGTGGCCGCGTACGCTTCATAAATGGACTGTATTCGTGTAACAATTGATTTTACATGTTGGCATGAAAAGTACAGATTCTGCTGTGTGAAACGCAGCGCAGCTGCGACGCTCAGAGAAAGCTTACAGAAATGTTTGCAGCTAGTGATGTTTTGAAAGCTGAAATTGTGAGTCAATGTGTCTTTTTGAAAGCTGAATTTGTACATCTGTTGTGTAACATAAGCTGGGTTTGAGTTAAAACGCTTTATTCTGTTTAAACTGTGGTCCGGACGGAGGTTCTGCTGCAGACCCGGTTCTGGCCCGGCTCGGTTCTGATAAGTTTGAACGAGTTGTTTTAAATGGTTGGAGTAACGTTTTGAGACCTGAGTGCCGTCTCCGTGAAGCTGAGAGCTTATTGGTTACATTTTTGACAGAAAATGGTACATTTTGACAGTTTAAAAGACGAAAAGTTGACGGACTTTTTCAGGCTAATGCTAACAAAGATAGCTGAAATGGCGAGCAGCGATTGGTCGAAAACCGCTGTGTTGGGTCGCCCTGATTTGCTGAGAGACGTGTCTGCGTCACTTCCTCTGATGTCAGCGATGTAAAGCCCACCCCCGCGCTGTTATGATTGGTAGATTCAGTCACATGACCCGGAAATGAGCTCGGTTGAACCAAAGCCTTTTCTGTGCTTAAAATCACTAAATGTGCCGTGCCACATGTCCCCAAAACTCATGTTCATGCAAAGAAGTCGTGCTTGTTGAAACAACGCCACGTTTAAGCTTTGAATCCGTTCAGAAATGTTGATTTAACCGAGTTTAGCCGATGCTAATTTTAAGCTAAGCGGCTAACGACAGGATGTCAACAGAACGTCCACAGGAAGTTTTCATAGGCTCCTGCTGGTATAAAGCTAACACCGCCACCTGCTGTGAAAGAGGAGTATAACAGTTTTCCTGAAGAGGGACTGACAGCTCCTCATAAAATTTTTTCTTTTCACCCACCTGGTTCAATGAGTAACTGTTAAAATAGCGGATTTCTGGAAGTGAACGGTTTAAAAAAAAGCGTTTTTAAACTGATGTTGCTGTGAGACTTTTTAGAAAAATTGCAGGTTTATTAAGTTCAGTGCTTTAGAGTAAAAAACACTGAGAAGCTTGGTAATCTAGTATCTGTTAAAAAATAAGCACATTAAAAGTAACACTGCAGAGAAGCATTTACTTAAATATTCATGAATTGGGGTAAAACCTACGACAGGTGCCCATTCCTCTGGATAAGTTGACTTATAACAGTACTTTTGAGTAAACCCAGAGCTAAAATAGTGTGAAACTCAATGACACTTGAATACAAATATTTACCTGTAAAATATCTGAAGCTGGCAACTGTTTTGACCAGATAAAGTGCTACACAGTGAATAACCATGACAGGTGTGATAGAAAAAGATTTTGATCCTTATGAGATGAAAGACTGTTTAGAGGATACGTTAGCACTGCTGACAGAATCCTTACATCCATATGATAAACAGGTGGACAGCATGAACCCAAAAGAGTTAGTGGATGAGCTGATGGAGGTTGCAGAGAGTGTGACCTCTACAGAAATTACAAAGTCAAGTTATAATCAGCTGGCTAAAATTGCAATTTTGCTGAAAGAATCATTCTATACAGTGGTTGAGAAAGCTGATGACCTTGCAATAAGGTTAAACAGCGAAAAAGAGGTGGTTCAGGAAATTGAAGGACACTTCCTTCAATTTAAAAGTGAACACGAAGTCCTCACAAAAAAACATTCTGAACAGATGTTTCAATCACAGCAAGATGCACGTGCAGAAGTTAATTCACTGAATAGCAAAATACAGTTACTTAATGCATCACTATCTGAAGCCAGGGATGCTAAAGAGCTGTTGTCCAGAGAATACTTTGCATTAAGACGGGATCACGTCGTGACAGTGTCACAGGTTTCCCGCTGCAAAGCTGAAATAGATGTGCTTAAAGCACAACTTGACGAATGCAGAATGGAAAAAGAGGCATTTCTCGAAAAATGTGTGCGTTTACAAGGTGAATGTCAAACATCACAGGAACGCTTGAAAGCTTGTGAGGAGAAACTAGCCACAGCAACAAATAAGATTTCTGACGTGGGGCAAGCTTGTCTGGAACTCAAAAAGGACGAAAGGCAGAGTCCAGGCCAACCGCCATCACCCCAGAAAGATTTTGGTGCACCTCTTGCTCTTAATCCCATTCTGCCACCTCCACATATGTGTGGAGAAACACCTCCACCCTCATCTCGGGTGATAGGGACAGACCTGAACAGGTCTCCTCTACCAAACATGCAACAGAGACCGTTGATACTTCCTCCTTCAATGGATGATTTGCAAAAAATCTCAAAATATGTACAACGCTTTGTACCAGGACCAATGGGTTCAAATGGAACGAAAGCGTACCTCAAAGATCTTGAATTCAGACTGAAAGGTTATCCTAATGCTACGGTTGAGGATAAGATCAGTCTGATAAGGCTCACTTCAGACAGAGAGGTGTTCACCTTCATCGAGCGTCTACCTGATGCAACGAGAAAGGATTACAACCTTCTGCGTGAAGCTTTGATCAGAGAGTACGACCCCTGCACGGGACCTGCTGGTTTCCCGGCTGCTGACAAGGTCACGCAGGGCAAGAATGAACATCCAAAAGTTTATTACAAAAGAATCTTCCAAGCTTATTTTGGTAACAGAAATGAAACCGGAATGGAGGAGGAAGAAGGTTTTAAATTTGTTTTCAGCAAAAATCTCCACACTGATTTTAAAACATCAGTACAAATGATGGCAAATTTCAGAGAAAAATCCATCAATGAGATTAAACAGTGTGCTGTGAATGTGTTTGAGGCATGTTCTCATGCTAAGACGCCCATAGAAGTGTTTCCTGGTGTAAAGGTTAAACCCCTCTATCTAGAACTGGAAGGACGGCGTGCCTCGCCGCCTCCTCCTAAAAAAGGCGAGAAAAAACAGTCTGTTCAAACTAACAAACCGCGTCATGAAGGTGCACGCTGGGACAAAAAAGCTCCTCTTTCAGAGGATGAACGTGATTATCGTAAATGGGGTGGGTGTAGGACGCAAAGATATGGGAACCGAGAGGACCCATATTATCAGGGGAAGTACGAAAAGGAACCCCCAAAAGACGTACCTAGCCGTCCCCCACCTCGGACGAAGCGAACCGAGGCGAAAAAAATCACAAAAGTTCCAGAAACAAGGCCCTACACCTCTGAGCTCGGAAGAGACAGAGAAAATACGCAGGTTGTTAGAAACTTTGAAACACACTGACACGGGAACCCAACCAGGAGTACTATGCAGTGATGTGATCACTATTGCATCTGAGGGCACGAATGACAACATTACAGATGTCGGTGGAACACACCAAGACATTGCTGTTGTTGCCTCAAACAACCCCTCATCGGAAGAAGGGGGGGTAAAAACACACACAAACGATGACAAGTCATCGCAAGCTGAACAATCAGAAACAGCTACTGCTGTGCTGACGGTTCAGACAAACCAAGATTACACAGACAAAGCTGGACGTGTGAAGAAGCGTCAGAAAAAACCCAAGAGGTTTCTGTGTAACTTTATCAGAAGGGGGGTCGCCAAAAAGGCGTACCTGTCGGTAACACTCGAAGGTGTCCTCACACACGAAGCACTCCTGGACGGTGGGGCAGACATAACAATTATGTCAGCTAAACTGTTCGAGGAGCTGAGGACAGCCGCTGCCGGTGTTAACAGGATAATACCTCTCTCTGATTGTGCTATAGAAATGCAGGGTCTCTCAGAGAAGAGAACAACCCTGACAGCTGTAGCAATGGTTCACATGAAGGTTGGCAAAATGACACTGTACCACCCGGTACACGTGTCTCGTGTTGACTCATTCCCATTTTTGGTTGGCCAGGATTTTATCAATCGCTTCGACGCGATTATAGATTATGGTGATCAAACGATGTGGACAAAAGTGAGCAAACCACTGCCAATAGATACGCCTCCGGAGTGTAACACAAACTGCCCAACAGCAGGTACCGCGGAAGGCGCAAAGGACTTCTCAGCCGAGGACACGAGCCCGGTGAGTACTCCTCTGACATCATGTGAAACCAAAGAGACCCACCCAGTGGTCCAAACTCTGACCCAACAAGACAGCCTCCTCTGTGAGCTGGAGCAGTCAGAGTCCACCAAACACTACCTACCACTGGTAGTTAAAGGTGTAGAGATCCAAGGGTCCCACACCAACGACGCTGTTCTGTCTCTGTGGACATATAAATCAGCAATTAACCGAGCTTTCTATGAAACCTTGGTTCACAAACACGTTGGTCTAGAACTAATTAAAAAAGCTTTCCGCTTTCCATTAGTTCCCAATAGTTCACAGGTAATGACCGCAGAAGGAGTCATTAACCTAAAACTGAACTGGAACCAACGAGAACTGGTTCACCCGTTTCTCGTTATCCAAAACTTACCACATGCATCCTACATAGGCTCTGACATTTTGGTAAGGTTGGGTGTCCACGTGGACACCATCAACAAGGCGCTGTGGTCCCTAAAACCAGCCACAAAGGATGCTCCTGTGCTAGACACAGCAAACCTTAACGCTGGGCAGACCATTCCAGAGGCCTGCCAGGTTGCTAGCAACCAAACCACCACAGTACCACCTCAGGTGATTAACCTAATGGTGCGAATCCACATCATAGCTGGACAAGCTATTAGCCATAAACAGGCATATTTTCAACCTTCTCCTGCATTTTTCAACTTGGGACTGTCCGTGGAAGCCACGAACCAAGTGAGCCTTGACTCCAGGACCACATCTATTGTTGTGTGTAACACAGGCATGGATGAGGTGCTGATCCCAAAAAACACTATGCTAGGATGGTTGATTTCAACTGACTTTCATGATT
>NC_056509.1:10906944-10934776 GCF_014905685.2 Nematolebias whitei
CTAATGATCCATTGTTATGCTGATGGTCCTTCTTGAGCATGTGATCAGCTGGTTTTGGTTGTCAGCAGCAAAACTGGTTGATCCACCCTGACACGGTGCTATTTAAGAGACTGAGCTGAATACAGCTCCTCAGACTGAGGAAGTCTCTCGGATGAGAGACGAAACGTTTCTACATTTTTTTGTTGATTTGCTTTGTTTTGTTTTTTTGAATGTCCAGAAGACCAGATTTAACTTTTTTAGATATACTAATATATATATTTTTTCTTTTATATAGCTGTTTATACCCCTGTTCATAGTCTGTACACTCACAACCTGTATATATTTATACCTATAGCATATTCAAAGCAACTTACTGTATATTGTACTATTTATATCTACCAATTTATTTTTCTTGCTAAGCACTTCTGGATAGATGCAAACTGCATTTCGTTGCTTTGTACCTGTGACATGTGCAATGACAATAAAGTTGAATTCTATTCTATTCTATTCTAAACGAGAGTCCGGGTGGTCGCAATTTTTTCCAAAAAGAAATGTAGGAAGTTCTCGCACAGCTTTGTCGAGGCTTCCAGAGGTGATGGTTCAGTGAGGTGGAGAACAGAGTTTAGGGTAGGGAAGAGGACACGTGGGTTGTGAGAGTTTCAGGTAATGATATCAGAAAAGTATTTGGATTTAGCAGCTTTTACTGCTTTCTGATAATGGCGCTAACTCTTTAAGTATTTGGAAAGAGACCTGCAGCCTGTCTTTCCTCCATTTGCACTTCACCATCCTGCACTGCTGCCTAACGGCCTTGGTGACATCACTCAGCCAAGGTTCTGCTCTGAGTTTTGATTTTCTAGTTTTAACCAGAGCGACCTGATCCAGAGTCTTTAAGCAGACAGAGTTGAACTGGAATGTCAGCGCCTCCGTGGTGGTGAGAAACACCAGGGGCTGAATTATCATTTCAGAGTTATAAGCATCTGTGAAACGTGCAGCAGTGAAATGGTTAATGACCCGGCTACTACGTGCAGGAATGCACGGCTTAGGAGTTAGATGATGGAGGGTGAACTCAATCTGGACTGGCATGTGGTCTGAAAAAACATTTTCACCAATTTCAAGATTACTAACAGTCACATCACGAGTTAAAACAAGATGTATGTCCGCGCTCTTGGGTGGTACCTTTTACATGCTGAGTTAGATTAAATGAGTCCAATAAATCTAAAAAGTCCTTAACCAAGGGCTTCTCCTGACAGCACATGTGCAAATTAAGGTCCCCAATAATGAAAACATGATCATATTTTGGTGTGATTTCAGCCATGAAATAAGAAAATTCATTTATGAAATCCTAAGACTGAGGTGGGCGGTAGATGAGCACACATAACGTCGAAGGCGAATGGCCGAGTTCAAAGACGCTCAGCTCAAAGCTGGAGCGGGAAACTGGGATGGGCAATTGTTTACAGTCAAAAGTTTGTTTTAATATTGTTAATAATCCACCACCGTGCAGGCCTGATCGCCGCGGTATGTTAAAATACAGACAGTTCGGTGGCAATAATTCCGTCAAGGCGCTGGACTCACCCGGAGACATCCAAGTCACTGTAATGCAGAAAAAGTCGAAATCATGCTCTTGAAAGTAGTCCCTGAGGATAAAAGTTTTGTTGGTAACAGTGTAGGGATGGCACCATCTAGTGGGCCTTCCCCCTGTCTGTTCTCCCTTGTGTCTGTATTGATTGTCTGATTATCGTCACCTGTGTCATGTCCTAGTTGTGTGTATTTAAAGTCTGTCTGTCAGTTCTGTCGTTGTCGGTTCGTCGTTGGGTATTGCCTGTCCTGTCCTGCCTGTCTGATCCTGTTCTTGAGTCCATGTTGTAAGTTTTGCTGCCATGTCAGCCTTTTGATTTATTATTCTTATTATTATTAAAAGTATTTTATTTTATACATCTGCCTCTTGAGTCCTGCCTGCGCAACTGGGTTCTCCTGTCCTGATCTGCCTTGAAAACCCTGACAAACAGATCTTGCGTTGACCAAACACATCCGGATATTGTCCGAAGTGGAGCTGGCAGCGGTGGAGTTAGCGCGTGCTAATGGCCGCAGGTTTTTAATAACAGCCCCTCCAGGTCGGTCCGAGCTGCGCACCGGCTGACAACTCACTTTGGTTACCTGGTCTGGGCACACAGGAGAGGAAGATGCAGCGTGCAGAGCTTTAAGCTTCACCAGCTGACCAGCACGTTTTCCCCGGCGTCTGAAGCGATATCTCCGGGCAGGCAGGTGAGGAACACAGCAAAGGTAAGCTGGCACATCTGCCAGTGGGGGGTGGGGGGGGTGGGGGGGTGGGTCTAGAGGTATGCTCATATTGTTCCAGATAAGCGACGTCAGTGACAGAAAAACGAAGATCCAAAAGTTGTTGTCTGTCATACACCAGCAGAGAGTTGATGTCACAGATGTGAAATGCAAAAAACAAAAATAATCTGAACACCATCAGCAGACGTGAATTGCAAACCATGTACACGGGCGCCATCTTACCGGAAATAAGTTGATATGGTGTTAACCGGTTTGACATTAGTGGTGTCTCAGGTTCAACATTGGCGGCATCTCCATACCTTCTTTTTTCGCCTCTCTTAACACAGAACTTCCGGTTACATTTCAAAATAAGTGAAACATAACTAAGTAGTGGGGAGGGCTAAATGTTCTTTTTTTCTTCTTCTTTCAATACTTAGCCATAATAGTAAAAAACAAAATCCATTTTGGGTGTTGAAAAATGTGAAAGTAGTTATACTTGATTCATAAAAGAAAAGTATTAATTCAATGATACTTAAACTGGCCTTGGGACAAAGGATGTTGCCTTTAACTTCACATTTTCTTGTTCAACCTGCAGTCACTACAGATGAGTGATTGTCAGTTTCTGTAAGATTTCTGCAAAAGGAGCAGGTATTTCTGTTTACTGGGTAACTTCCTCAGCTGTCTCACATTGTTTTTAGCATTTGTTTCGGGGCGTTATCTCGTACTTTTTGGACAAATGGGAGCAGGTTTTGCTTCAGGTGCTTCACATTTTATTTTACCCAAACCATACTCAAAGCAACCTGTGTCAGGTGCAGCCTACAACCCAAGAACAAAAGAGAATCTTCTTGTTTTTGACAGTAGATTTAAAGCTGGTTCTTAGAAACCTTCAGTTTAAAAAGTAAAATAAAATAAATAAATAAATAAATAAATAACAAGAGTTGACGTAACTTACTAAAAAAGCAGCAAATACAGCTAGCCAATCAGTGTTTGTCCTTTACAAACACCTATTAGCCACAAACGCCCACCTTTGGCCTGTAGAGAACCCCTTCTCCTTTCAGGAGCGGGTCAGATGCTGTAGTTACCATGCCGGGTCATTAGTTGGCACTATGATTTTTGTACCTTTGGTTAACACGCATGCGCGCTGCCGTGGCCTGCTCTTCCTGTGTGCTAACGTTCAGCTAACTCCAGCCATAACGATGACGAAGGTAAAGCTGGATTTTGGCGGAGAGGAGTCAACATTTTTTTTTATTCTATTTTATTTTTTGACTGCAAGCAGGACTGCTTTGTCTAACAGCCCACACCGGTCGTTGAGTGGACCAAAACCGAGTCAACGATGTCGGACTTTACTCCTTGATAATCAGTATAGAATGTACAGCAGGTAAAGCAGGCTATTATGTTCTCATTGATGTTTTATTTGTTTTTACTTTGATCACACAATGTCCAATTGAGTTTTTATTTTTATTTTATCTCTATATACATACTTTTTTCTCTTTTTCCAAGAGGAGAGGCTGACCTCACCCCTCGGCGGATTGGTTCTGAATGAGTCAGAGAGTCAGATGGACAATGTGGGACCAGATTCCAGGACGAAAGCAGGGCCGAAGTCCATTTCAGTAAACTTGTTTCAATAGTGGGTTTAATTTAATTATCAGTGTTTTAGTGACATACAATTCATGGTGCTGAATAAATAAAAGTAAAATAAATCTGTTGCTTTAATTTTTCAACTTTAGTAGCATGCAATGTTTATCAATGTTCTAAATTTGGTTTACATAATCTTCAGCGAGCTGTATGTTGCTCAAAACTTCAGTTTATCTTGCACACAAACATAAATACTGTTTATAATTATTAAACTGTTACTATTTAGCACATTTTAGTATGTTTTAGTGCAGCGCGGTCTATGTGTGTCAGTCGGTTCCTTTAGACAGAGCCGGCTGCAGTCGGAAAACAGCTCTGGGACTACTCACAACTGGCCTTGTGATTTTATTTAAAAACTAAAGAAAGTCAACTAGACTTTATAGCTCTAATCATAACATGTGTTAACAACAAAATAAAATAAAGTAAAAAAAAAACAAAACATAAAATCAGAAACACAAATAGTGAACAGTTACCAGTTAAATCATAATGATCAGCAAACTCTTATTCTACAGATGAAAGAAGACAAAATATTTAGTGCTATTCCTATGTTTTAGTGGGTACCACAATGTATTATCTTTTTTGTCTGACAAACAAAGCAGCAGTTTTTGTTTAGTTTTTTGTTTCTTATTTAGTTTTTCATTCTTTAGCTTTATTAATCAGTTCTCTTCTTAAGTGGGACTCTGTAGAATTGAGATTACCATTTTCCAGGTCTCTGGTTTTAATGTTGGTTCAATTTGGTATTGTTTTTCCCATTTTTCTGGGAATTTTGTACAAAGTATGTACCAAATTTCAGCTCTCCACGACTTACCAGTTCTCCTATCTCACGTTAGGGGGCGTTGCTGAGCAGTTTGGCCACGCCCACTTTTGGTTCCATTAAAATACAAAAATTTCACGCGGGGGACAATTTTGGGTAAAGTTTGGTGAGTTTTCAGATATGTTAAGGCCTCCAAATTAATGCTTCTTTTGTCTAAAAAATAATAATTACAATTACAATAGGCCTTCGCAGCGCTTAGCTGCTCGGGCCTAATAACAACACATTCAGTGTAGGACAACACTCCAGTAGTCAATTACATGCCAGGGAGACAGAAAAGTGGGTGAAGAATTTATCTGACAGACAGCTCACCCAGCCAGAGACAGAGATTCTTGCCAGGGGACTGAACTTTGCGGTTGCACCAAGGACAATTCCTCTGGTGGAGATGATCACAGCCACAGAATCAGCCATCTGCAACAACAAAATGAAAGAGGGTGAAGAAGAACAACTCGGAATCAAAGTTTCAGCCTGCCTCAGCAATGCCAAACCACAAACTTCCAACATCCGTAGAGAGGAGAGGGATGCACTCACCACTCTTAGCAAGGACAAAAACAGCAGACAAAGGAAGGTGCACAGTGATTTTGAACCAGAAATCAATCAACCTTTATTTATACAGGTAAATCCCATTGAGCCTCGAGGACTCATTTACAAGAGAGACCTGATTTCAACAAAGAAAGATGACAACAATGGACAACAGCAACAACAATAAGCAGTTATAAAAACTCATACTACATTTTTTTTTTTTTTTTTTTTTTTAACAAATAGGATGGCTAAAAGGAAAAAGGTAACAAAAACAAAAAAAAAAAACAGCTAGATTCCAAGACAAATGTATAAAACTAAAAACAGGAACATGTCTGCATTGGTCCCTGCCAGGAGTCCAACAGATTCTTAAAGCCACTTAGAGAGGTCAAGGTCGAGAGCTTCAAATCTTTTTGTAAGATATTCCAGGAAACAGGAGCGGAGTAGGAGAAGGTCCTTTTGCCTAGTTCAGTCCTCACTGAGGGAACACTGCAGGTAATAATGTCCTGAGAGCGCACTCCGTAGCTGCACTCACGCAGAGACATGTAAGAGGAGATGTATGAAGGCAGCAGACCAAGAAGTGATTTAAAGATGAAAATGTACCAGTGAGAGAGTCTGCGTGAAGTTAATGATGTCCAGTTAACCAATGAATACAGAGTGCAGTGGTGGGTACGATAATCACAGCCAGTTATGAATCTTAGTGCACCATGATAGACAGCATCCAACATCTGCAGGGTTCTTGTAGGAGCGTTCATGTAAATAATATCACCAAAATCAATTGAGGGAAGGAAAGTCACAGATACAAGGCGTTTTCTAGCATTCAGGGTTAGACAGGATTTGTTTCTGAAAAAGAAACCCAGTTTAACTTTCAGTTTCTTTACCAAGTTTTCCACATGGAGCTTAAAAGAAAGATGTGAGTCGACCAAGATACCCAAATATTTATAGGAATCAACAAACTCAATGGGGACACCTTTTGAGGATAAAATCGGAGGAAGAACTGCTGGGACCAACTTCCTATTTGAAAAAAGCATCCCTTTGGTTTTTTCGGCATTTAGGACAAGTTTGAGGCGGAACAAATCAGTCTGGATGTAGTTAAATGCAGATTTCAAAAGCTGGAAAGCCTTAGCAACTGTTTTAGCTCGACAATAAACAACTGTGTCGTCAGCATAGAAATGTATGGATGCATTAGGGATGTTTTTACCTAAATTATGTATGTAGATTGTAAAGAGGGTAGGTCCTAAGACTGAGCCTTGTGGTACACCATTGTTGACTGTTAAATAACTGGAGGAAGTACCATTATGTTGAACACATTGCCTTCGGTCTGAAAGATAGTTAGAGAACCAACCAATGGTGTGATCTGAGAAACCGATTTCTGAGAGTTTATGACACAAGATGTTATGATCCACAGTGTCAAAATCTTTAGACCGGTCTAAGAAAAGTGCAGCACAATAATCCTTAGCATCCAGTGCTTCAACAACGTCATTAAGAACCTTCAGTGAAGCAGTGGTTGTGCTGTGTTGTTTCCTGAAACCAGATTGATGTGGAGGTAAGATGTTAAATGAGTCCAGGTAATTTTTGATTTGAGAGTTTATCAGTTTTTCTAGAATCTTGGCTAAAATGCAGAGTTTAGAGATTGGTCGATAGTTGTTCAGTGAGGTGGGGTCTCCTCCCTTCAGCAAAGGAAGAACAAAGGCCGTTTTCCAAGTGTCTGGGATGGAGTTTTGTCTTATGGAGAGATTGAAGATGTGGGTCACAGGGACTGTGATGATATGAGCAGCCAGCTTTAAGAAATAAGGTGGAAGTTCATCTGGACCTGCAGATTTTTTAGGATCAAGATCTTTTAACAGTTTATTGACCTCACTGACTGAGAATGGAGAAAAAGAGAAGGTGTGATTAACTGAGGATTGACTTGTAGGAGGGATTTGATTTGAAGAAGTTTGTTATTAAGTGAAGTGGCTGATTTTCCATTAGTTACTGTGTCAAATAAAGAACCAGAAGCAACAAAATGTTTGTTGAAACAGTTCAGGATCTCGTGCTTATTTGACACAGGAACAGAGTTAACGAGAAGTTGTGATGGGAGGTCAGATGATTGGGGGGAGCCTGAGAGAGATTTGATGGTTTTCCAGAATCTGTTAGGGTCATTTAGATTTTTGGAGGTCTGAGATAAGAAATATTTGCGTTTTGCTGCTTTGACAGGAGTTGTACATTTATTCCTCATCTGTCGGAAACTCAACCAGTCAGTGTCTGAGCCAGATTTTCTCGCTGCAGCCCAAAGATGATCTCTCCTGTGCAGGAGGTCAGCTAGCTCTGGAGTAAACCAGGGGCTGTCTCGTCCCTTTATTCTGAACTGACGAAAAGGAGCATGTAAGTTCAGGAAATAAATGAAATTATTATGGAAATAGTTCCAAGCAGAGTTCACATCATCAGTTAACAGAATACGATGCCAGTCAAAGTGAGACAGATCCCAGAGGAATGACTGTTCACAGAAATGTTTCAGATCCCTTTTTTTAATTAATCTGGGCTTAGAAGGTGGAAGTTTAATATTTCTTAAAGCCGCTGTCACACAATGATCACTCAAAAGATCAGCGAATACACCTGTACCATGATAGAAAGACTATCATGAGAAAGTTATGACACTCCTTGGTGACTTAACCACTTCTGAACCTCTGAAAAAAGATGTGGTTACAAGAAGAAGTTAATAGATTGGCAAAAAAATTTGGAGCAGGACAAGGCTATTGACTGTATTCTGTACCACAGACTGTACCCAGGGGAGGCCACGCCTAGTCTGTATGTATGTATGTATGTATGTATGTATGTATGGTTTACCTAAAATCCACAAACAAGGTGTACCTTTAAGACCAATTGTTAGCATGATTAACTCTTTCACTTACAATGTTTTCAAATATCTGGTGTTTGTACTCATCCCTTTAGTTGGCAGCTCAGAACACTACATACAGAACACCATAGACTTTGTGGATAAGATGAGGGATGTCATCACGGAGACTGATGAAGCAATGGTCTCTTTTGATGTCACATCACTCTTTACGTGCGTTCCTGTTGATAATGCAGTAGAGGTGGTCAGTTTAAGATTAAAATCAGACACCACTCTGAGCAGCAGGACCACACTTTCCACAGAGCAACTGTGTCAACTCTTGAAACTGTGCCTGCAGTCAACCTACTTCACATATGGGGAGCAATATTATAGGCAGAAACATGGGTGTGTTATGGGGTCTCCAGTTTCTCCTATTGTTGCCAACCTGTACATGGAGGAGGTAGAAAAGAGAGCCTTGACGTCCTTTTCAGTGACGCCACCAAGTCATTGGTTCAGGTATGTTGACGACACCTTGGTTAAAATTAAATCTCCGGAAGTCCAACATTTCACTGACCACATCAACTCTGTGGATAAATACATCAAGTTCACACGAGAAGATGTAAAAAATGGCAGGTTGGCTTTCTTGGACAGTGAGGTCTCAGTCTCTGATAGAGGACATTTGCAAACCGAGGTGTACCACAAACCCACCCACACAGACCAGTATTTGCAGTTTGACTCCCATCACCCTTTGGAGCACAAGTTAGGAGTCATCAGGACTCTGTACCACAGAGCAGACAGCTCTTAGCTTAGACAGCTAAAATTTACTCCAAGGATAAGGAACAACACCCAAAGCATGTAAAAGCAGTGTTTCAGAGGCTGTTGGAAAATCAGCTTTTCGTTAAAGCTGAGAAATGCGAGTTTCACATGTCCACTGTATCCTTCATTGGTTTTATTTTTGAGAGAGGACAGGTTCGTTCTGACCCTGAAAAGATCAGGGCTGTGGCTGAATGGCCTACTCTCCTAGACCGAAAACAGCTACAGAGGTTCCTGGGGTTCGCAAATTTTTATTGGCGGTTCAATAAGAATTATAGTCAAGATGCTTCGCATCTCACCCAGCTCACTTCAACCCAGTGAAAATTCACCTGGACCCCAGCAGCGGAAACTGCCTTCCAGGAACTAAAACATCGCTTTTCTTCAGCTCAGATCCTATCCCACCCTGACCCACACAGAAAATTCATTGTGGAGGTGGATGCCTCAGATTCAGGTATGGGGGCTGTGTTATCTCAGAGAGTGACAAACGATGGGAAACTCCATCCCTGCACTTTCTTTTCCTGTCATCTTTTTCCTGCAGAACGAAATTATGACGTCAGTAATAGAGAGTTGTTGGCCATAAAAATGGCTCTGGAGGAGTGGAGACATTGGTTGGAGGGTGCAGAATTGCCATTCATTATTTGGACTGATCATTAGAACTTGGCATACATTCAGGGGGCTAAGAGATTAAATGCACGGCATGCCAGATGGTCCCTCTTCTTTGCCAGGTGTAACTTTTCAATCACGTACATTGCGGGTTCTTGCAACATTAAACCGGACGCACTGTCCCGTCAGCTCTCCTCTTCTGAAACTTCTGACACCCCTGTGAGTATCTTACCTGCATCCTGCACAGTTGGATTCATGACCTGAGCCGTAGAAAAAGACATCTGAGAAGCACAACGGATTGAACCTGACCCCGGTACGGGCCCTCCAGGGAGAACATTTGTCCTGGCTTCTATGGTCAGCAAGGTACTGCATTGACTTCACACGGTAAGATTCACATGTCATCCTGGCATCACACGCATGCTACACCTCACTAAGGAACATTTTTGGTGGCCCAACATGTCTAATGATGTGAGGGATTTTGTTTCTGCCTGCCCAACATGTGCCCGCAGCAAGAATAATAACAAACCTCCTGCTGGTCTTCTTCTACCTCTACCATCTCCCAGTCGTCCGTGGTCCCACATCGCCCTGGATTTCGTCACCGGTCTTCCTTCGTCAGAAGGTAACTTTGTCATTTGCACTGTGGTTGATAGATTCTCTAAGGCCGCTCACTTCATTCCTCTGAACAAGCTACCCTCTGCATTTGAAACAGCACATTTGGTGGTAAACCATGTTTTCCGTTTCCATGGTATTTCGCTTGATATTGTGTTGGACAGGGGGCCACAGTTCATCTCTCAAGTATGGCAGGCATTTTGTGAAGCCTTGGGTGCCACCTCCAGCTTGTCTTCCAGCTATCACCCTCAGTCTAATGGCCAAACAGAGAGATGCACCCAGGACTTGGAAGTGGCATTAAGGTGCGTGGTTCTGTAGGTGTTCTAGGTCCACCAGCCATTCTCTCTCTCATCAGCTGCAGCCAATCCTAATCAACCACCACTCCACACCTGTTCCTGGTTTGGAGGACTACTCAGAGAATGTGTTTGTAAACTGATGATAATTTTTTTTAATCGAATGAATAAATTGATTGATTGATTGATTGATTGATTGATTGACTCTGCCTGGGTATGAGAACCTCTGCCAGACATGCCTCCAGCGCCGGGACATTACCATGCTTATGGTAAAGTGTGTGACCAGCCACTAAAACTGTTTGAAGCACTTTGTATCTGAAGACCTTGTTTTTGATCTCTTGCAGAGATAGCTTTTTCCACCTCAGACGACCTTCTCCTCTCTCAACCAAGACTCACCTCGTTTCACTGCTTGGATCACCTGGAACCCTGGGACTCCTTGAATCTCTTCTCTCTGGACCAGACTACAAGAAACATTGCATTAAGAACAAGAACCTCAACATTATTGATCAGTTGCTTTCTGAAGATCATTCTGGATACTCACCTTGTCCCTGCCTTCTTTTTCAGCCTGGAGGATTTTGACCTGCAAAATAAAAACATTTATTATTTTGTAACTTCTGACTGTTCTTCCCAGTCTGCCACTTGGGATCAAATAATTATCTAAATATGACAGAAACAAACAGAGACAGGACAAAAACCCTACAGTACCACCCACTCAAGGGATGGCTCCTGACATCCCAAGGATAAGCTACATCCAACTTGGGTGGGAGGTGGGACAAACCAAGACAGAGAAACATAGAAGACCAAAAGAACAAAAAAACAACAGGTAAACCTGGGTAACTAAACACAAAACCAAATCCAGGAACCCCAACTAGAGTCAAAGTGGATGGTCAGGAGACCGTCCAGGGCAGGACCAGTATTCAGGAGGGCGACCAGGTGACCATCCCCAATGAGGCAGGTGATCAGGGGGTTGGCCAGGAAACCATCCAGAACTCGGGCGGGCAGCCAGGGGACCATCCATCTCGGGGTAGTACAGGCATCCATCTATGCCATCCTGGACTCAAGCAGGCAAGGACCTATGGGGGCAGACCAGGGTTCGAACCAGGAGCGAGGACCTCTTCGGGCAGACCAGGGGTCGAACCAGGGGCCAGGACCTCTTCGGGCAGACCAGGGGTCGAACCAGGGGAGAAGACCCCTGCAGACAGGCCAGGGACAAAGACCTCTGAAGTCAGGCCAAGGATGAAGACCTCTACAGACGGGCCAGGGATGAAGACCTCTGCAGACGGGCCAGGGACGAAGACCTCAGGCGAGCCAGGATCTTCTGCGGTCGGGCTCGGAGCAAAGACCTCAGGCAGGCCGGGATCTTCTGCAGTCGGGCTTGGAGCAAAGACCTCAGGCGAGCCAGGAGCGAGGACCTCAGATGGGCCGGGATCTTCTGTGGTTGGGCCCAGAGCGAAAACCTCAGACGGGTCGGGATCTTCTGCGGTCAGGCTTGGAGCAAAGACCTCAGGCAAGCTAGGAGCAAGGACCTCAGACGGGCCGGTATCTTCTGCAGTCAGGCCCAGAGAGAAAGCATCAGGCGGGCTGGGATAGAGACCTCAGATGAGCTGGGAGCCTCAACAAAGCTAGGGATGAGAACCTCAGCAGACGAGGTGGTGTTCAGAACCACAGCAGGTGGTGGACACGGGGCTGCAGCAGCAGATGGTGGAGATGGGGCTACAGCAGCAGGTGGTGGAGACGGGGCTGCAGCAGGAGGCCCAGGGACCGGGGCTGCAGCAGGAGAACCAGAGACCAGAGCTGCATCAGAAGATGGGTTAGGAGCTGCTGCTAGGGTGTCAGGGACAGAAACCAGAGCTGCAGCTGGGGAGTCAGGAACCAGAGCTGCAGCAGGAGGAGATGGGGTCAGGGCTGCAGCAGGTGTAGGGGCCATAGCTGCAGCAGGTGATGGGATTGAAACTGTAGCATGTGGTGGGACCGGAACAGTTGTAGGAGATGGAACCATGAACCCCTATGGAGGACTGGAGTGAGGAACATCCACCTGGGTCTCCTCGCGGCACTGCAGAAACGGATCCAGATATGTTGCCACTATAGAAGCCTGCCACCGTTCCAGCTCCTCCAGCGAAGGAAGGCTGGACTCCTTCTCCTCCCTACGCTGGATTCGGGGAAGACCAGCAGTTCACCCCCCTTTCTCAGTCAATTGTCCGGGACACCCAGGAGGAGAACGAGGAGGAGGGGGTGGGCAGCGAGGTGCAGCAGCGGGACGAGGTGGAGAGGGACAGAGAGACTGAGAGGATGAGGAACCAGGCTTGATAGCCAGACAGGTTCCCCAAAATGGATTCTTCCTCTCCTCCCTTTCTCGGTCTCTCAGGGCAGTCTTATCCACCTCACGGGCCAAAAATTCGAGCAGGGTAATCCTCCCGCTGGGTTCAGTTTGGTCTTGGAATTCTATCATGTTCAACTGTCAGGTGTGTTTGAACCCACGTACCCACGTGTGTGGATGACAAGGACGCTCAAGGAAACATAAAAATATTTATTCTCACAAAAACAAAATCAAAACACTGACAGGGCAGCTATTCACAGAACTGATCGGACGGACGGAACGGAAGGCTGAACACAACACCATAAGAGGACAATTCCGAGACAAAGACAAGACGCAGTGGAACTGAAAATATATACAGACACTGATTGGGACAACAACAGACACCTGCAGGGATTAACATGAGACACAGGTGAGACAGGGGCTGAACACAAGGAGGAAAAACACAGAGCTGAACAGGACACATGAGGAAACAAATAGAGACAGGACAAAAACCCTACACATCTAATGTCTATTAACCATCCAACGCTTAATAAACATCTAATATTTAATAACCATCCAATGTCTAATAACCATCTAACATCAAATATCATCTCATGTCTAGTAACCATCTAATGTCTAATAACCAACTAACGTCTAATAACCATCTAACGTCTAATAACCATCTAACGTCTAATAACCATCTAACGTCTAATAACCATCTAATGTCTAATAATCATCTAATGTCTCATAACCATCTAACATCTAATAACATCTATGATCTAATAACCATCTGTCTAATGATCATCTAATGTCTAATAATCATCTAATGTCTAATAGCCATCTAACATCTAATAATCATCTAATGTCTAATAACCATCCAATGTTTAATAACATCTAACATCTAATAACCACCTAACGTCTGATAACCATCTAACATCCAATAACCATCTAATGTCTAATAGCCATCTAACATCTAATAATCATCTAATGTCTAATAATCATCTAACGTCTAATAACCATCTAACTTCTATTAACTGTCTGTCTAATGACCATCTAATGTCTAATAACCATCTACCGTCTAATAACCATCCATCCATTATCTTTTACCCGCTTCTTCCATTTTGGGTCACGGCGGTCACCGGTGCCCATGTCCGGCAATCACTGTGCGAGGGGCGGGGTACACACTTCGGCATGTGACTGCTGGTGGATTTGAACCCACATCTCTTGCATTGGAGGACGACTGCTCTAACCACTCAGCCACAGCCGCCCGTATCATTGCAGAACTGAGCCAACGAGCAGGTAATATGGCCTCTAAGCACAAAAAATCTAAAGTTTTTCCGTTGTCGCTTCCGCAGCCTTTTGCTAATGCTAACGCTAATGCTAGCGCTTCGGACTGCCATGAGGGAGATGCTGGAGAGGCGGCTGCTGCGCTGGGCACTGGAAGATGAGACGACTCTGCTCTAAGATCAGGCCTCCTGGCCTCAATAACAGCTGATTTTGTAGCAATGGTTTAAAAAGAACTGAGAGCAGCTCTGACTGAAAATTTTGACTTTATAAAGAGAAAGAATTATTGGCGGTTCAGACCAAGGTGACAAACACTGCTGCGCATCTCAGAGCGGAGATTGACTGGGCTGGGTCTACTAATTTGGAGCTAAAAAATTGCTTGTCTTCCCACTCCGTCAAACTGAAAAAGCTGTGTGCAATGGTGGTGGAGCAGAGGACTGAAATTGATGGGCTAAAAAAACAGTCCGAAGCTGTAGAGGGGCAAACCAGACGTGATAACATTAGGATTGTTGGACTTCACGAGTTGGTGCATGTCACGAGTCCTAAAACTAAATAAACCACTGCTGATTTACTTTGTGTACTGAACACTGGCTGGGGCGGCTCGAATGGGAGACCTGGAGTGGTCATGGCCAAGCTCCATTACCATCGGAAACGTGGAGATTCTACAGCGAGCACACAACGGCGGTCAGAAAAACTTCAAAGGGTCGGCCATGGTCATCTCAGCTGACTACACCCCGCAGGTGGCAAGATCATGAGCAGCATTCACCGAGGCGAAGCGGCTACTACAGTGCCAGCCGGGGGTTAAATATGGCCTCCTTTTTCCTGCAAGACTCCATGTCACAAATGGAGGGAAGGATAGGGTCTTTGTTGACCCAAAAACAGCAATGGTACATCAAAGGAAATATTCCAGTTGCGAGCGACGAGGATGGAAACAGATAAAAAGCAATCCAAATAAACCTCAGGACCTACCTTTTATTTAATCAGCAACTTTTATTAAACCTGTTCTGGACACAAATTGTTGACTGTGATCCTCTGGTGTGACATTTTATTTGCATTTGGGTAAGTGCACAGTGTTTATGCTTTGAACTGATTACCGTGTTTTAGAATATAGTGCACCCTCTATAATGGGAACGTTTTTTCCCTTTCTTTTTTTTCTTGTGACTCTACAATATTAACGCTCTGATTTGATAGTTGTACAAATTTGATACTTACAGTAGCATTTGTAATATTTTTTTTCAATTGTTGTTTACTTTTGTGTTTTTATAAAATTACTATGTGGGTGGATGGGAGCCCAGATAGTTGGATTGTGTTCTCCAGGTAAGCACTATCCATCCATCCATCCATCCATTATCTTTACCCGCTTATTCCATTTTGGGTCACGGGGGTCGCTGGTGCCCATGTCCAGCAATCACTGTGCGAGGGACAGGGTACACCCTGGACGGGTCGCAAGTCCATCACAGGGCCACATAGAGACAAACGAGACAAACAACCATTCATTCTCTCATTCACACCTAGGGACAATTTAGAGTTACCAATCAGCCTAACATGCATGTTTTTGGTCTGTGGGAGGAAACCGGAGCACCCGGAGAAAACCCACGCATGCACAGAGAGAACATGCAAACTCCACCCAGAAAGGCCCCATGACCGGGGTTTGAACCAAGGACCTGCTCGCTGAAAGGCAGCAGCTCTACCAGTTGTGCCACCGTGCTGCCAGGTAAGCACTAATGTATGGATTTTCAGTTGATAGAGGTTTTTGTTCTTTCCATGTTGGGAAGGAGAGGGAGGTAGGGGGCTCATACCGGATCAGTCTTTTGAGGTTTTTGTTTTTGTTACCAGGTACTTGCTTGTGATGTTCTGTATGTAACTTGTTTTTTGGTTGTTCAATTATGACCAATTTTAAGAATGTTGCCCACCTAGAATGTAATCTCTTAATGATCCAGTAATATTCCGAAAGATTATGTCATACCTAAAACATCTAAATACTGATATCGCCTTTTTACAGGAGACACGTCCATTCTGTAGATAGTGGAAAATTTGTTAAAAAATGGTCTGGTCAGGTGTTTCAGTCTAATTTCCTGTCCAAATCAAGAGGGGTTGCTATTATAGTTGGTAAACAGGTGCATTTTACAGCCTCGAGTGTACATGCTGATAATACTGGGCATTACGTTGTAGTGGTGGGGAAATTGTACACACTGCCAGTAATCTTGGTTTCGGTATATACTTCTAATCGGGATGACTCTACATTTTTAGTAACTTCCTCTCAAACATACTGAATATGTCAACACATAATCTTATAACTGGCAGTGACACAAATTGTGTGCTTTCATCCCTTAACTGTAGTTTCATGGGGAAAATTACTCTAACTCCGCTCAACTAATCAATTCATTGCTTGAATCATATAGCGTGGCTGATGTGTGTGGTGCTTCCATAACCCTACTTCAAGATCATACTAATTCTTTTCTCCAGTCCATAAGATTCATTATTTTTTTTCTTGATAAACATATTTTGCCTTTGGTGGAGGAATGTTATTATGGAGCTATGGTCATCTCAGACGGTCCACTTATGCAATTTTGTATCCCGGTCGCAAAACCAGTATTTCGTCCTTGGAGATTCAAGCCCTTACTATTGTCCGAGTAAAACTTTATTAAATTTCTTACATCTGAAATGGAACTTTTTCTTGAAGTCAACCGAACGCCAGGAATGCCACTCAGTACTGTCTGGAGACATTAAAGGCCTACCTGAGGGGTCATATAATTTCTTACTGTGCAAAGAAAGAAAGAAGGGGTCGGTGTGGCTTAAACAATTACCAGATGAGATACTACAATTAGACAGAGAATATAGTCACTCCCCCTCACAGGATCTAATGAAAAAACGTTTATTACTTCAAACTGAATTTAATGTTCTGTTCACTCAGCACGCAGAGTATTTAATCTCTAAATCTAGACAGGGTTACTATGAACACGGTGAAAAAGCTGGGCGCCTGCATCAGTTGAGGCTATAGTCAGCCAACCAAACTATTACAACAATAAATAATGAACAAGGAGCTGCATGCCACGCTAATGCTTAAATTAATACACTTTTTAGTAAATTTTATTGAAAATGGAAAACTATTTTGAAAATCTTGAGTTTCCTTTAGTGGTTCCTGTTCTTGATGAGGACTTGGAGAAGGTGTTCTCTGTAACTGAGATTAACTCCGCAATCAACAATATGCAAAATGGGAAATCACCTGGACCAGATGGCTTCCCATCTGGTCCAGGTGAGTATTTTAAGTATGAGTATTTTAAGTATGAGTAGTTTAAGTAATTTTCAAGTCTACTATCACCCTTATTAAGGTCTGTGTTTGAGGAGTCATTGGCTGCACAGACATTGCCACTGACCATACGCCAAGCTGTAATCTTGTTGATACCTAAGAAAGATAAAGACCCTCTGAACTGCAGCTCATATAGACCCATCTCGCTTTTAAATACTGTTGTTAAAATCCTTGCAAAAGTCCTGGCCAAACGACAAGCGGGTGGTCCCTCCTATTGTCTCGCCTGATCAGACTGGGTTTGTTAAAAACCATCAGGCTTTCTTCAATGTTAAACAGCTACATGATGTACTGTACACTCCTGGCCC
The DNA here is from genome assembly GCF_014905685.2 of Nematolebias whitei. Classification (NCBI taxonomy): domain Eukaryota; kingdom Metazoa; phylum Chordata; class Actinopteri; order Cyprinodontiformes; family Rivulidae; genus Nematolebias; species Nematolebias whitei. Next base: position 10,924,485 of record NC_056509.1, read on the forward strand.
ACCCGAGCACACCTGTGATGAAGTCATTATTTCATTAGATGTGGAAAAAGCATTCGACAGGGTGGAGTGGGATTACCTCTTTGAGACTTTTAAATTATTTAAGTTTGGTCCCAAATTTATATCATGGGTGAAGCTGATATATCCCTCCCCAATGGCGGCAGTCTGTACCAAGTTTAATATATCTTCCTATTTTAAACTGTAGCGGGGTGCGAGACAGGGGTGCCCGCTCTCACCACTTCTATTTGCATTGGCAATAGAACCACTGGTTATAGCTTTAAGGCAGAACTCCATAATTAAGGGGATAAATGACCAGGCACAGAACACAAAGTCTCTTTATATGTGGACAACACACTTTTATATACTGTATATCAGATCCCCTTACAAGTGTCCCTGATTTACTTAACTTGCTTCAAAAATTCAGGAGATTATCTGGTTATAAGGCTAACCTTCAAAAGAGCAAACTGATGCCTGTAACCTCCATAAAAAAGGAAATCTTGACAGAGTTCCCTTTAAAATTAGTTAAAAAACTTTTTAAATACCTTTTGATCTGAGTAACTTGAGATCATAAGAACCTCTATAAAACCAGTTATTTACCTCTCATGGCAAACCTTAAACAGGAGAAGATGGCAATCTTTACATCACACCCTGGGGGGCAGAATAAACTCTGTAAAAATGAATATACAACCTACATTTTTACATTTGTTTCAGAATCTACCAATCTTCCTTACTAAATCACTCTTTATCAACCTGAACAGCCAAATATCAGTGTTTATTTGGAATAAGAAACAGCCACAGATTGCCAGGAGGGTCCTGTATCTGCCCCGCAGACTTGGAGGCATGTTGCTTCCCAACTTTATGCACTATTATTGGGCAGCTAATATCACAGCTCTTTTACTCTGGTTGGGTAAGGATACCCCTTCTCCTAGTTGGGTGGCTCTGAAAAAGGCCTCAGTTAGATCCAGCTCTCTTTCTGCATTGCTCTTCTCTCAGAAGATTCCTGAAGATACTGAAGATACCATCCAATATATTTGGTCATTTATAAAACTAATCAGTATCATCTGGTTCAGATTGTGAATTTCTAGACACGATTTATCATGTTTTCTGCCTCAGAGCCTCACAGAGCTGTGAAGATAATATTTTCCACCATGCAATATACACACACACGAAAAAAGATCATAAATCATTTCCCGAGTAGAGGTACGTGGGGGGAAGTGGCAACACCTCCTCAATCACAGGAAAGGCCCCCTCTCAAAAGTTCAGGTTAAACAAGCTAAATTCCTCACGTTGTCAGACGTGAGCCTCTTTGTTTTCATCTCTTTTCGGTACAGTTAGAGCTGAAAACAAGAAAACTAAATAATTTAAAAAGCATTTAATGAACACACTGCCCACCTGTCAGCAGTTTTAAACTGTGATCTTCTTATGCTTAGAAATGGTGGTTAGGTCTGTTTTAGTAAATCAGAATCGGAATAAGCTTTATTATCATTGTACCGAGATACAGTGAGAATATGTATGATATGGAAATAAAAGTTGAGCGCTACACTGTCTCATGTGAGGTCACAAAACCTGATGTGTTAGCAGTCACAGGATGTTATGGAGACAAGAAGTCTCATGACTGGTTCAAATTAGAGCTACAAATGTGAAACTGAATGAGTTGCACCTAAGATTGGCTAAGATTGATTTGCTGTGGCAGCCATCTTGAATCAAATTGATTCCAAAAGTCAGTTGTAGGTGTACATTTAGTGGATTAAAATTTGTGCATAATATATTTTGCTAATAGACAAAAATATTATTACCCACTTTTCCTCTTAAGTACGAATAAAAACAAAATCAAAAACTTTGCAGAATATTTTATTGTATATTTTAATGTTCAAGTTCAAACAGGTTTATTGTCATTCACATCGCATGTAGTACATGAGGTGGAACAAAATTGTGCACACAGGGTCCCAGTTACACCCAACAATAGCAAAAATATAAAGTGTAAAAAGAAACAGTAAATAAGGATCTAAGATATAAACTAAGAAATACACTAAACACTAATAGTGTAAAACAATATGCCAAACAGCATCACGAACATGAGTCTGTGTGAGTAGATGAGTACAACTGAACACAGCAGCATGAAATAATCAGCAGCATGGATAATCAGCAGCACATGTCACCAGTTAAAGTGGCATTACAGTGATTTTTTTTTTCACAGTGATAATTCTGGTTAGAGATTCATGAGTCTAACAGCTTCAGGGTAGAAGCTGTTCAACAAACAACAAACAACAAAATCAACAAAACTGATTATTCCCCCAACAGCTTACTCCAAAGTGGAACAAACCAGTTTTGTTTGTGATAAGTTGGTCTCTTTGGTACAGCCCCTCCTCCATTGCCGGCCCTCTTCCTTGTTGACAGTCGTGTCAAACTAGTTAAAAACAACAAAGTCCATGCTCAATAATCCAGGTATACAATCAAACATTTTTCAGTCAGGTCATCTGGACAGTTTATTTTTTTGTGCTGAAACGTTTCGCCTTCGATCCGGAAGGCTTCATCAGTCAAGGAAACAATTCAGTTTCAATTCAGTTTATTTATATAGCGCCAAATCACAACAAAGTTGTCTCAGGGCACTTTACAGGAACATTCACATACATAAAAGCCAATTAGAAAAGTTCTCTAAGGAATCCAGCAGACAAGTTGAATCTTGGCTTTGTTGCAGTCTCCCATCCCGAGCAAGCACAGTGGCAACAGTGGAAAGGAAAAACTCCCTTTTAAAGGAAGAAACCTCCAGCAGAACCAGGCTCAGGACAAGCGGCCATCTGCTTTGACCGGCTGGTTAGTGGACAGGAAGGAGAGACATACAAACATAGAATGGTAGGTCCAGGTATAGGTCCAGGTGTGTCTGAAAGACAAAAAAAAACATGTTAAGGATAGAATTTTTTTTTTACAAATACAAGACAGGTTGAGCAGAGTAAGTAAAGACAGTAGCAGAGTGAAAATTGTAGTCAGTTTGTCCTCCAGCAGTTTAAGCATATAGCAGCATAACTAAGGGACAGCTCAAGAAACCCAAGCCGACCATAACTATAGGATTTAGAAAAAAGGAAAGTCTTAAGCCTAGTTTTAAAACTGGATAATGTGTCAGCCTCACGGACAGAGATTGGAAGTTGGTTCCACAAGAGAGGAGCCTGATAACTAAAATATCTGCCTCCCATTCTGTTTTTATAAATTCTAGGAACCACAAGTAAACCTGCAGTCTGAGAGCCAAGTGCTCTGTTAGGAAAATATAGAACAATAAGATATGTAAAATAAGATGGAGCTAGGTTGTTGAGAGCTTTGTAGGTTAGAAGTAAGATTTTGAATTCTATTCTGGATTTGACAGGGAGCCAATGGAGAGAAGCTAAAACTGGAGAAATAGGATCTTGTCATGGTTTATCAGGCAGGAACGAACCCAATAGATGCAGGCAGGCACTCGGACTCAGAAGATACAAAAATAAATATTTTTAATGATGATAAATTAAATAGCTGATGTGGCAGCACACTTACAAAACTGGGAATACAACTCAGGTCAGGACTGGTACACATCAGATCAGGACAAGACAGGGTAGACCCAACGACGACGCAACAATGAAAAAGACTAACACACAGACTATATACCCAGACAAGACAGGATGTGATTACAAACAGCTGGCACGAGACAAGGGTGAAATTAATTGGATAAATGATGAGACACATAAGGGAGTACAGACAAGGAAGTCCCACAGATGGCGCCATCCTTACAGATCTCTCCTACTAACTCCAGTTAAGACTCTGGCAGCAGCATTTTGGATCAACTGAAGATGTTTTAAAGAAGTATTTGGACATCCAGATAATAAACCATTGCAATAGTCCAGTCTAGACGTGACAAATGCATGGACCAGTTTTTCTGCATCATTTTTAGATAAGATGTTTCTAATTTTAGCGATATTACGCAGGTGGAAGAAGGCAGTTCTAGTAACGTTCTTAATGTGGGGGATAAAAGACATGTCCTGATCAAAAATAACACCAAGATTTTTAACATTAGAGCTGGAGGACAGATGAATGTCATCTAAGGAGGGAGAAAGCCTGAAAAATTAATTCCTAAGATGCTCAGGTCCAAAAACCAAAACCTCAGTTTTGTCTGTGCTCAACAGGAGAAAATTAAGGGCCATCCAGGTTTTTATGTCTTTAAGCGTGCCTGATCTGTACAGTCCAACACTTGCTGAAGTGTGGTCTGATCTAGACACATAGTTAGTTTCTGTTTAATGTGCTCTTCTTTGGCCTTCAAGGCCTCAATAGTAAAATTGGTCTGTCTCACCCGTTCATTCAGCAGCAGGGTCTGTGCCTTCTGAAGGATCTTGCTTGCCCGGTGCCCGCTGACCAAAGATTTTAGTTCCAGGCTCTTGGGAATGATGCCACTTTGTCGACATCTGAGGTTGAATCGCAAATGGTTCCTGTAGTCTGCCCTTTTCCTTGCTGTTTTCTCAAACTCTCTAACTAGTTTGAGGCAATCCTGGCCAAAGTGGTTCAAAATATCCTGATGCATGCTCAATAATCCAGGTAGAAAAATTTAAAAAAGTTAAATCTGGTCCTCTGGACATTAAAAAAAACAAAACAAAGCAAAAAAAAAAAAAAAAATGTAGAAATGCTCCGTCTCTCATCCGAGAGACTTCCTCAGTCTGAGGTGCTGTATTCAGCTCAGTCTCTTAAATAGCACCTTCTCAGAGTGGATCAACCAGTTTTGCTGCTGACAACCAGAACCAGCTGATCACATGCTCAAGAAGGACCATCAGTCTAACAATGGATCATTAGCACACTGATGGCTGTTTGCTATTCACAGGGGGTTGAGTGATACTAGCAATAACAGCATTGTAAGAGGGGGACAGTTGAACCCGGAGGCCTCCACCCCTGTTTAATGATGGACGATTTCTTTTCACAAAGATGGCCTCCTTTACCCCTCTCTCAAACCATTGTTCCTCTCTGTCCAGGATGTTAGCATCTTCATACCTGAAAGAGTGACCCCTGGCCTGGAGATGAGTGTAGACTGCAGAGTCCTGGCCTGATGATATTGATCTTCTGTGCTGGGCCATCCTTTTGGCCAGTAGCTGTTTTGTTTCCCCGATGTAAGACTGATCACAGCCCTCCTGACAATGAACAGCATACACAACATTACTCGGTTTGTGCCGGGGGACTGGATCTTTGGGATGAACCAGTCTTTGCCGTAATGCATTTTGGGGTTTAAAAGCCACTGGGACGTTATGTTTAGAAAATAAACGTCTCAGTTTCTCTGATACTCCCTCAACATATGGAATGACCACAGGTCTGGGTCTGGGTTCCTCCTTTTCACCTGTTGGCTGACTGGAGTCCTGTTTGGGTTTCTTCTCTGCTTTTAGGAAGGCCCAGTTAGGATATCCACATTGCTCTAGAGCCTGTCTTGTGTGGGATTTCTCCTTCTGCCTGGCTCCTGAGCTAGTGGGGACGCTGTCTGCTCTGTGATACAGAGTCCTGATGACTCCTAACTTGTGCTCCAAAGGGTGATGGGAGTCAAACTGCAAATACTGGTCTGTGTGGGTGGGTTTGCGGTACACCTCAGTTTGCAAATGTCTATCAGAGACTGAGACCTCACAGTCCAAGAAAGCCAACTTGCCATTTTTTTCATCTTCTCGTGTGAACTTGATGTATTTACCCACAGAGTTGATGTGGTCAGTAAAATGTTGGACTTCCTGAGATTTAATTTTAACCCAGGTGTCGTCAACATACCTGAACCAATGACTTGGTGGTGTCCCTGAAAAAGACGTCAAGGCTCTCTTTTCTACCTCCTCCATGTACAGGTTGGCAACAATAGGAGAAACTGGAGACCCCATAGCACACCCATGTTTCTGCCTATAATATTGCTCCCCATATGTGAAGTAGGTTGACTGCAGGCACAGTTTCAAGAGTTGACACAGTTGTTCTGTAGAAAGCGTGGTCCTGCTGCTCAGAGTGGTGTCTGATTTTAATTTTAAACTGACCACCTCTACTGCATCATCAACAGGAATGCACGTTAAGAGTGATGTGACATAATGTGATGTGATAGAGGACATTTGCAAAATGAGGTGTACCGCAAACCCACCCACACAGACCAGTATTTCCAGTTTGACTCCCATCACCCTTTGGAGCACAAGTTAGGAGTCATCAGGACTCTGTATCACAGAGCAGACAGTGTCCCCACTAGCTCAGGAGCCAGGCAGAAGGAGAAATCCCACACAATACAGGCTCTAGAGCAATGTGGATATCCTAACTGGGCCTTCCTAAAAGCAGAGAAGAAACCCAAACAGGACTCCAGTCAGCCAACAGGTGAAAAGGAGGAACCCACACCCAGACCAGTGGTCATTCCATATGTTGAGGGAGTATCAGAGAAACTGAGATGTTTATTTTCTAAACATAACATCCCAGTGGCTTTTAAACCCCAAAATGCATTACGGCAAAGACTGGTTCATCCCAAAGATCCAGTCCCCCGGCACAAACAGAGTAATGTTGTGTATGCTGTTCAGTGTCAGGAGGGCTGTGATCAGTCTTACATCGGGGAAACAAAACAGCCACTGGCCAAAAGGATGGCCCAGCACAGAAGATCAACATCATCAAGCCAGGACTCTGCGGTCTGCACACATCTCCAGGCCAGCGGTCACTCTTTCAGGGATGAAGATGTGCACATCCTGGATAGAGAGGAACGATGGTTTGAGAGAGGAGTAAAGGAGGCCATCTTTGTGAAAAAAAAAAGTCCATCGTTAAACAGGGATGGAGGCCTACGTGTTCAATTGTCCCCCTCTTACAATGCTGTGATTGCTAGTATCACTCAGCCCTCTGTGAATAGTAAACGGCCATTAGTGTGCTAATGATCCATTGTTAGGCTGATGGTCCTTCTTGAACATGTGATCAGCTGGTTTTGGTTGACAGCAGCAAAACTGGTTGATCCACTCTGAGAAGGTGCTATTTAAGAGACTGAGCTGAATACAGCACCTCAGACTAAGGAAGTCTCTCGGATGAGAGACGAAACGTTTCTACATTTTTTTTTTGTTTTGCTTTGTTTTGTTTTTTTGAATGTCCAGAGGACCAGATTTAACTTTTTTAGATTTTTCTACCTGGATTATTGAGCATGCATCAGGATATTTAAAGGAAATGTTTAATGCACAGTTAACTTGTCTTCTGTATTTGCAATGAAAAAGACAACAGTTAAATAAAAACCATCAGGGATCTTTACAGCAGATGTAACAACTAGATCTAAGAGCTACATTTAAGATTTTAATTTAATCTTATTTTTATTAAAGCTATATTGAAAATATTTCCTTGGCGGCCAAATAAATTATTTACAAGGGCCAGATTCAGCCTGCGGGCCTTGAGTTTGACATCAGTGCTTTATATGAGCTAACAGAATAAACAGCTGGACTCACCGTTACATCAAGAGGTAGAAAAGGGATAACATTTTGTTTGAACATTATAAGCAGAACAAACTTTATCTAAATAGAGAAAATACATATGATAAACAATAAAATGTGGACCAATGTGTAACACCTGCTGAATATGTTTAATCTTTACAAACCTCAAATGTAAGGTGGAGTTTCCTACAGGACTAGTTTTCGTTGCAGCTCAGGTTGCTGCAGAACATTAGCTGGTAATAAAATGTGCAAATGCCACTGGTGCACACAGTAGCCATTTCATAGGATCCTTCTCTGGAATTAAACCTTGAACTGCATTCAGCTAAAGGTGCTGTAGTTCTGCAACAAAAAATATTTTTTTGATTTTGTCCATTGTACCTCTGTTTTCATCGCATTTTCCTTCCTCTGTTGGTGTTTTTCTTCTTCACTGGGCACCAGAGAGCTTTCGTGTTTAGACAATATTGGTGAATTTTGGGCTCACATGAAAAAACTGGATCATCTTGTACTGGAGTTGTGGAGGAAGGGAGAGTGGGGTGGGTGGGAAACATGGGATCAAGTACAGTCTCAGTAGTGGGGGAGGAGAGAAAGAGCTAAGAATTATTGTTATTAATAGTAGTCGTATTTAATATGCTTTGCTATGCAACTAAAATATATATTCTTTTACATTTGGAAATAATATTACCTGTTAGTTTTAATAATAATGGTGAAAATTATGGGTTTTTTTTTCCTTCCTAATGTAGGGCACCCCCTGGATGGACATCAGTATCTGCCTATATTTCCTTTATTTTTTTATTTTTATTTTTAATTTTTCTTGATGGCCTCCCTTCTCCCCTTACAGCCATCCTCTCCACACCATTATTATGAAATATTTATTCTAGTGACTATGTAGTGTAGTTTTTTTTTTTTTTTTTTTTTTAATAGGATAGAAAGAAAGAAAAGACAAAGTAAGACTCCAAAATATAAGAAATATACACAAAGAGAGCACACGGCAAAACACCCGGCCACTGTCTGTTCAACTGCAAAGAACATGACAAAACACAGCAACAAAATACATATGTATAAAGAACTTAAAATATTCATGGCTTTGCAGTAAGTTTCCATAAATATATATACCCACACCTATGCCTATATACATACATACATACACATGAATATACATTCATATACATATCTATATATCTACATATAAAGCCTACATAAGCATCCCTGCTTCTATTTGTGTGTGGTTGTGAGCTTGCATAAGTGTATAAGGCTTCTCTAATAGAACATTTAATAGTAAGTGTGAAGTAGCAGAGACCCGACCCCCAAGACCAGAGGCAGACGAAAAAGGGGGGACCAGAGCCCAAGACCCCAGGAGGGACCCCGACCGCGGAGCCCCCAGGGCCACCCACACAGGACGAACCACTCACCCACCCCCCAGAACGGACCACAGGGGAGAACCGGAAGATCCCCACCAGCGACCACATACAGTGACCCCCCCGGGGCCAACAGCGACAAACTCATAGGCCTCCGTCGGAACCCGCCGCACCGATGTAGGTCCAGGTCCGGGCACCGAGGCCCGGGCATCGAGGACTCACACCACCCAGGCCAAGGCCCGACAGGGCCAGAGGACCCGAGCCCCACCAGGCAGACACCAGGCCGAGCTGACACACGCCCAAGCGCCAAGCCCCCGACACCAAGGGCCCCAAGCATGCCGGCAGGCAAGGGCACACCCCACCAGGGGGCCGCGCGATAGGGGCGCGATGCCAAGCACCCCCAGTTGTATCAAAGAGGGGGCAGTCCGAGTCTCGGCCTAACAAATACCCATTCATACACAGACACAATCACACAATCCCAACCTCAGTCTCACATTCACTCACTCAAAGACATACAATAACGATACATTTCATTCTTATTCCCGATACGCACTCTATACCCCCCAGGTCCAAGACATGTACCCGCCCTCTACAGGGGGCAGCCCATGCCCAAACCCAGGAGGTAAACCCATTCATTCTCGAGCGGAGAAGAGCCAGAACCCCAGACCCGGCCCAGGCCATGCCCAGCTGCCAGGACACCCCCCACCATGAAGAGGACACGCCACCGACCACCCCCACACACCGCCAACAACCAAGCACGCGCCCCCAGCCGCCCGCCCGCCAGGCCCCGGCAGCCACCCCGGCCAGCGGGCCAACCATGGCACCCAAGAGCCAAGCTCAGGGGGTCCAAACAACCCCAGGGAGAGCACAGCGCCAGCACCGCACATGGCAACCCCCCAGACCCCGAACCCCCACATAGTCCTGGTCAACACCCGACGGCCTGCCCTTCTCCCGGACCACACCCCCGGAATGGCAGTCAGGGATCTAGGGGGGAGGAAAAATAAATAAATAAATAAATAAATAAGACCCCGACACATACACCCCTGCCCCTAGATGTGCTGTTGATGTGTGTTGTTGTATAGTGCCATTAAAAAGGAAAGAAGAGGGAGCAAAGGCTGGCATGATGCCAGTTTCCCCTCCACCCCAACTCTATCCAAACCCTAGTGTCTAAATGCAACTGTTGTAAGTGAGCACAGGCACAGGGGGTGAGAGTAAGGTCATCCCACCACCCATAGCCATGTGCCCACCTCAAGTTCCTATATGTGAATGTCATGAGGATGTTATGAATGAATGTCTAAGGTGTACAATAAAATTGAGTCCCAGGTGGCTATGGTCAACAAAGATGTAAAATTGTTGCAGCACACCCGAGCCCAAACAACCCTAAATGTATGGAATTGAAATGAAGAGGGTGGAGGTGCATGGTGAGGGATGGGGAGAAATAACTGTGAGAGCAAATCAAATGCTCCCACAGGGAGTCAGCTCCCCCACTGACCCAACAGCACACCCCCCCCCCCCCCCCCCCCCCCCCCCC
>NC_056509.1:10934876-10936037 GCF_014905685.2 Nematolebias whitei
CCCCCCCCCCCCCCCAGCCCCCCAAGGTCCACCCAGGGATTGAGGCCAAGACACCTCTCCATCTGGACCGACCGCCAGGCCCGCTGAGCTCCAGACCAGAGAGAGACAGAGCCCCGAGGGCGGCCAGAAGCAGTACCAGCAGCCCACACACCCGAGGGCCGCCAGGACCCCCACAAACCGCAGTCAGCCCGCCACCAGATGAAGCCAAACCCCACCATGACGACCCGGCCAAGAGCGCCCGCCCAACCGCCGACAGTGCCAGGAAGCACCGGGAGCGAGCCCCCACCACAGGAAAGGGGTCAGCCAGCCGGCCATGCACAGTCCCGGGCCACCCCCAAGGACATCCACCCCGTCCCCACCCCAGAAGAAATACTACACCCACCCCTCATTCGGACATCTCTCAAAACACATAGCACACTAGACACCTAGGCTGGGTCAAACTACCCCCTCTTAGAGGCCACTGGTCATGCCCCCAAACACCCAACCCCCCAGCCCATGAACCCACAACCCACCAGCGAGCCGAAGGCCCCCGCCCAGAACCGGGCACCAGAGCGCAAGCCGGCCCAGAGCCCGGCAACCTGCCCGCCAGAGCCCAAGATCTCCGATCCCCACAGGCCCAAGCCCGGGGGCGACAAGCCCCCAGAACCCCAAGCCCCCGCGCCCACCCCAAACCCACACCAGCACAGCCAGGCTACCAGATCGGTGACCCACGACTGCCTCCACAGACCACCTGAGGGCCTGCATGCAGCCACCAGCAGACATTCCCCAGAACCACCCAGGCCTTCCCCAGAGGGAAAGCAGTGCCCACCTGCCCAGGTACCCCCGAGAGCCCAGCCCCCGGCAACCCCCCCAGGGCCCCAAACCCATACACCCGCCTCCACATCAACCCCAAGGCCCCACAAGGTCAGATCCCAGACTACCCACCCTCACTATGTAACGGAGCCGATCAAAGGAGCCCACAGAGATTGATCCGATGTGTCGGCAGATGCTGTTTCAAGACTAATATGATCTAACAGAAGATTTTTATACTGAATAATGCTAAGATTATTTTTATTTTTCCAATTCAGGAGTATGGTTTTCTTTGCATAAGGCAGTGAAAATCATGCGACATGTATTTTTTTCCAGGGTAACATCTTCCAAGATAGCCAATAAGCAAACAGA
>NC_056509.1:10936137-10936706 GCF_014905685.2 Nematolebias whitei
TTTTTTTCCAGGGTAACATCTTCCAAGATAGCCAATAAGCAAACAGATGGAGAGAGTGGAATATTACATTTCAGACATTTAGACAAGTCTTCACAAACCTGGACCCAGAACCTCTGAACGGGTGGGCAGAACCAGAGTGCATGAATATAATCATCAGGAATATTGCCTGTGCACCGTGAGCAGTTGTTAGATGATGTAAATCCCATCCTAAACATTCGCTGACCTGTATAATGTACTCTATATAGAACTTTATACTGTATTAATTGTAAGTTGGAGATTCTAGTAATTTTAAATGTTCTTAAACATATTTGAGACCACGTGTTTTGGTCAAAATTGATTGATAAATCTGACTCCCATTTTGCAACTGGTAGCATTATGGAGTCATTGATTCTAGACAATTTCTTGTATATTTTAGATAATAATTTGGGGGATTTAAGATTAAGGAACTCTAACACACATATTGGTGTTTCTAACAAAGTTTTATTAAGCTTAAATTTCTTTTTTATGATAGACTTAATTTGTTGATATTCTAAGAAGTATTTATTTTCAATGTCAAATTGTATTATTAA
>NC_056509.1:10936806-10937241 GCF_014905685.2 Nematolebias whitei
ATTTTCAATGCCAAATTGTATTATTAAATTATTAAATGAAATAAAGTCTACACCTTCATATATGTGTTCCAGACGTTCAATTCCCTTGACTCTCCAACCTGGGAAATTCAACATATTATTTTCTTGTAGGATGTCAGGATTGTTCCAGATGGGTGTATGTCTACAGGGGAGTAGTAAAGATTTTGTCATTTTCAAATACTCCAACCATGCTGTCAGAGAAGAGCTAATACTGATGCTTTTAAAGCAAACATGTCTTTTTATATTTGTGCTAATAAACGGTAGATCTGAAATCTTAATATTATTGCATAAAGTTTGTTCTATGTCTATCCAAGTTTCATCTAATGTATTTGGATTTAACCACTTTGAGATATATTGTAACCTATTGGCTAAATAGTAGTGATAGAAGTTGGGAAGTTCTAATCCTCCGGTATCTTT
>NC_056509.1:10937341-10938432 GCF_014905685.2 Nematolebias whitei
GCTCTGCAGCAGACGACGGAGAGGCCTGTGGCTCTGCAGCAGACGACATGGAGGACCTTGGAGGCGACCCCTCTGGAGATGTGGAGAGCGTCGACCCCTCTGGAGATGTGGAGAGCGTCGACCCCTCTGGAGATGTGGAGAGCGTCGACCCTTCTGGAGATGTGGAGAGCGTTGACCCCTCTGGAGATGTGGAGAGATGAGGAGCGTCAGCCGGGACCCCCTCGGAGTAGGAGAGATGAGGAGCCACCTCAGAGGCTGCGTGTAGCGTGGGGTCCACCTCAGGAATGGCTGAAACAGGAGTCTTTAGAGTCTCTATTTCTGTTAACAAAAAACCATATTCGGGGAGCAAAGAAAGGCCTGGGATAGAAAGTAAAAAATCCTCCATCTGGGTCAAAACTAAATCAAAGGAGGACGGGTTTCTTTTAGCAGAACAGAATAGTTTAAGAACTGTCTGATTAAAATAAAAAATATCCTCAGGGGGAAAAAAAGGAAGGTCAGTATGAGTGGGTGTGGTGACGGGTGCCGCCCCCACCGGAAACCTGGGAGGTGAGGCGGCGGGACACGCCCCCACGGTGTCACAAAGAAAACTCTCCGGAGGTACGGCCAGGCTGGGTCGAACAGCCGCAGCGCGGAGTCGTGGTGAGAGGCCGGATTCCGCCCCCACCAGGAACCTGGAAGGTGAGGCGACGGAACCCGCCCCTGTAACGTCAACCGGACCGGACCTACCGAACCGAGCAGGAGTGGACCGGAGCTCCCGCGGGACGCTGGATCTCGCCCCCACCTGAAACCTGGGAGGTGAAGCGACGGACCCCGCTCCCACGAAAACACCGGAACCAGCTCTGAAGTTCTGCTTGGCCGACGAGAACGGCCCGGTCGCTGCAGACTGCCTCCGGAACCGTCCACCGTGACGACGATGGCGGGACGGTGGATGGACGGAGACGGAGAGGAGCTCGTCCATCACAGCATGAGGAGGGAAAAAAGAAAAAAGGTGAGTGTTGCCGAGTGAGAACCCTGCCCGCTGGGTTCTGTTATGGTCGGGTCGTACTGTTAGGATTTGTGGTCGGAGCGAACCCAGAGTGCAGAACAGGGAC
>NC_056509.1:10938532-10944606 GCF_014905685.2 Nematolebias whitei
GTCCCCGACGTAAACAGCTCGGTTCAGCGGTTCGCAGGTCCAACAGCGGCGGACTGGGTCTCCGCAGGCCTCACTAGCCGAAGCAGCTCTCTGGCCAGCTCGTTAGCCAAACGTTAGCTAAACTCGTGGCTCAGCTTCCACGGTTCAGAGCGCGTGGATTTCCTTCTTCCACCTGTTCTGTATATATATATATCCACATATGTATTATCTATATAGACATATACATACACATATACAGTTGGAGTTTTGTAAAGTTTTGTAAAGTTGGCAAAGTTAGCTAGAGATCGGAGGGAGCATCAGTCAACACCTCCTACTCCATGGGCGCCATCTTCTTGTCTGTGTAATCTTGGTTTGTCTGAACCGTCAGCACAGCAGTAGCTGTTTCTGAGTGTTCAGCTTGCGATGACTCGTCATCGTTTGTGTGTGTGTTTACCCCCCCTTCTTCCGATGAGGGGTTGTTGGAGGCAACAACAACAATGTCTTGGTGTGTTCCACCGACATCTGTAATGTTGTCACTCGCGCCCTCAGATGTAATAGTGATTACATCACTGCATAGTGCTCCAGGTTGGTTTCCCGTGTCAGTGTGTTTCAAAGTTTCTAACAACCTGCGTAATTTCTCTGTCTCTTCCGAGCTCAGAGGTGTAGGGCCTTGTTTCTGGAACTTTTGTGATTTTTTCACCTCGGTTCGTTTCGTCCGAGGTGGGGGAGGGTTAGGTACGTCTTTCGGGGGTTCCTTTTCGGACTTCCCCTGATAATATGGGTCCTCTTGGTTCCCATATCTTTGCGTCCTACGCACACCCCATTTACGATAATCACGTTCATCCTCTGAAAGAGGAGCTTTTTTGTCCCAGCGTGCACCTTCATGACGCGGTTTGTTAGTTTGAAAAGACTGCTTTTTCTCGCCTTTTTTAGGAGGAGGCGGCGACGCACGCCTTCCTTCCAGTTCTAGGGAGTGGGGTTTAACCTTTACACCAGGAAACACCTCTATGGGCGTCTTAGCATGAGAACATGCCTCAAACACATTCACAGCACACTGTTTAATCTCATTGATGGATTTTTCTTTGAAATTTGCCATCATCTGTACTGACAAGCGTATGTCAGTGTGGAGATTTTTGCTGAAAACAAATTTAAAACCTTCTTCCTCCTCCATTCCGGTTTCATTTCTGTAACCAAAATAAGCTTGGAAGATTCTTTTGTAATAGACTTTTGGATGTTCATGCTTCCCTTGCGTGACCTTGTCAGCAGCTGGGAAACCAGCAGGTCCCGTGCAGGGGTCGTACTCCCTGATCAAAGCTTCACACAGAAGGTTGTAATCCCTTCTCGTTGCCTCAGGTAGACGCTCGATGAAGGTGAACACCTCTCTGTCCGAAGTGAGCCTTATCAGACTGATTTTATCCTCAACCGTAGCATTAGGATAACCACCCAGTCTGAATTCAAGGACTCTGAGATACGCTTTTGTTCCAGTTGAACCCATTGGTCCCGGTACAAAGCGCTGTACATGTTTTGAGATTTTTTGCAAATCATCTATTGAAGAAGGAAGTATCAACGGTCTCTCTTGCATGGTTGGTAGTGGAAACTTGTTCAGGTCTGTCTCTATCACCTGAGATAAGGGTGGAGGTGTTTCTCTACACACATGTGGAGGTTGCAGAATGGGATTAAGAGCAGGAGGTGCACCAAAATCTTTCTGAGGTGATGGCGGATGACCCGGACTCTGTCCTTGGTCTTCTCTGAGTTCTAGACAAACTCGCCCCACGTCAGAACTTTTATTTGTTGCCGTAGCTAGTTTCTCCTCACAGGCTTTTAAGCGTTCCTGTGATGTTTGACATTCACTTTGTAAACGCACGCCTCGTAGGAGTAACGCCTCTTTTTCCAGTCTGCATTCGTTCAGAGCTTTTGATGCGAGCTGCAACTGTTGTTGTAGCACCTCATTGTCTGAACACAATGCTTGGTACTGAATCTCTCTATCCCTAATTTTCTCCTCATATGATTGAGCTTGTAATGACAGCTGATTTTCTGAGAGCTCCCTCTCATATGCTCTAGACAGCACGACATTTCGTTCAACCTGTTGATCCAATTCCTCTTTGAGAAGCAGAGAAATTTTAGCTAACCATTCAAGGCCCAGCTTTTTATTCTCTTTAACCGTAGCTCCTTTTGCTAAACTTCTCAGTTCTTCAGCTCTTTGAGTTCCATCAAGTTGTTCTAATTGTGCGCCAATAATCGGGTTTGTTAAAATATATAAAGCTCCCTGGATGATGTCATCTTGGGAGTTTAAAAGGTCAACGTCTTCCTCTTCTCCTGCCATTATCTTCTATTTAAAAATTAAATAGGAGGATGTGGTGTTTTAGGTGGCAAAATAAATCAGAAAAGTTTCCTTTTTCTGATATAATTACTCTTATTTAGTGTTCTAGCAATTAAACGTGTATTATCTTTTCAGCAAATGAGTAAACTTTATCAACTCTGTGAATATCTGGACTGTATCTTTAAAAAGTTTCTAATTTTTCATTTTGCACCTCCGTTTGAGGAATTATCAGTGAATGAAAAATGTCTTGGTAAATGCCTTTCTGGCATAAACACCTTTATCACTTTTTAAATGCAAGATAACAGTAATAATTCGGCTTGAAGAACGTTTATTAACTCAAAAATGCTTCTGACAGAAATAAACGTGTAATTTCACCAAAATATCCTAAAAACGAAGTGAAACTGTGATTTCAAGTTTCTAACAGGAGGTGGCAGTATAACCTTATTTTATTTTAACCCTGACACTGTTAGTGACGACCAGTAGGAGTCGCGATGACTTCCTGTGGCTTTGGTGACATCCGGTCGTTAGTTGTTAGCTTAAAATTAGCATCGGCTAGCGTGGTCCAAAAACACCATTTAATGACGGATTTAAACTTAAACGTGGCAAAGTTTCAGCGATTAGGCTTCAAAGAAACGGAGCAGCGGATCAGAACCAACTTTAAAGCGTTTTTCAACTTTAAACAGCAGATTGAAATTCCCTATGAAGACGAGCTTCATTTCCGGGTCACGTGACTGAATCAACCAATCAGAACAGCAACAGGGGTGGGTTTTACAACCCGACATCAGAGGGAGTGACGACAGACACGTCTCTCAGCGAATCAGAACGTTGCAAACAGCGGTTTTCGACCAATCGCTGCTCGCTATTTCAGCTAGCGTGTTAGCATTTAGCCTGAACATTCCGGTCAACTTTCGTCATTAAAACTGTCCAAAATGCACTATTTTCTGTTAAAAATGTGGCGAATAAACTCTCAAAGCTTCACTGAGACGGCGCTCAGTTCTTAAAAACGTCTCTCCATTTAAAACACTCGTTTGAACTTATCAGAACCGAGCCGGACCAGAACCCCCAGTCCGTTTAAACAGAATCCACGTTTTTCACAGCTCATCAGCTTTTTACACACAACAGACGTACATTTCAGCTTTAAAATGAAACATTGACGTTATTTTCAGCTTTCAAAACACCACAGCGACAGAACATTCTCCGAACATCACAGCTGTAACACGCTACGTTTCACACAGCAACCTGCACTCTTTATGCCAACATGATAAATTCAATTGTTACACGAATAACAGTCCATTTATGATACCGTACGAGTGAAACTTCTTAAGTTTCAATGAAAAGAAGTCTGAAGTCATGTTGTTCCCTCCCAACGACACAATCACAAATCACTGCATCGACCTCTCTGCTCTAACCCTGTCATAAAAACAAAGAGTCACTAATCTGGGAGTGATAATGGACCCTTCCCTGAAACTTAACAATCATGTAAACATGATTGTTAAATCATGTTTCTTCCAACAGAGGCAGCTGTCTAAACTGAAGCCCATATAGTCCAAAAATAACCTGGAGACAGTAATACATGCATTCATTACATCTAGGCTTGATTACTGCAATTTGCTCCTGTTAGGTATCAGTCAGACCTCCATTGCACGACTACAACTGGTCCAGAATGCAGCAGCCCGATTTTTAACCAGTACAGGCAAAAGAGAGCACATTACACCAGTTTTGGCCTCAATGCACTGGTTACTGGTTCACTTTCGAATCCAGTTCAAAATACTCCTGTATGTCTACAAATCACTGAACATATTTGCACCCCCCCCCCCCCCCCATTCTCTCTGATCTGCTACAACCGTATGTCCCACCACGTACCCTGAGGTCAGCGGACCAGTTGCTCCTCACAGTTCCAGGAACTTGTCTTAAGCGCAGAGGTGACAGGGCCTTCTCTGTAGTAGGACCAAGACTCTGGAACGAGTTACCTCTGCTCGTCAGACAGGCCCCCTCCCTCTCGGTTTTCAAGTCTTGTTTAAAAACCCACTACTATTCGGTAGCTTTCAACACCAGATGATCTGTGTTTTGAACCTGTATGCTCCACACTGGTTAGTCGTCATTATCTGCATCGTTTTTATGTCTATATTTCTGATTAACTTCATTTTGTATTTTGCTTTGTGTGTTGCCTGTTGTTCTGTCTGTACAGCACTTTGATTGGCCTTGTCGCTGTTTTAATTGCTCTTTAAGTAAAATGGTTTGGTATGGTATGGTAAATCAAAAATTAGACAGGTAGTGTTAAGAAGTTGAGATATTGCTCTACTTCAACCACACAAGTTTAAACCAATACCTGTAAAACTCACAGAGTTATAGATACTTTTGTGTTTTCCAAGTAGAACAGGATGTGGTGGTCATCTTTAATTAGATCAAATTCAATTATTAAACAGTCAGGTGTACATCTAATTATTTATTTCTTATAGTTTCATTAACATTCATACAGTGGTTAATGAGATATTTTGCTAACAGACATAGTTGACTCAAATACGTAAACAGGTCTTGTGCAAATAATCAGCGCTCAGAGTTTGTGTCAGAAAATAAATTCCAGCTACTACCACACCAAGTTTTATTCATATAAAATATATTGAGCTAAAACTCTCAGCAACTACCACCGGTATTCATATATTGTTTATAGTATATGTATATAATTATACTGAGTGGCTGTGGCTGAGTAGTTAGAGCAGTTGTCCTCCAATGCAAGAGTTGGAGGTTCAATTCCGCCAGCAGTCACTTGCCGAAGTGTCCCTGGGCAAAACACTTAACTCCTCATTGCCTCCGATGTGTGTCCCATTGGTGCATGAATGTAATAAAGCGCTGATCATTCTTTGTATAGATTTAGTAGAGTGCTGTATGAATGGGTAAATGAGGGCACAGATTGTGTTGTAAAGAGCTTTGAATGTCTTGATACGATAGAAAGGTGCTATATAAGTGCAGTCCATTTACCACTTATAACTGAGGCAAAATATGGGAGGAAAATAAAAAGTTTAAACCCCACGTGTATCTTATTTTTACAGGAGTGCACAGTATCTATGGGTGGCAGTTTCAGATCTACCTCCCAGTGCCTAAAGGCTGTTTTGGAGAAAGATAAACTGTTTTCCTTCCTTGCTTTTCCTACACAGTTCAGTCACTTGTGTAAGTCGTGTTTCCTCCCATATATAAATGTTTATAATTAAATATGGGTCAGCTGTGGCTGAGTGGTTAGAGCAGTTGTCCTCTAATGCGAGAGTTGGGAGTTTGAATCCACCAGCAGTCACATGCCAAAGTGTCCCTGGGCAAGACACTGAACCCCTCATAGCCTCTGATGTGTGTCCCATCGGTATATGAATGTGATCTAAAGCACTGATTAGTCTGATTAGAATGATTTGTTCAATTAGCTTTGTAGAGATCTAGTGTTGTGTGGATAGGTAAATTAGGCACAGGTTGCAGTGTAAAGCGCTTTGTGTATCTTGAAATAAGATAGAAAGGCGCTAGATAAGTACCGTCCATTTACCATTTACCATATTTAAGGAAGCATGCATTAAAGTCACAGGGTGAGTCTGGAGGTCAAGATGCAATCCATGTATTTTCAAAAGATTCCCACACATCCTGCACTCTTCTCTCCTAGGCTTTGCTGTACATAGTGATAAATGAACAGCTTGGCAAGGGAGTGTAAGGATGTTACTTTTCTGTGGCCCGGTGTGTCTGTTTCCCTTGTGCTCCTCATTAGTTTCCATTGTTGCCACCTGTGTCTCGTCCCAGC
>NC_056509.1:10944616-10950018 GCF_014905685.2 Nematolebias whitei
GTCCCTGTTCTGCACTCTGGGTTCGCTCCGACCACAAATCCTAACAGGGAGGACATTTCAACTGATGTCTGAGAAAATGTAAAATGACCCAGAATGTGGAACTGTCACACAGTGAACTCCGGGAAGTAATGGCCACAGAGTATCACCCAGTGGGAAAGTTAATTTCTTTGGAAGGTTTATTCTTACAGGACTACAGATCCAAACATGGACCTTTGATAAATTAATTTAAAATTTCTGCAAATCTTTGCACGTACAACAGAAATCCATATTCAGACCTGGTTTTATCACACAATGTTTTATCCTAAAGACTGACTGCTGTTACAAATATTTTAACCATGATGAGTTTAAAGCACGGTGGCACAACTGGTAGAGCTGCTGCCTCTCAGCGAGAAGGTTGCCGGCTCAAATCCCGGTCCGGGGGACCTTTTGGGTGGAGTATGCATGTTCTCTCCATGCATGCGTGGGTTTTCTCCGGTACTCCTGTTTCCTCCCACAGACCAAAAATGTTGGTTATGTACAGTACCCCACATTCTATGAGTATAGGCACAGCTCTTTAAGGCTATCGCTAGTAGGTTTATCCCTTCGTGTACAGCGCAGCACTGGAAACTTTAGTCCTCGCCCACCGGATATGTGGGCCCCATGCCCGGTCCGTATGAATTACGGTGAGACCAGGCAATCAGCTCCCAAATAGCTTTTTTTTCCTTCAGCCATTTAGGAACCAGTGAGGCCCAGAGCTTAAAGGGCTCTGCATATACTCATAGAATCTGGGGTTACAGTACGTAACCAGCGTTCTATGTAATATAGGCTTCGCCCTTTAAGGCTAAAGCTAGTGGGTTAAAGGTGGAGCAGGATGTAGTCTATGCCTCACTGGGTCTATTCAGACACAAACATGAAGCACCTGCTTGCACAAAAAACATTTTATCACTCAGCCTTCTGTGTGCGTAATTACGCGCTCCATGCGCAGCAGCGCACCGGAGAAAAATGATCTCTGGTGAGGAAAAAGGCTGAGATAACAGACCTGCTGCTGTGAATAGGAACAACGGAGGTCACAAATTGTAACAGTGTAAAGATGAACAGAGCTGGCCAACAGCTCCTCAGGATGAACCGATTAATAACAATAAAATCAGCAGTCATGAATTTGTGACAGATAATAAATATCTCACACTGCGACTGCATGAAGGCAGGTGTAAGCTCAAAAGTGAGGCTTCATAAAACAAATAAAAATCATTCTGTCAGAACCCTGAGAACAGAATGGGTCATGGAGAAAGTAGAAACATCACGTAGATAAAAACGAATAAAAGAACACGGCGATGACCAGGCAGCCACCATACAAATATCCTCCACTGTCATCCCTCCATGCAGAGCTGTGGAGGATGAAATCCCTCTGGTGGAATGCGCTCTGAGATTCTCTGGAGGATCCAGCCCAGATAAACTGTAAGCTTGAGAAATAGCCTCACACAACCAGTGTGAGAGGCACTGGGTGGATAGAGGGTATTCTGTAGAGCTGTCCCTATAATGCACGAACAGACATACGTCACGTAACACGAAAGCATGCGCACGGGACAGAGGAGGTGAGATGTTGCTTCCTCCTCAGGATTATGAGGAGGAGGATAAAACCCATCCAAGGTTATCACTCTCGATCTGAATGAGCTTGTGATGCTTTTAGGAGTAAAAGCAGGGTTAGGTCACAGCACAGCTGAGCTGCCGTCAGCTTGAATTCTGAGACATGAGGGAGCAACAGAGAGAGCAGATAATCACTCACTCTCTTTGCTGACGTCAGAGCTAACAGCAGGGCTGTTTTAAGTGACAGAAATTTAAGTGAGACCTGATCTAAAGGCTCAAAAGGAGCTTTGATCAGAGCACGCAAGGCCATCATTAGGTCTCACTGTAGAACTACTGGGCATGACACAGGTCTGTGTCTCCGTACACCTTTCAGAAAATGCTTCATCAGCGGGTGGTTAAAAACTGTTCTGTCACCAAAACTGCCATGACAGGAAGAAATAGCTGCAGCACAAGTTTTAATTGTGCTGAATGCTAAATTTCTGTCCATCAGCTGCTGCAGAAATGACAGCACACCACCTAGTGGACATGAGATGGCCTCCACGCCTATCTCTGCGCACGAGCGCTGAAAGCTATCCACTTTGATGTGTACAGTGCTGTGGTGGAAGCGGCTTGTGCGCCCTGGATCGTACGCACCACATCCTGTGAGAGGCCCATCTTTTCTAAACAGATCTGTTCAGCGGCCAGACCCAAAGGTGCTGACCTATTTCTGGGTAACTCCTGATCGCTCCTTCTGCCTGGAGGAGAGCGTCCCCCTGCCACGACAGTTTCCACGGCCGACCTGATATCAGTCGCTACAGATTCAGGAACCACAGGGTGCTTATGCGCTCGGGAGCTACGAGGATGATTGACAGTTCCTCCTCCCGGACCCAGTCCAGTGTCCGTGATATCAGTGGGACTGAAGGGAATGCATAAAGGAGCATTTTTGGGCACTGGCTGTGAGCGAAGGCATCCACCCCTAACGGTGGGTCGTCTCGAGGGCTCAGTGAGAACCATAGTTGACACTGGGCGTTGGTGTGCGTCCTTCAGATCTATGGAGGTGAATCAGTCGTTCTGGTGAATGTTCTCCAGCAGCTGTTTGATTGTCAGGTGGAATTGTCTCTCTATCATTGATTTGATGAACATGGACAGGTCAAGAATGGGTCTCATCCCTTGGTTTTTTTTTAGGAACCAGGAAGTAGCGGGAGTAAAACCCCATGTTTTCCTCTCTGTTGGGAACTCTGAAAATCACGTTTTTCATCAGGAGTTCCTGAAATTCTGACTGGAGAGACGAGCTCTGTTCTGGAGATGACAGAACCGTCTCTATAATCCCTCTGAACGGTGGGGGTTGAGCTTCGAACTGCAGTGTGTAACCCCTGCTGATCAGACGGTCCATCCGTCTGTCCAGGGAACCCACTCGTTGCCACTCTGAATAACGCTCGGAGAGCGATCACAAGTTTTTGTGTTGTGTCATGTTTCTCATGGACGTCAACCAGGCTAAAGCCCCTACCGCCATCACCCGCTATGGAGATTCTCCGGGGAGGACCCAAGGGGGCTCCGACAGAAAGGGCTGTATGTGCGCCTCTGTGCTGAGCCCAGGCGGTGGTCTCACGTTAGAGCTGAGATGAGCCAGCACTGAGAGGAGGCGTGAGCACTTTTTTGAGTGAGACACCGTTTCGGTGGAGGCTGCAGCTGTCGTGGAGAAACACGTTTACTCCCGCTGCGTGGTGAGTGGGCAGAAACAGCAGAAAATAAAATGGGCTCTGTCTGAGAGCAAGTGATTTTACCAGACTCGATCTGCTGAAAAACATCATTTTTAACTGACGCGGCAGACAAGTGTTTTGTGAGATTTACCGAGCTGCAGTGCATTTTAAAACGCTGTTTAGAGGTTACTGGCTCATTC
The DNA here is from genome assembly GCF_014905685.2 of Nematolebias whitei. Taxonomy (NCBI): domain Eukaryota; kingdom Metazoa; phylum Chordata; class Actinopteri; order Cyprinodontiformes; family Rivulidae; genus Nematolebias; species Nematolebias whitei. Next base: position 10,948,059 of record NC_056509.1, read on the forward strand.
TGTGTGGAGAATGTGTAAAGAGAGGCAGCTGTGAGATCAGTTGATCTGACAGTCAGGCTGGAATCAAATGAAACTTTACTCTCTGAGAGATGTTTCTGTTTTATTTCAAAACATACATCATCAAAAACACACACATTCCCCTCAAGGAGCTATTCCCTGGTGGAGAGGGCCGGTGGAGGAGCAGAGCGTGAATTCTCTGCCACAGCTGTGGAGTGCCTCTGCTGCTGTCGCTGGCCATGGCGGTCCCTCCAGCGACTAGAGGAGCGGGGGGAGGACTGTGACATTGCCAGATGGTGTACCGTCTCTGAGGTCTCCTCGGACCGCTGCGATTTTTCAAGGATGATCCTGAAGTTGGCCCCGAACAGCGCCTCTGGGGTGATGGGGCCCTCCAGTAGGTCTCTCTGCAGCCTCTCGGACAAGGATGGCGAGAGGCAGAGCCAGGTGCTCCTCTGGATCATGGTCATCCAAGCGGCGATGCGGGACAGACAGACCACAGAGGTGGCGCACAGGTTGAGGATGACATCTGTGGCTTTACAGAAGAAACTCTTTGTCTCCTCTGGCAAGTCTGCTTCTTCCAGCCTCTTCGAAATGCTGAAGGCCAGCAGGGTGACGTTGTTGTTCACTGTGGCCACCTGGAATGAGCACTGATGAGCTCAGTTGGAGAGCTTTGTGATGGTCTGGTTGTGCTTCCCTGGAGGGACAGGTTGCTGGTCCATCCTAGAAGCCTACCACGGCCCACCACGGAAAAACACTCCTCGGCACTTACCTTTAACAAGGCTGCTTGTCTCTGCTTCTCCTTGGGACGGAGGAGCTCACAGGGACGGCAGGAGGTGGCGAGGTCGGCATGGCAGAGACCCAGGCATCCTTTGCAGATGTTGTGCCGGTCAAAGCTCATGATTTAGCCGGTCTGGACTAAAGTTTTCAGTGCTGCGCTGCATGCGAAGGGATAAACCCACTAGCGATAGCCTTAAAGGGAAAGGCCTATACGAAATAGAACATGCATGTTAGGCTGACTGGTAACTCTAAATTGTCCCTAGGTGTGAGTGAGTGAATGGTTGTTTGTCTTGGTTGTCTCTATGTGGCCCTGTGATTGACTTGCGACCTTTCTTGGGTGTACCCCACCCCTCGCACTGTGATTGCTGGACATGGGCACCGGCAACCCCTGTGACCCAAAATGGAATAAGCAGGTAAAAGATCAAGGATAGATGGATGGATGGATGATGAGTTTAAAGGACTTGAAGCAATAGTTTAAAACGTTTAATGTGAAGTTCTGTGGAAAGAATATTAATAATTATCTTACCTGCTCTTCAGTATAACTGGCCAATGTATGTCCTCAGTCCAGATTATACCAAGGGTTAAAGGGGCCTAGGCTATATTATACCATCCATCCATCCATCTTTTACCATTTATCCATTGTCGAGTTGCAGAGCCAACAGGTCCAGGAGAGAAACCCAGCCATCCCTCCCCACAGCAACACTTTACAGCACTTTCTGAGGGACCCTGAGGCAATCCCAGGCCACAGAAGAGACACCATTCCTCCAGGAAATTTTGGTTCTTCCCTGAGACCTCCTACCCGTGGGACAGGCCCTGAAAACCTCTAAAGGGAGTTGTCCAGGAGGCATCCTAATCAAATGCTTGAAACATCTTAACTGACTCCTTTCAATGAGGAGGAACAGCAGCTCTACTCCTAGCTCCCTTTGAATGATGAAAGTCCTCACCCTGTCTCTGATGCCCCTTTTCCATAGTACCTTTCAGCACTGGTACAGCACGGTTCGACTCAGCTCGGTATGGTACACGTTGTGTTTCCATAGCCCCATTCATTATGCTTTCAGTACCGGTTCCAGTGGGCAGGGTTCAAATGGATGTCACGTACCTTACCAGCTGGTGGCGGTAAGACCTTGAAACAGGTTTCAGTACATGGTGAGAATTTATTTTGAAGTTTCTGGTAAATTAAAAAGAA
>NC_056509.1:10950118-10951916 GCF_014905685.2 Nematolebias whitei
TGATTAAACTGATCTGCTTCTGATTAATAAAACTTGGCACGTTTTACTTAATAAAAACAACAGACATTTCTGAAGATATCTGAATTAATTACTGGCAAGATAGAAGTTTAAAGATGGGAAATGAAGGAGTTTAAATGGAGAGAAAAGATGGATGAGGGAAATATGTGGAGGGAGATGTATGTCTGTAGACCAGAACAACATGCTCCTTTCAAACGCAGCTCGCCGTGGTACACTTGTAGTGAAGCTCGTGACGACTCTTTACCTTGGCAGAGGATGGGTCCACTGCGGTCAAGAGGTCCCTGGCACGCTACCTTTCAGCGACTCCTCAGGGCGGCTGCGACTCGGCAGAAGTCGTGAGATACTCCGTTCCACAGAACAAACTTCCTCAGCAGTTATAGGGCATTCGCCTGGTGGAGCCACAGCAAGGCGTCGTGGCTCCTGCAGAGATGGATGACTCCATCAGCCTGGAAAACTGAGTCCGAAGTTCCACTCAGCAGAGGAAAAACTCCAGAACTACTCCACAGTACTCCAAGAGACTCAGAAGAACTCAGAGGAACTCAGAGGAACTTAGGAACTAACAGTTCCAGGAAGTGTCGACTTTTAAAGAGTTCTGCTTCCGGTCACTTTTAGTAAGTCCTGATTGGTTGAAGGAACCAACAGGGGTGTGGTTCTAGTGACGTCAAAGGGTTTTTACAAGTCGAGAAAACAGCAGAAATGTTTAGGAACAGACAGAGAAATGTTTTGACGAAGTGAAAAACACTGCAGGTGCCAGTTCTCTTGTTTACTGTCTGAGAGCTTTAAAAACACGGCAGCTTGTTCCAATAAACTTGTTTTCGACTGTCTCCAACTTTTGACCGACATCACTCTCTCATTTCAGACAGAAGATCAAAAAATGCATAATTACTTTGTAAAATAGACATTTAACTTGATTTCTAATTTGAATGAGGATTAAAAAATTGTTAATACTGTTTCACAGTTGATTTAAAATGAGTGGTTCACTTCAACATTTAAAAATGGTATGAACTAAACACACTTTTGATTATCAAGATATTGTAAAATAGTAATGATAATATAAAAAAGAGAGTGTTCTTTCAACTGATTAGTTCAGGATACAATTAAAAAGTCTCTGGATGAACTAATTTGTATTTCTGGATTCAAATCAATGAAACAACAGTTCCTGTACCATGAAGGTCTTCAGAGGCAGGTTTTGATCGGAGGCCTAGTTCACTACACGAGGATCGAACGAAATCACAGGACCGGCCTCCCTCAACCAGCATTCTTCTTAAGCTTGTGCTTGACTCAATATTTGGCTGTGTGATGGCCACATCTGCAGCCACACATTCGGTAACCCTACACACCAACACTTTTTCACTTTGAGCTTGAAAATGTATATGTATCCCACACGTTGCAGCACATATATATGTGTATAGATGGATTATTTGTTTATCAACACTGCGGATGCGCGCGCAACCGTAGTGCAGAACGAGCCGGCACTTTTAAACCAGCTGGCTTGTTACCGTAGTTATCCGTGTGTATTTTGCAGTTGCAACATTAGCTAGCAATGTTCTCAGTGTAGTACAACAGTTTATCGCCAAGTGATAAAATAAGCTATGCTGCTAAATTAACATTAGTTAGACAACAAGGTGGATTTACTTCGTCTGAGAGCGGGCGCCTCAGAAGAGATGAAGAAGTGTGCAGTGCTTTGCCTCACGGAAACGTGGATTACAAGTGAAACGCCGGACTCAGTCTTCCAGCTGGATGACAGACTTTTTTTTCGAGCGGACCGCTGCAGCGAGCT
>NC_056509.1:10952016-10960510 GCF_014905685.2 Nematolebias whitei
TGCTCACATATGATTGTGCAGCTACCCATCCAGGCTGTCACATTGTAAAGTTTGCAGATGATACAGCGGTGGTGGGATGCATCACAAACAATGATGAGTCCAGCTACAGGCAAGAGGTGGAACACCTGGAGAGCTGGTGCAGAGAGAATAACCTTCACATCAATGTGAAGAAGACAAAGGAGATGATTGTGGACTTCAGAAGGAACAAAAACACCTACACCCCCCTGAACATAAGAGGATCTGCGGTGGAAGTGGTCTCCAGCTACAAGTACTTGGGTGTACACATGAATGACAACCTCAGCTGGAGCAACAACACCACCAGCCTGATCAAGAAAGCTCATCAGAGACTCTACTTCCTCAGACGGCTGAGGCGAGCTGGTCTGGGAAGCTCAGTCCTCACCTCCTTCTACAGGTGTGCAGTGGAGAGCATCCTGTGCTCGAGCATCAATGTGTGGCATGGAGGCTGCACAGCTGCAGAAAGAAAAGCTTTGCAGAGAGTGGTGAAGGCTGCACAGAAATCTGTTGGAATCAGTCTCCCCACCATCACAGACATCTACACCTCCAGATGCAGGAAGAGGGCCACCTGCATCATGAAGGACCCCACCCACCCAGCACACACACTTTTTGCCCCACTCCCCTCAGGAAGGAGGTTAAGGAGCATTAAGTGTAGAACCACTAGACTGAGGAACAGCTTCTACCCTGAGGCTGTTAGACTCATGAATCTCTAACTAGAATAATCACTGTGAAAAACCATATCATGTTGCTGCTGATCTGTTTCATGTTGCTGCTGATCTGTTTCAATGTTGATGTGTTCATGCGTGCACATCTGCTCACAGACTCATGTTCATGTTTGTGCTGATGTTCAATGTTTTATGTTATGAGTGCTTAGTGTATATTTAGTTGATGTTTTTCTTAGTTCATATCTTAGATGTTATTACTGTTTTTCTTAGACATTTTATTGTTGGATGTAACTGGGACCCCGTGTACATAATTTTGCTCCACCACATGTACCACATGAGGTGCGAATGACAATAAAGAAACTCTGACTCTGACTCTGACTCTGATTAGTTAATGGGATATGTATTAATGACCCATACGGCTTACATCCAGGTGAGTGGATAAATGACAAGAAAAAATGGCCAAAACTTCAGTGGCCCGACATCTATTGTTATCTGATCGAGACACCAAGTCTGTATTCCCGGGAGAGCCTGAAATCCTACAAAACACTGGATGCCTACAGTTATGTAATAGTCATGTTCAGGACTTTTTAATACATGATTATAACGTTGAAAACTTTGTGGCTCTGAAGACTGAGGTGCTACCAAGTCAAAGACAATGGAAAAAGACGGAAATGTATAAAGTCTGGGTGATTGTGAACAAGAAAAACAACTGCATCCTGACTGCGAACTGCATGTGCATGGCCGGGTATGTAATTTAGAAAGATATGTTATAAATTAATATTAGCTTGCTTTTCTTCACTACATAACCTTACTGTCATTATTGTACTCATTTGCAGCAGTGCATGTGGAATTATTTAGCTTTGTCACCATTCAAACCATTAAATTGCTTTTTTTTTTTTCTTTCAGCTTGGGGTCATGCTGCAGTCATGCTGCTGTACTGATGCTCAAAGTGGAGCTATGGGTCAGGTGTGGAAAGACCGAGCAGGCTTGTACCTCAGGGACAAACCAGTGGCTTCAAAAATCCAGAAGAGAGCTGAAGGCAGCCAGATTGAGTGAAATCTGTTTCAGACGGAAAAGTGGACAGACACAGGCTTACTGCAACCAGCCAGAAGGAAGAGACCGAAACTCAATGTCAAACGTACAATGTATTTTCAGTTATATGTTAATTACAAAGCTGATCAACTATCAATCAGTAAATGCTACCATCACCTTCAGTAATGTTCTATCACAGGCTTTAAATATCACACACTAGACAAAGAATGCAATAGAGGAAACCAGTTTTTTAAATTTCTCTTTTTAAAATTGGAAATTAATATTACTTTTGTATTATTGCTATTATATTGCAGTACTCTGTTGTATCCCACACATTTTATTTTTTTGTTATGTCTAACATGTTTTCTGATTATGCAGCGTTGACAGATGAAGACATTAAGAAACAGAAACCTCAGATACCCAATGCAGTTGTGTTCACTAGTCTGGACTGGAGTGACACAGATAGTGCATTAGAATGTGATGATGAGAATGAAGACCTGCTGGAGCCACTGGCAGCTTTGTATGATGAGAATCTGTGAGGCCTCTCCTCATCTGAATTACAAGAAAAAAGTGAAGAGACACTTTCCAGACTAAGGAAGGAAATTACACCAAAGAGGTGTGTGAGTCTTGAATGCATTACTAAAAACCAGGCCCAATCACAGGCTTGGCAAACCCACAGAATAGGACGCATAACGAGCACCACCCTACACCGTGTATGTACTGTTAGAAGTGAGACAGCTAAAATAAACTTAGTCAAGCACATAATGCAGTATGATAACAAAGACTTGTCTGGTGTAAATGCAATAAAGTGGGGAAAAGAAAATGAGCCCACTGCCAGAAACTGCTACACTAAAGCAATGACAGCAAACCATCAAAACTTCAATGTGGAAGTCTGTGGTCTTGTTGTACATCCAAACAATCTACATCTTGGGGAATCACCAGATGGAGTTGCAAACTGTAGCTGCTGTGGTAGAGAAACTTTAGAAATCAAGTGCCCATACAAATACCGCAGTGGTCTGACAGGAAGCAGTGAGGACACTGTGTTTTGTTTAGACAAATCATTACATCTCAAGAAGAACCACCAATATTATTATCAAATTCAGCTTCACATGTATGCATGTGGCGTCCAGTACTGTGACTTTGTGATTTGGACCCAGCAGGATACAGTCATTACTCGTGTAGCTAGAGATGAAGAAATGCTGCATACATTCCTCCCTAGCTGAACAGTTTTTCACACAAAATATTTTACCTGAGCTTTTAACTCACAGCCTGATACAGCAAGCACCTACGGTCTGCTCGCATTGTGAAAGGCCAGAGTTTGGAAAGATCATCACCTGTTCAAAGTGCAATAAGCTTTTCCACTATGAATGTGCAAAACTAAAAAGAAAGGTGAAAGAATGGTACTGTGAGCATTGTTAAAAAAAATGCTAAAAACAATTCACAATGACACATACCATTTACTGGAAATGTTCCTGCAAACATTCAAAGTTTTTACTTTGTTCTAATCACTCTGTGCACATTATATAAAAGAAATGGTTTTTGGGGATATTGTTTTTAATTATACAAATTATATACAAAAGACAAATAAAAGGTTTTTGATCTATCCTTGACTCCTATGTGCAAAAGTAAAAAGAGAGGAAAGAATGGTACTGTGAGCTGTGTACAAAAAAAAAATATCAACATTTCACTTTTGAAACATCATTTATTGTAACTTTTTATGTTAACCCAAAAAAGTTCAATCTGGTCCTCTGGACATTCAAAAAAACAAAAAACAAAACAAAGCAAAAAAATGTAGAAACGTTTCGTCTCGCATCTGAGAGACTTCCTCAGTCTGAGGTGCTGTATTCAGCTCAGTCTCTTAAATAGCACCTTCTCAGAGTGGATCAACCAGTTTGCTGCTGGCAACCAAAACCAGCTGCTCACATGGTCAAGAAGGACCATCAGCCTAACAATAGATCATTAGCACACTGATGGCTGTTTACTATTCACAGGGGGTTGAGTTGTTCTGTGCAACTGTGTCAACTCTTGAAACTGTGCCTGCAGTCAACCTACTTCATATATGGGGAGCAATATTATAGGCAGAAACATGGGTGTGCTATGGGGTCTCCAGTTTCTCCTATTGTTGCCAACATGTACATGGAGGAGGTAGAAAAGAGAGCCTTGACGTCCTTTTCAGGGACACCACCAAGTCATTGGTTCAGGTCAGAGCCCTATAAAGAGAGAGTTGCGACACTCCCATAGACTCCCATAGAAAGAATGGAATGCGGAAGTCACGTGGGTCATGCAGCGGCAAAGAGTTCCAAACAGCAGCGGGTTCAGCATTGAATGTAGTTCATTTTCCGTGTTTTTCCGGTAAGTTAATGCAAATACGACACTTTTTCTCCATTGTGAAGCGTTATCTGACTGTTCTGTACCACAATTTATCAACATTAATACTTCATGTCTCCAGTTTTAGTTAATGAAACATGTTAAATTACTAGTTGTGTTTTAACTGCAGCTGCTCTGCAACCTGACGGTTTAAACGGGTCTATTTCTAATTCAACGTTTTAAAATATCTATTACTGCTTAAATTTTGAAAGGTGGTCTTTTTTAATTTGTGGTAATTCCATTTACTGAACTCAACTAGAAAATATTTGGCCTTTTTTTCCTGAGAGATTCATTCAACCTTTATTTCTACAGGTAAATCTCATTGAGCCTCGAGGACTCATTTACAAGAGAGACCTGATTTAACAAAGAATGATGACAACACGACAACAAGACTGACGTCATTTAGTTCAAGTTATAGATCATTTGTCAAAGACTGCAGCATAAATTGTGACATTATCATTAAAGAAAAACGTGATTGTGGAGATGAGTCAATGTTTTCCTGTTTTCCAGGTAAACCAGAGGAGAATGACTTCATGAACTGAATGTTGCATTCAAAGTATCACAAAGGTACAAGATCTCATTTTCTGTCTTCTATTAATCAGTAACAGCTGAATCAAGATGTTTGAATAAAATTACTTTAACACCATAACCTTCACAAAGTTGGTATTTACTGCAGGACTGTTCATTTACATTAGTTTTATATTATTAGTTTAGTGTTTGGTAATCATGGGTCAAGTTGAGATGAGACTCTTTCAAGACAGAACAAGACATAAGAATTATTACCAAGTTGTCTTCATCTGATCTTTTGTAAAAATATGCCAATTTATTTTCCATTGTTAACATTTTTCTTGGCAGGACTGAGTTAATTTTCTTGTCTGTGAGTTTCTTCTGTCCTGCTCATGTATTTTTTTTGTGTTCTAATTGTTCCCTCAGGTTTTTCATCTCTATTCCCTGACTGCCTGTTGATCCATCCTCCTGGTCCTGTTGATCCTGGATCATCAGATCCTGACATGTTCCCGTCCTCTGAGAACACATTTTCATCTTTCCCTCATCTCACTCGCCTCATTTCTGTTTCTTCCTCAGTCTCTGAAATTACAACGTCCATCCATCCATCCATTATCTTTACCCGCTTATTCCATTTTGGGTCACGGGGGTCGCTGGTGCCCATGTCCAGCAATCACTGTGCGAGGGGCGGGGTACACCCTGGACGGGTCGCAAGTCCATCACAGGGCCACATAGAGACAAACGAGACAAACAACCATTCACTCTCTCACTCACACCTAGGGACAATTTAGAGTTACCAATCAGCCTAACATGCATGTTTTTGGACTGTGGGAGGAAACCGGAGCACCCGGAGAAAACCCACGCATGCACGGAGAGAACATGCAAACTCCACCCAGAAAGGCCCCTGGACCAGGGTTTGAACCGGGGACCTGCTCGCTGAGAGGCAGCAGCTGCAGGGCACAATCAAAGACGACACTGGTCAGACCTGTGAAAAAGAGCACCTGTGCTGCATTGCACTTGAGAGAAGCATCGAAGAATTGTGTACTCCTGACCATTGCCTGTACTTGTTCATTCTCAGCTTTCAGTTTGTTGATGTCCACACGCAGGTTGTCACACTCAATATTAAGTTGGGTGTATTTCTGTTTGAGGTCATCGTGCACAGCCTCTTTGTGAAGAGCCTGCGGGACCATAGGTTCTGAACAAAAATAAAACAAGAGATAATGAGAAATTACAGCATATTACATTTATATTTATTAATTGATTACACTCTGAATGATCATTCAGACTGTGCCAAAAAGAACCATGGCTCAATAATTGTTCTCAACAAAAATCTACACATGAAAACCTCATTAGTGACTGTCCTAATCTACAATAATGTTAGCTTGTTGACATTCAGAAATATACAGAAACACAAGACTTGGGTAAAGTCATGAGCTGAGAGGCTTATAGTTTTGATTTAAACATAAATATTTTCCTTTATCAAAATCCAAGTGGGTTCAAATACTGTAAGTTTTAAGAGTTCTTACCAGTACAAATATTAGTGCCAGGCTCCATTCCACCATCATTTGGAGAGAGGACAGTGGGTGTGGACACACACCCATTGTTTGGACATCTGCTGGGGGTTTCATCCCTAGGTATTTTTCTCTTGTAGCTGGGACACACAGAAGAGAGCAATCATTAGGTACAGCAGGAAAGCATCACTTTACTTTGTTAAACACAGGTTTATTACAGCCTCAGTTCAAGTCAGTAATGCCTCTATTTACCGCTCCAATTTTCCATTGCTGTCTTTGCCGGACTTTGTAGAGTAGGAGAAGATGAACGGGACAAAGTCAGGACTGTCAAAGTCTTCAGAGGCCACTCCTGTACAAATAAAGTGTATTCCAGTGACTGACGTTAATGAAAAAAGCACATGGTTGGCCAGCGCCAACTGGCATAGCATGTGTTAGCATACAACATTACAACAGTAACAATAAAAGATTAGCAACTCCACTCAGCATAACTGAACTAAGATATTTTAACTTGTAAGCTAGGTACACGTATTTGAGTGATCAGTTGTTCATATTTTTGTATATAGGACACAATATTATTATTAATAATAATAATAATAATAATAATAATTTTATTTAAAAAGCACCTTTCAGGACACCCAAGGACACTTTACAGTAAGAAACATATCAGAAAGATTGTGTAAAAACAAACAACAAGCACAGTGCAAAGATCAACAGGAATAAATTGAAATATAAAATACATAAAGAATATAAAATACCATGAAGTTTCTTTTATTCTAATTCTTTTATAAGTGCTTTTGCTTTGTGGTTTGTTGCTTTTGTTAACCATATGTTTAGTTATTAGCTATTTAAATTAATTCTTAAGCTAACTGTTTGTGTTTAGTAGTTTGTTAAATTTTTGAGTGGATGTTTCCCTTCTCTCTTCCCGTGTGTGTTAGTCTGGTCTGATCAGCCAGATATTTAAGTCCCTTTTGTTTGCTGTGTGGCAGGTCAGTTTATTTTGTCTTGAGCAGTTAGTTTGAGAGTTTGTTAAGCTAACCATGACTTTGGCTTAAGTCTGTTCTATTTTGTATAGGCTTCGCTCTTTAAGAGCTGTCGCTGGTGGGTTTTATCCCATCATGCAACGCATCGCACTGAAAAAATTTAGTCCACACCCACCTGTTGTGTGGGCCCCACCCGGTCCGTATAAATTACGTTAAGAGCGGGTGATCGGCTCCCATTTTTCTTCAGCAAGCTAATAGCACTGTCAGAAGAACGAAGAAGGGACGTTGTCCAGCTTGACCGGCACAAACTTTGTTAAGGCTGCCTGGGGTCCCGCCACGCCAACCTCCTGCCATCCCGGTGAGTTCTCCTCCCCGAGGTGGAGCAGACGAGCAGCCTTGTTTCAAGGTAAGCGCAAAGGAATATTTTTCAGTGGCGGGTCGCTGGACGATGCCATCGACCCTTTTTTCCTTTTAACGCCGACTCTCGAAGCGAATCGGATGGTTCCTCTGGGACAGGCGACGTCAGCAGCAACCCCCGCTGCTCACTCCCTCCTGGAGAGCGTAGTGTCGGAATGAGGGGGGCTGAGCGAATGCTCACCCCCCTGGCCTTTTCTCATCAGCGACCACACCGCTCCCAGCTGTCGGTGCCCTCCTCTCGGAGCTGCTCGGCATAATCCAGGAGGCGGCTGACATGAAGGGACTTTTTTCCATCCCTCTCCTTCCCCCCCGCCCAGATCGAATGATCTAGCGGGAAGGTTTTTTGGTTTCACCCCGGCTTGCCGTCCTGATCCCATCTGGCCTAATTTCCCAGCAGTGACGTCCTACTGAAACGAGGCTGCAGCCGGACCTGGTAGACTGAGAGCACCAGTTTTCCGCACCCGCGCCCATCACCAGAGTGGAGGGGTTTACAGAGCGGAAATTCCCTCGGTGCCCCCCCCCCCCCCCGGAGCCAAGCCTTGAGGATGCTCTCGGAGCAAAGATGTCCAGGTTGGACCAGCGTCCTGCGCCTCCGGGGAGGCATGACGAGACGGTGACATCGTTCTCCAACCAAGCTCACCAGCATGCGTTCCAGGCGGCCGCAGTGAACAATTATGTTGCGTCGCTGACGTACAGCATCTCAGAGGCTGGAGGGACAGACCTGCATCTGGAGACGAAGAGTTCCCTCTGCAGGTGTCTGACGTCACCCTCAACTCATGTGCTTCATCTGCTGTCTGCCTTGTCTCGCATCGCAGCCTGGATGACAATGCCTCAGAGGTCCACCTGGCTTGTCACTCCCCCTCCCTGTTGGAGAAGCTGCAAATGGACTTGCTGGAAGGCCCCATCACAATGGACACACTGTTCAGAGCCAATTTTCAAGCCAGAGGAGGTGTCAGAGACTGTGCGCATCTCATCAAGCTGCACCCCCCCCCCCCCCCCCCCC
>NC_056509.1:10960610-10970091 GCF_014905685.2 Nematolebias whitei
CCCCCCCCCCCCCCCCCCCCCGCCTGCTGGAGAGAGTGCCGTGGTCGAGAGAGGAGAGACTCGCCACAGCTGCAGCAGCGTCTTCTCGCTCCGCCGCCAGCCTCTCCCATCAGAGTACAGCCCTCCTCATCCCGACAAGCTGCAGGGCTCATGGGGGAGAGGATTTAAAAATAATTCATTGCGGAGGATGTGTGTGCATAATTATGGTTTGAGTTTTTGGAATAAAACGTAAACATCATTCAGGAATTAAAGTGTCTGATTCAGCCTGACTGTCAGTTTGTATGATCTCACAGCGGCTTTTCCTCACACATCCTCCACACAAAGCGAGCCGGAGTACTCCAACAGGGTTTAAATCACTGCAGCCCAAGAAAATACACAAAATGCACACGTGAGTGACACAGCAGCCAAGTGAATGTTTCCAGCAGATCGAGTCCAGTGGGAAATCTCGCTCTCAGCCCAAGCTGTGTGCTGCCTCCTTAGCGCACGCCAGCTCACATCAGCACGGATGTGAGCCCGCAGCCTGAGCGCAGCACAGAAGCACCGTGCCCCCGTGGCATCAGCAGCCTCACTCACAGCTCCACATGCTCAGGGGCGCACGCATTTTTCCCTCAGTGCACGCCAGCTCACATCAGCACGGATGTGAGCCCATAGCCTGAGCGCAGCACAGTAGCGCCGCACCCCCGCGGCAGCAGCAGCCCTCACCATGGCCCCGCATGCTCAGGGGCACACGCATTTTCCCTCATCGCATGCCAGCTCACATCAGCATGGATGTGAGCCCGCAGCCTGTGCGCGGCACAGAAGCGCCGCACACCCGCGGCAGCCCTAAACCTACACGGTTCCACATGCTCGGGGGCGCGCCCACCTTCCCTCAGCGCACGCCAGCTCACATCAGCACGGATGTGTGCCCACAGCTTGAGTGCAGCACAGAATCGCCGCGCCCCCGCAGTATCGGCAGCCCTCACCTACCGCCTCACATGCTCAGGGGCGCGTGCACCTTCCCTAAGCACATGCCAGCTCACATCAGCACGGATGTGAGCCCGCAGCCTGAGTGCAGCACAGAAGCGCTGCGCCCCCGTGGCATCGGCAGCCCTCACCTACACGGTTCTGCATGTTCAGGGGCGCACACATTTTCCCTCAGTGCGCGCCAGCTCACATCAGCATGGATGTGAGCCCGCAGCCTGAGTGAGACACACATGACGGCGGTGATGGGCGTCTGTAAATAACGTGATGCAGCATAAACGCGTGCCCGCTTCCCAAACGTTACGCGGAGTGGCAGCCAGCGTGCGCTCCAGATAGATGGATGAACTGTTTATCAGTAAGGGATTCACGCTACAATTACAGCTCAAACCCCCGTTTGGAGGAATTCTAGAGACGTTTTCTGTGATCTGTAGAACAGATCTCGTCCCCCCACACAGAAGCTCAGGAAATTCTGATAAAAATGTAATTTCCAGGGTTCCAGAAGAAGAGGAAAACACAGGGTTCTACTCTCGTCACTTCCTGGTCCCAAAATGGACTGGAAGGATGAGACTCATCTCAGATTTGTCAATTTTGAACTGTGAGACAACATTTCCATTCAAAATGCGTTGAGTCGCTCTGCAGCCGCCACACAGAGCAGGGAAGAGAATTCTGCTTTATTGGGATGATCTGTTGCTGCTGATCCGTTTTTCCAGACAGGTGGCAGCAGTGCAACTTACGTGAAACCGACAGAGAAACAGCTGTTTCCGTCAGCAGACTTACGTCACACGTGTCAGACTTCACAGAGGCACATGCATTTCTCGAGCTATGGGGACACTGTGGCAACTCCACACAGCAATTCATATAAATGTTTTTGGAGTGTCGCACGGTTTTGAATGTGATTCAACACTTTGCCTCTGTGCTGCGGAATCATCATGTGTTGATTCACACAGACAAAAAGTGACTGCTGCATACATAAACCGGCAGGGGTGTGTGCGCTCAGCCCAAATGTTACACATTGTGTGACAGCTGCTGTGTTGGGCACACCAAAAGCTGCTCTCCATCAGAGCAGTGTACATCCCCAGTGTTCTGAACAGGGGGTGGATGGGATGTCCAGGGACTGTACGCGTCACAGAGACTGGACCCTCCATCCATAGCTGATGGTTCAGATGTGGCAGGAATTTAGCAAAGCGTCCGTGGACCTGTTGCAACATGAGAGAATGCTCAATGTCAACTATGGTTCTCACTGAGCCTGTGGGACGAACCACCACTAGGGGTGGACGCGTTTATTCACAGCCCGTGGCCCAAAATGCTTCTTTACTCATTCTCCCCACTCCCTCTATATTACGGTTTCTGAACCGAGTTCAGGAGAAGGGACTGACAGCTCTCCTGGTGGCTCCCGAGCACATGAATGCCCCATGGTTCCCAGTTCTACAACGCCTGTTATTGCGGTGCCCGTGGAAACTGCCGTGGAGGGAGGATGACACCAGGGGTTTGATCTTGGAAACGTGGAAGGTTGGATGAACGTTGAGTGACTGAGGTAGTTGAAGGCGTACTGCCACAGGGTTGATTACTTTGGCTATTGGGAATGGACTAACAAAGCGGGGTGCCAATTTTCGTGACTCTACCCTAAGAGGAAGGTCTTTAGTTGAGAGCCAGACCTTTTGGCCCTCTTGGTAGGGTGGGTTTTGGGAGTGACGTCGGTTGGCACCCGTGATGCAAACAGCTGATGTCTTGAGGAGAGCTCTCCTTGCTCTCTTCCAGGTCCGCTGGCACCTAAGAGCTGCTCTGTGGGCAGATGGGACCTGAGCTTCCCTTCCCTGAATAGAGAATACTGGTGGTTGGAAACCATATACTGTGTAAAAGGGGGACAGACCTGAAGCAGCTGAAGGAAGGGAGTTGATAGCATGTTCAACCCATGGAAGATTAGCTGCCCACTTGGTAGGATCCCCTTCGCACAAAAGGCGAAATTTTGTCTCCACCTCCTGGTTGGCCCTTTCGCTTTGACCATCCGTTTGTGGGTGGAAACCTGAAGAGAGGCTCACAGAAATTCCAAGAAGGTTACAATACTCCTTCCAAAAATGAGAAATGAACTGGGGGCCATGGTCAGAGACAATATCAGAGGGAAGTCCATGAAGGCGAAAGATCTCTTTAACCATAATCTCCCCTAGTTCTTTGGCTGATGGGAGCTTTTTCAAGGGTACTAGACGGACCATTTTAGAAAAACGGTCCACAATAATTAGAATGACCGTGTTTCTAGAGGATAGAGGAAGACCTGTGATAAAGTCCCTAACTCTATGGGACCAGGGATGAGAGGGGATAGGAAGAGGACGTAGAAAACTGGCTGGTGGGCATCTAGAAGTCTTGGCCTGGCAGCACTGATGACAAGAAGAGATAAAATCCTTAATATCCCTTACCAGGTCTTTCCACCAGAACTGGGCTCTGACTATAGACAGGGTCTTGGTTAAACCAGGGTGACAGAAAAGGCGAGACTGGTGACAGAGTTCGAGAACCCTTTTTACTAGGGGAGTAGGGACAAACATCTGGTTCTTGGGGCAATCTGGTGGTGGTGGTTGGACCTGGTTAACCTGTTTAATCTCTTCCTTCAGCTGAGTAACAGCAAGTTGCACCTTATTGGGTAGGATGAATTCTACCTCATTCTTGGAGGAGCGACCTTCATAATCCTCTGTGATCTGGGAAAGGGCATCTGGTTTTCCGTTTCTGGATCCAGGTCTGTAAGACAGAGTAAAATCGAAATGACAGAAGAACAATCCCCACCTGGCTTGTCTGGGGTTGAGTCTTCTGGCCGTCTTTAAATATTCAAGGTTCTTATGATCAGTCCACACCTGAAAAGGTTTCCTAGCACCCTCCAACCAATGTCTCCATTCTTTGAGTGCCAGTTTGACAGCCAGAAGCTCTCGTTCGCCCACATCTTAATTACGCTCTGCAGGAGACAGACTTTTAGAGAAAAAGGCACAGGGGTGAGTTTTACCTTCAACATTGCGTTGGCTGTGAACAACCCCAACCCCTGTGCTGGAAGCATCCACCTCCACGATAAACTGTAGTTAAGGGTCAGGTGAGTGCAATATGGGTGCTGTAGAAAACAGTTTCTTTAATGTGTTGAAGGTCTGTTCTGCTTGCTCGTTCCAATGAAAACTGGTCTTAGAGGATGTGTAGTGAACCTGATCTGACCTCAAATCTGATCAGATGAACAGAGACTGTTATTTCATTGATCTGCATCCAGAAATACAGTTTGAGCCATCTGGTGACTTTCTTTCTTGAATTAATCAAGTAGAAAAGACAATCCTCTATGATCATTACTATTTTACAAATGTTTGATAATCAAATTGTGTTAGATCACTCAATGCTTACAGGTTGAAGAGAACTACTCATTTTTATTTTACATAAACAGTAAGTAATGATTTTTATTCCTCATTCAAAGAAGAAATCAGGTTAATATGCATTTCTTGATTTTTCTGTCTGCAATGAGCAAGTTTGTAAGTATGTTAAAGGTCGAGTCTCGGTCAACTAAAATGTTTACTGAGAAGAAATGTCATGTTTAAACTTTTTCAGAAGATAATAGGAGTTTGACTCCACGAAGTCTGCTTTTTCTCCAATAATCTTTTCTGTATGTTGTAAACAATCTCATTCTCTGACCTCGAATTTGATAACATCTTACATCACAAACCACACCTCTATTCTGGTCCATCCACGAATCAGAAAGCTCTAAATTGACCCGGAAGTCAACTCATTTAAAATGTGGCAACTTCCCGGTTCTGTTAGAGTGCTGAAGAGTGATGGAGTTAAAGACGCTGAAAGAGTCTGATGCTAGAGAGCACTGAGAGTTCCACACAGAGTGCTGAAGAGTCTGATGTCGGAAGTCTGATAGAGAGTGCTAAGGAGATGAAGGGAGTTCAGAGTTCTTGGATGCAAACGCATTCAGGATGATCCAGAGACGTTTTGGGATTATAACTTCTGTTTGAATAACCTCGCACGACTCTCGAAGGATTTCAGCTGCTCTCAACGGAGACGCTGAAAGAGTCAAGGAAGTATCCTATACCGACGCTGATATATCATCAACCAGGTAACGATTCTACTTCGACCAAGCGTACCGGCGCAAGCTGAGATCTGAAGGAGCGTGCACGTTTCTGGTCAAACAGATTAATTCCCTCACACATCTCTCTGCAAGATAAATCTCCATTTCCATCTTAAACTCTCTTTCTCCTAAATTCATTTGACAGATATCTTAGAGATATCTGAAGCAAAGTCCTCAATCACCGCCGTGTGATTGAAGTCCATTATCTGTGAAACTTGTCTGTTATTATTTTCATATTTTGCCAAATTAATGTAAATGCTTGATGTTAAACTTTGATTCTGAAAATAAATGACCGCATTCATTTTGATGGGTCAAAGATAAATAACGTCTCTCGTTACATTTCTGTTAAATTCAATGCACGACATTTACACAGTCAGAAAGATGAGGAACTCGTGAAAAAGTATGAATATATCCAGCATATGACATACTACAGTTGGTGGCCCGTAACGTGCTCATAAATGACTGTGTATTTCGTGTGAAGATTTTTACATGTTGGCATAAAATAACAGTTTATCAGCTGTGATTGAACGCAGCGCGCTGCTGAAGCTGCGCCGCTTTGAAGTCAAAACGCTGCATGTTTTAGCGTGTTGGTCTGTGAAGCTCAGGAAGCTCACAGGAAGCTGAAATAGTGTCATATGTCTTGTGAAACCTGAAATTGTACGTCTGTTATGTGTAGCTAAGCTTATGAGCTGTGGAAAACGTTATTCTGTTTAAACTGTGGTCCAAGCGGACGGAGGTCCGGTTGTGGTCCGGCTCGGTTCTGGAAAAAGTTCGAACGAGTTGTTTTAAACGGTTTAAAAGACGTTGTGCCACGGAGCGCCGACTCCGTGCAGCTCAGAGAGTTGATTTGTTACATTTTTTAACAGAAAAAGTGCATTTTGACAGTTTAAAAGACGAAAAGTTGACGAATTTTAGTTCACGCTAATCTAGCATGCTGGTTGCAAACGTTTCGTGATTGGTTGAATATTGCTGTTGTGGAGCGCTCTGATTCGCTGAAAGGTTGACTGACGTGGCTACGTCATTTCCTCTCAACCCTGCGCTGCTCTGTCATTGGTGATTTCAGTCACGTGACCCGGAAATGAAAATTCGTTTTCATAGGGAAATAAAATCTGCTTTTTAAAGCTGGAAAACGCTTTAAAAGTGTATTTTGATACGCTGGTTAAGTTCTTCGAAGCATACTCGCTGAAATTTCGCCGCGTTTGAGTTTAAAATCCGTCATTAAATGATGTTTTTGAACAACTCTAGCGATGCTAATTTTAAGCTAACAGCTAACGACCGGATGAGTGACGTGTCACGTCACTTCCTCCATGTCGGAAATGAGCTTTGCCGTGCTTAAAATCACTAAATAAAGCTGCAATATTGTCCCAAAGAACTCATGTTCATGCTATAAAGTCGTGCTTGTTGAAAGTTTGTCACGTTTGTGTAAAAAATCCGTTCAGAAATGTTGGTTTTAACCGAGTCTAGCCGATGCTAATTTTAGCTAACAGCTAACGACCGGACGCCACAGGAAGTTATAGCACCCCTACTGGACAACACTAACAGTGTCTGAGTTAAAATTAATAAGGTTGTTCTGACATCTTCTGGAGAAACTTGAGAACACAGGTTTTCACTCGCTTTCTAGGATATTTTAGTGAAATTAAACGTATTTTCTTTTTAAAAGGCATTTTTTTTGAGTTAATAAACGTTCCTCAAAGCTGAATAAATACTGTTATCTTGCATTTTAAAAGTTATAAAGGTATTTATGCAAAGAGCATTTACCAAAAAGTTTTTATTCACTGGTAATCCCTTAAAAATAAGGTACAAAATAAAAGTTAACTTTTTAAAAAATAGAAACAGTTACAGATATTCACAAAGTTGGAAAAAGTTTACTCATTTGCTAAAAGGATAGTGCACGTTTAATTGATAAATCACTAAATAAAAGTAAATATATCAGACAAAGAGACTTTGCTGATTTTATTTATTTTGAAAAACCTAAAACATTAAAATTATCCTGTTTAATCTTTAAATAGAAGAAAAATGACAAGCGACGAAGAAGAAGAGAACCCTTTAAAACCCCAAACAAATGATGATATCATTTTGGGGGCCTTACATATTTTAACAACTCCACTTATTGGCAAGGAAATACAGCAATTACAACAACTCAATGAACTTCAAAGACAAGAAGAGCTGGAAACTCTAGCCGCAGGAACATTAGGGCCAGAGAGTAAAAAGCATAGCCAAGAACGGTTAGCAAAAATCTCTCTGCTTCTAAAAGCTGAATTGGATGAACGGTCGGAACGCCTTGTCTGGATGTCTAAAAGACATGAGGAGGAGCTCGCAGAAATGCAGGCGTCATTACAAACACAATCTTATGAGAAGATTAGTGAAAAAGACCGTCAATATCAAGCTGCGTGTTCAGACAATGACCAGCTACAAAGACAGTTGCAGCTCGCAAAAATGGAACTGGAACAATGCAAAATAGATAAACAAAATCTACAAAAGCTACATATGCGTTTAGAAGATGACTATTGTACATCCCAGGAACATTTAAAAAAATGTGAGGCGAAACTAATAGCAGCAACAGAAAAAGGTCAGAAAGTTGGGCAAGGTGACCTGGAATCCAAACCAGACCCTGAACAGAGTCGGGGTAATACACCAAAACCTCAACGACCTCTTTACTCACCCGGTGCTTTTAGACCCATCCAAACACCTACACAAACGGGCAGAGTAACACCCCCACACCTGATCACGCATGTGAGACCATTGATATCTTCTCTATCAATGGATGACTTGCAAAAAATCTCAAAATATGTACAACGCTTTGTTCCTGGACCGATGGGCTCATCTGGAACAAAAGCGTATCTCAAAGATCTGGATTTCAGATTGAGATCTTATCCTAATGCTACGGTAGAAGATAAGATCAGTCTGATACGACTCACGTCAGACAGAGAGGTGTTCACCTTCATCGAGCGTCTACCAGATGCAACGAGAAGGGATTACAACCTTCTGTGTGAAGCTTTGATCAGAGAATACGACTCCTGCACAGGACCAGCTGGATACCCAGCCGCAGAAAAGGTCACGCAGGGTAAAGCTGAACATCCAAAAGTTTATTACAAAAGAATCTTCCAAGCTTATTTTGGTAACAGAAATGAAACCGGGATGGAGGAAGAAGAAGGTTTTAAATTTGTTTTCAGCAAAAATCTCCACCCTGACATACAAACGTCAGTGCAAATGATGGCAAATTACAGAGAAAACTCCATCAGTGAGATTAAACAGTGCGCTGTGAATGTGTTTGAGGCACGTTCTCATGCCAAGACGCCCATAGAAGTGTTTCCTGGTGTAAAGGTTAAACCCCACTCCCTAGAATTAGAAGGAAGGCGTTCATCGCCACCTCCTCCTAAAAAAGGAGAAAAAAGGCAGTATTTTCAGACTAACAAACCGCATCATGAAGGTGCACGCTGGGACAAAAAGGCTCCTCCTTCAGAGGACGAACGTGATTATCGTAAATGGGATCAGCGGAGGACGCAAAAAAATGGGAACCGAGAGGAACCCCAAAAAGACGTACCTAGCCGCCTCCCACCTCGGACGAAACGTCCCGAGGCGAAAAAATCACAAAAGTCCCAGAAAAAAGGCCCTCCACCTCTGAGCTCGGAAGAGACAGAAAAATTGCGTGAAATGTTAGAAGACTTGAAACACACTGACAAGGGAAGCCGACCAAAAGCACTATGCAGTGAGGTACTCACTATTACATCTCTGGGCGCGAATGACAACACTACAGACGTCGGTGAAACACACCAAGACGTTGCTGTTGTTGCCTCAAACAACCCCTCATCGGATGAAAGGGGGGTAATCACACACACAAACGATGACGAGTCATCGCAAGCTGAACACTCAGAAACAGCTACAGCTGTGCTGACGGTTCAGACAAACCAAGATTACACAAGCACTTCTGAACGCATGAAGAAGCGTCAGAAAAAAACCAAGAGGTTTCTGTGTAACTTTATCAGAAAGGGGGCCGCCAAAAAGGCGTACCTGTCAGTAACACTCGAAGGTGTCCTCACACACGAAGCACTCCTGGACGGTGGGGCAGACATAACAATTATGTCAGCTAAACTGTTCGAGGAGCTGAGGACAGCCGCAGCCGAGAAAAACAGGATAATACCTCTATCTGATTGTGCTATAGAAATGCAGGGTCTCTCGTAGAATAAAACAACCCTGACAGCTATAGCAATGGTTCACATGCAGATTGGCAATATGACACTGTACCATCCGGTACACGTGACTCATGTTGACTCATTCCCATTTTTGGTTGGCCAGGATTTTATAAATCGCTTTAACGCGATTATAGATTATGGTGATCAAACAATGTGGACAACAGTGAGCAAACCACTGCCAATAGATACGCCTCCGGAGTGTGACACAGACTGCCCAACAGCAGGTACCGCGGAAGGC
>NC_056509.1:10970191-10991508 GCF_014905685.2 Nematolebias whitei
AATGAGAGAATCCGTTTTAATTGATGAATATATCTCAGCATCTGTTCTTCTACATTCTGGTGGCCCGTGACGGTTCATAAATGGACTGTGTATTCGTGTGACAATTGAATATTTCATGTTGGCATGAAAAAATAGCAGATTGTTTAAACAGTGCTGAAACGCGGCAGCTGAAGCTGCGGCGCTTGGAGTAAACGCAGCGTGTTGAGCTGAAACAGAAATGAAAATTGTGAGTCATTGAGTCTTTTTAAAGCTGAAATTGTACATCTGTTGTGTAACATAAGCTGGGTTTGAGCTGTGGAAAACGTTATTCTGTTTAAACTATGGTCCAAACGGACGGAGATTCTGCTGGTTCCGGCTCGGTTCTGAGAAAATTCGAACGAGTTGTTTTAAATAGATGGAAAAACGTTTTAAGGACTGGACGAAGTCTCCACTAAGCTCAGAGTTGATTCGTTACATTTTTTTAACAGAAATTGGTGCATTTTGACAGTTTAAAAGGCGAAAAGTTGACGGACTTGTTCAGATAAAGTAACATGCTAGTTGGAAAGACGCTGCGTGATTGGTTGAAGTCAGCTGAGTTAGCTGCTGTGTAACGCTTTCATTGGCTGAGAGACGTGTCAGTCGTGCTGCTCTGTCATTGGTAGATTCAGTCACGTGACCCGGAAATGAAAACTCGTTTTCATAGGGAATTAAAATCTGCTTTTTAAAGCTGAAAAGCGCTTTAAAGTTGATTCTGATACGCGGCTCCGTGTCTTCGAAGCATAATCGCTGAAATTTTGCCACGTTTGAGTTTAAAATCCGTCATTAAATGATGTTTTTGAACAACGCTAGCGATGCTAATTTTAAGCTAACAGCTAACGACCGGATGAGTGACGTGTCACGTCACTTCCTCCATGTCGGAAATGAGCTCGGTTGCAACCGTAGCCTTCGTTGTGCTTAAAATCACTAAATAAAGCCGCCACATGTCCCAGAAAACTCATGTTCATGCAAAGAAGTCGTGCTTGTTCAAACAACGCCAAGTTTAAGCTTTAAAACCGTTCAGAAATGTTGATTTTAACCGAGTTTAGCCGAAGCTAACTTTAAGCTAAGCGGCTAACAACAGGATGTCAACCGAACGTTCACAGGAAGTCGTCATAGACTCCTGCTGGTAGAAAGCTAAACACTGCCCCTCCTGGAGAAACTTGATATCACAGTTTCACTCAGTTTTAGGTTATTTTTGAGTGGAATTAAACGTATTTTCTTTCTGTAAGGCATTTTTGAGTTAATAAACGTTCCTCACAGCTGAATAATCACTGTTATCTTGCATTTAAAAAGTAATTAAGGTATTTATGCAGAAATGCATTTACCAGGACATTTTTCATTCACTGAATTCCTCAAACAGGAGGGACAAAATGAAAAATTAGAAACTTTTTAAAAGATACGGTTCAGATATTCACAGAGTTGATAAGTTGCTCATTTGCTGGAAAGATAATGCACGTTTAATTGCTAGATCATTAAATAAGAGTAAATATATCAGAAAAAAGAGACTTTTCTGATTTTATTTACCACCTAAACAATTACATCTCCTATTTAATTTTAAATAGAAGATATTGGCAGGAGAACAGGAGTACAGTTTTTCTGAAAAAAGACTGATTATTCCTCATCATCAATTTTCTTTTCTCTTTTCACCCACCTGGGTTGATGAGTAACTGTTTAAAATAGCGAATTTCTGGAAGTAAACGGTTTAAAAACATTTTTAAACTGATGTGCTGTGAGACTAAAAAGAGAAATTGCAGGTTTATAAAAATTCAGTGCTTTAGAGTGGAAGACACTGAGACGCTTGGTAATCTAGTATCTGTTGAAAAATAAGCACATAAAAGTAACACTGCATAGACGCATTTACTTAAATATTCATGAATTGGGGTAAAACCTGAGACGGGTGCCCACATTTGAATAAGTTGACTTATAACAGTACTTTTGTGTAAACCCAAAGCTAAAATAGTGTGAAACTCATTGACATTTGAATACAATTATTTACCTGTAAAAATATCTGAAGCTGGCAATTGTTTTATCCAGAAAAAGTGCTGAACGGTGAATAACCATGACAGGTGTCAGGGAAAAAGATTTTGATCCTTATGGGATGAAGGACTGTTTAGAAGATGCGTTAGCGCTGCTGACAGCATCCTTACATCCATATGGCAAACAGGCGGACAGCATGAACCCAAAAGAGTTGTTGGACAATCTGATGGAGGTTGCAGAAGGTGTGACCTCTACAGAAATTACAATGTCAAGTTATGAAAAGCTGGCTAGAATTGCAATTTTGCTGAAAGAATCATTCTATGCAGTTGTTAGGAGAGCTGATGACCTTGCACTAAGGTTATACAGTGAAAAAGTGTTTGCTCAGGAAATTGAAGGTCACTACCTTCAATTTAAAAGCGAACACGAGGTCCTCACAAGAAAACATTATGAACAGATGTTTCAATTACAGCAATATGCACGTGCAGAAGTTGATTCAATGAGCAGCAAAATACAATTACTTGAGGCATCACTATCTGCAGCCAGGGATGCTACAGATGTGCTTAAAGCAGAACTTGACGATTGCAAACTGGAAAAGGCGATATTTCTCCAACAATGTCTGCTTTTACAAAGTGAATGTCAGACATCACAGGAGCGCCTGAAAGCTTGTGAGGAGAATCTAGCCACAGCAACAAACAAGATTTCTGACGTGGGGCGAGTTGGTCTGGAACTCAGAGAAGACCGTGGACAGAGTCCAGGTCACCCACAAACACTTCAGAAAGACGTTGTTGCACCTCCTGCTCTTAATCCACCCTCACCTAAAGTGGTAGGGACAGACCTGAACAGGTCTCCTCCACCGAACGTGCGACAGTGTGCAGTGAATGTGTTCGAGGCATGTTCTCATTTTAAGATGCCCATAGAAGTGTTTCCTGGTGTAAGGGTTAAACCCCACTGCCTAGAAATGGAAGGAAGGCGTACGTCGCCACCTCCTCCTAAAACAGGCGAGAAAAGGCAGTATTTTCAAACTAACAAACCACATAATGAAGGTGCACGCTGGGACAAAAAGGCTCCTCTTTCAGAGGATGGACGTGATGATCGTAAATGGGATATGCGTAGGACGCAAAGATATGGGATCCAAGAGGACCCATATTATCAGGGGAAATCCGAAGAGGAACCCCCAAAAGACGTACCTAACCCTCCCCCACCTCGGACGAAACGAACCGAGGCGATAAAATCACAAAGGTCCCAGGAGCAAAGCCCTACACCTCTGAGCTCGGAGGAGACAGAGAAACTACAAAGGTTTTTAGAAACTTTGAAAAACGCTGAAATGGGAATCCAACCAGGAGCACAATGTAGTGATCTGATCGCTACTAAATCTGAAGGCGCGAATGACAACATTACAGATGTCGGTGAAACACACCAAGACATTGCTGTTGCTGCCTCCAACAACCCCTCATCGGACGAAGGGGGGGTAAACTCACACACAAACGATGATGAGTCATCACAAACTGAAAACTCAGAACCTGACTTTCATGATTTTGAACTAGGCATTCCAGTTCTGGGAGGACTCCCAGATAACCTGGTACCGAGTCAAGAAGCTGGGCCAGTATGTTTCACGAAACTATCACAGGCCATGGCTCTTTTCTCAACCAATGACGTCGACCAAGGGCCTCAAACCTATGGTGTCTTACCCATAGACAGGTCCGACGACTCAGAAAAGGATTCGTTGGAGCTCCCCAAGGAGCAAGAACCCTCATCAGTCTCATCACAGATTGAACAGGTGGTCGCCCAAGCCGACACTCTGACATCTGATGAAGAAAGAGACAAACTTCGCCAAGTTCTTTTAAAATATGAAAAGTCATTTTCACCTGACCCAGACATCATCCAACTTCAGAAGTTGGATGATCCTGCAATTAACTCGATGATACTGTATCTGACTGACCCAGACAAATACACTCCATCGAAAGTCAAACTGGATTCCAAACCAGACCTAAAAGTCCTCTTTCAGCTGCGCAAACAGTTAAAACTACTCAAGGACAACCTAACTTTAGCTCATGGAGCGACGTCCTCACCCATGTTCGCGGTCTCCCATGACCGAAGGGGGGTGACGCCAGTTAGGATAATGCTACCAGACGCGATAACGTGAGCAAATCTGACATTCAGAGTGAGTAGCGCACTGAAACGTCGTTTCCTAGTTGCTTGATCACTGCTTTTGTCAATGTTGAAACGTTGTTTTACTGGTTGCTTAGTCACTGTTGTTGTCGATGTTGAGACATCGTTTAATT
Source organism: Nematolebias whitei (assembly GCF_014905685.2). Taxonomy (NCBI): domain Eukaryota; kingdom Metazoa; phylum Chordata; class Actinopteri; order Cyprinodontiformes; family Rivulidae; genus Nematolebias; species Nematolebias whitei. The sequence continues at coordinate 10,974,469 of NC_056509.1, forward strand.
GGTTTTTGGTATTGTTTTTGAACACCCCAGGCAAGAATGAATTTTGTTGTGTAGTTAAGTTAGAGACTAAGAGGCCTTTAACCATGCCAACATGCAGTTCATTCGTTAAATTGCAATCTTTGCGGAGTCGATGTAGATTGATGCTACCTTAAGTACCATAATCTACATCTGTCTCACAACGCTTAAGCCGAACCTACTCGAACAATTCTATTCGGGGGGATAGCTAATTCTTTTTGATGAGTCTCGCCATGGACTTCCAAAACATTTATGGGGAAACCAAACACCCAATCTCAAGTCGTTCGTCTAAAAGACAACAGACAATTGAACCAAACTATATTTTACCATGTAAAGCTAACTTAGACCAAGTTAGAAATGGAAAAATAGTTTGGAACCCTTTTCTATAGGTATAAACCCCTGTAGGTACCCTTTTCAGCATGTTCCACCCCTTAACTGGTAGTTGTAGCTGTTCCCAACCATAATAGCTTACACACCAGGTGCATATAGTTTAAGGCCTTATGTAAAATCCCCTTCATAAGCCCACCTTAAACCACATAATTGCATGACACATTTGAACCAGAACAGCACAGGCTGGACATCCACCCAGAGACGACCGTCGCTGGAGGAGACCTGCAATCCTGACGTTGGTCTCCATTCTTCATCCAGTGGCCGCATCTTCAGTTCAATCCAAGGGAACCCCTCTGTATGCTGATCAATCAACACTTCCAATCGTTGTGGATTTACCGTTGTGGATTACATGACTTTTCCAATGGATTACAGACTCTGTTTCCAAGGGGTTAAAGCATTGCTACAATGGAATTACCAACAACATTATGGAATTATAATCAACACAATGGAATTACCAAGAACATTGTGGAATTACTTTTGACTTTGTTTTCCTTGCTGGATTACTTTTGACTTTTGTTTTCCTTGCTGGATTACTTTTGACTTTTGTTTTCCTTGCTAGATTACATCAAGCTCAAGGACATTTGAAGGCGTAAGTTCATGTTTGGAATTCATCCCCATGGACAGGTGATGATTTCCAAAGGGGGGACTGTAGTGAACTTGACCTAAGGTCAAAACCCTTGACCTTAAGAACATTGTGGGACAGAAACTGTCATTTCATTGATTTGAATCCAGAAATACAGGTTCACCCATCCTGAGACTTTCTTTCTTGAAAATTCAAGTGAAAGAACACTCTCTTTTCTATTATCATTACTGTTTTACAAATGTTTGATAATCAAAGTGTTTTAGTTCAAACATTTTAGATGTTACAGTGAACTAATCAATTTTATTAACTGTAAAACAGTAACAATGATTTTTTAGTTGCTTATGCAAAGTAGAATTCATGTTAAGGCCTGTTACAGAGTAATTATGCATTTTCTGATTTCTGTCTTTGAATGAGCAGTGTACGTTTTCCAAGGTCAGGAGTCGAAGCAGACAAGTGTTGGAACAACTGTCTTGTTTTTAAATCCTCTCAGACGTAAACAGAGGAGTTGGCACCTGTTTCTCCAAACTCGCCCAAACATTTCTCTCTCCTGTCTGGGAAACATCTTCAATCTGTTCCATAACATTCTTGCTGGTTTCTGACTTTCCATAACACCTTACATCACAAAACACACCCCTGTCTGGTTGATATTGACCAATCAGAAACTCCCAAATGAACCGGGAATAGAGCCCTTTAAAATGTCGGTACTTCCTAGTTCTCCCAAGTTCTGTGAAGCCCAGTTCTGAGATGTTCGCAGTTCTGTGAAGTCGTTATTCTGTGAGTTGCCGTTGGAGTCGGGCTGGAGAGTTTGCAGCTCCAGTCGTTTGGGAGAACAGAAGTCCAGCCATGATAAGGCTCTTCCGAGTTTGGGATTATAACATCTTCCACCTCTGAGTGGACTCGGACGAACCCCACTCATGTGAGGTCCACTCGTTGAGGTGAACTGTTGTTGACGAAGTCCTGTCACCACTCCGGATGTATCTCTGCCATCCTACGGAGACGCTGAAAGGTAGCGTTAACTGGAGCTCCTCTTCTTCTGATTCATCGTCAGAGAGGTAAATGAGTCTAGTCCACTACTGAGCGTACCGAGGAAAGCTGGGTCGGATGGAGGGTGTCGTCCTGTCAACACTTTTCACTCATACACACCACATTCTCCCTGATCCATCTTTCACTCCCACTAAACTTCATCTTTCCATCTTTAAAAATTCTTCTATCAAGTAGAAATCATTGACAGATATTTTAGAAATGTCTGTGTAAAGTGCTCATCCACCGCCGTGTGGATTGATGTCTGCTGTTCTGCTGAAAAGTGAAACAATCGCCGTATTGTTACTCACTACCTGTAAAGCTGATTAATTATGTTGTTATTTTCATATTTTGCCAAATTAATGTAAATGTTTGATGTTAAACTTTGATTCTGTAAATAAATGGCCACATTCATTTTGATGGGTCAAAGATAAATAACGTCTCACGTTACATTTTATTAAATTCAATGCACGTTTTATTCAGTCCAGAAAAATGAGAGAATCCGTTTTAATTGATGAATATATCTCAGCATCTGTTCATCTACACAAACTCCACCCAGAAAGGCCCCTGGACCGGGGTTTGAACCAGGGACCTTCTCTCTGAGAGGCAGCAGCTCTACCAGTTGCGCCACCGTGCTGCCCTGATAATAAAATTGATGAACAAATTAAACTGGTATCATTGTATTCATTTCCACAATTCCTCCCTTTTGTTCCCATAGGAACAACAATAATACAAATATGTACAGATAGATATATAGACACTGATTTATAGAACCTTCAAGGTACATGTGTCATACAGAGTATGGTTTAACAGATGGCTATCATAAACATCAGTTAGAAATGTGCTAAGGCTGTTTTTGTGGGGGACAGACCCCTGTAAATGAGAGCAAGCAAAAAGAAAAAGAAATCATAAAAATAAAATGACAAAATTGTGAAAAGCAAAAACATAATAAAACAAAATATTTACATATTGGTTTGTGGAGTTTATTAAACCTATTGTTCAATAAATTTGAAACTGAGAACTTGAACAAAAATAAAAACCAAAGTTTTATTTATTTCTTCTGCAGAAGGAGAATATCACGTGAGCAGCACGCAGCAATGAGTTCTGTGAGTTCTGAAAAAACATGAGCAGTACGGCTTCATTTATACACCTTCACACGTAACATGCTTTGACACAACAGGCGTTAGCCTCATTTGTAATCTTATCAGGGTAAAAACAGACAATACGTTTGTGGTCCGTGTGACCGGTTCTGGAGCTGGGGTTCTGTACTGGCAGTCTGTGAGAAACGGAAGTTAAAAAGCTTCACACACTGATGCAACTGCTGCAGTTTAGATAAGCTTTAACAGAGTGTGATGTAAAGTAAATGAATAATAAGAGTGATGATAATAAAATTAAAAAAATGAAATAAAATAATTTTGATGAACAAAATAAACTGGTATCAATGTTTTCATTTCCACAATTCCACAATTCCTCCCTTTTGTTCCCATAGGAACAACAATAACACGAATATGTACAGATAGAGATATAGACATTGATTAACAGAACATTCAAGGCACATGTGTCATACGGAGTATGGTTTAACATATGGCTATCATAAACATCAGTTAGAAATCTGCTAAGGCTGTTTTTGTGGGGGACAGACCCCGGTAATAAGAGCAAGCGAAAAGTAAAAGAAATCATAAAAATAAAATTAAAGCTGCAAGCAGCATTGAAGGCCCTCGCAGCAAAGCGCCGCTGCGGCCTTACGGCGACCGAGGGAACTTAAGCAACTCTTCCCAGTCGCCATCGAGAATGCTCACGCTACCGTCCCGTGCCCGTTCACCGGAGTGCGCATTAGCCGAACCTTTGACATCAGCTGCGACCACGTATATAACACAACAACAACACCACTGTGTCCGTAAGTGCTCAGTAATCAAGCACCAAAAATCTTGTGCAGATCGGATGATATATCACTGAGATTTAACAGTTTGAATAATCTAGGGGTGCACTTGAGTGAAATATTAAACAACAATACCAATGTGTCTAGACATGCTCACACATTATGCCACAAAAATCTGGTGCAGATTGGATGATGCATCATAGAGATATAACTGATTAAATAATCTAGGGGGCGCAATTGAGTCAAAATTTAAGAAACAATACTAATCTGTCCATAAGTGCTTACTAATGTCGCACCACAAATCTGGTGCAGATCGGATGATATATCATTGAGATATAACTGTTGGAATATTGTAGGGGGCACTCTAGAGTCAAAAGTAAAAAAAAACAACTAATGTGTCCATAAGTTCTTACTAATGACGCACCAAAAATCTGGTACAGATCGGATGATATATCACTGAGATATAACAGTTTGAATAATCTAGGAGGCGCACTTGAGTCAATTATTAAACAACAATACCAATGTGTCTAGAAATGCTCATTAATCACGCACCCAAAATCTGTTTCAGATCAGATGATATATCACTGAGGTATACGTAACTGATTAAATATTCTAGGGGGCGCAATTGAGTCAAAAGTTAAAAACCAATAATAATGTGTCCATCAGGGTTACATAATAATACACCATAAATTTGGTGCAGATCAGATGATATATCACTGGGATATAACTGATTAAATAATCTAGGGGGCGCACTTGAGTCAACAGTTAAAAAAATCAATAGTAATGTGTTCATAAGTGCTTACTAATGATGCACCAAAAATCTGGTGCATATCGGATGATATATCATTGAGATATAACATTTGGAATAATGTAGGGGCGCACTTGAGTCAAATATTAAACAACAAAAACCAACATGTCCATCTGTGGTCTATAATGATGCACCAAAAATCTGGTTCAGATCGGATGTTGTTTCACAGAGATATAACTGTAGGAAGAATGTAGGTGGCGCTGTGGAGGCTCTTGGCCACTTATCATGGAAACCTGTTCAAGGGGTGGATAATGATCGATCATAGTGATTTTGGTTCACCTGTGCTCAAATCTGTGCAAATCAGAGCCAAACGTATTGCAACGGCGCCACTTTTTAATTTGCCATGCTGCCACGCCCACATCCTCCAGCTATAACTATTTGCAGTTTAAATCAAGCCAGACCATCTTATCTGTTTTCTAACAAAGGATCATCCTGATTAGATGAAGGGTGTGTTGTATAATGTCATATTTTTTGCTATACTCTGACATGAAATATTTCTCTGTGTATGGTAAAAAAACCTGCAAAATAATGATGTACGTCATAGAAGTTCATGATGTGCGTAACTCCTTGTACAAGAGAACCAGAGACTGTTGCTATCTTGTCGGAACAGACCACATTCAGCTCCTAAGGGGCTGTACCCAATCATTGAAATCCTAGATGGAAGCTTATTGGTGCAGCCAGCTGCCAGAGAATGTACACTACCACCCCCTCACAACCCACTCTGGATGGGGACAGAACTTAAAATCGCCTCTACGCCAAGAGGAGATCGACTCAGAAAAAAGACAGAAAACCCTCAGCTCCGCCTCCTCCTCTGTGTCAGGGGAGGAGGTGGAGAACAAGGAAGATAGGAAGAGGGACGAGTTGGATGATCATGTACAGTTATTTCAAGAAGTAGAAAAAACACTGCATGAGACTGAGGAACAGATGACCAGAATTAGATTAAAGCTTGAACAGGCAGGGAAGCAAAAGAAGAATAAAATGAGTATAGATGAGACTGGAGTTAACATCTCTCTGGTTGCCAAGGGAAAGGTCACGGAGAGAGGAGGAAAAGGAGGTTTTCTGACAGAAGAAGAGCTTCTAGGAGCATGCGAGGACTTGTTAGCAGATTATGAGAGAGAAGAAAGAGAAGTTTGTGCGGAGTACTGTGAAAAGAGACACCCCATGACACTCCGGTCAAGACAGGCACAGGGAAACTACCCCTTGTTGCAGTCAGCAGGAGGGACACTGAAATATGTACCTTTTCCCTTGGGAGATAGAGACGCGTTGGTTGATAAGCTTCCTACTATCTCGGCAGGAGAAAGCTTATGGTTATCTGAGCTGGATGGACTCACGAGAGGAATGACTTTGGCACTAGGAGATTTTAGGGCAATTTTAGGACGTTGTGTAGACCCCTATGGTGGGCCATGAGTTGGAACAAGCCGCCCGCACTGACACTCAGCCAAATCACACTCCTTTAGCAGTGGTAATTACACAATTAGCCAGACAAATTAAGCGACAGTTCCCTTTGTCTACTCCGGCAGCAATACCAAAATTTGAATGGGACACTAAGGTCCACCCGAAAGATTACATCACTCAAGCAGTAGAGATTTGGATGAGACACACAACAGTTAATCAAAAAGGTGAACCGTCTAATCTGACTGAATTGTTCAGAGAAGCAGTTTTGAAGGGAGTACCTGATAAAGTGTCAGAGCTGATGGTGAAAAATCCTGATCTCCCAGGGTGCGAGCATGCTAAGTGGGAAAAACATTTACTACATCATTTGAAGGCGGCATAGGACAAGTTAAAAAATAAAAAAGATGAAAGAGCTGACCTAGAAAATCAGTTCCTCAGCTTCAGGAAGCATGGCAGAAGGTATCAAAGAACAAGGATAAATCTGAGAAAATAATGTTAGCTACGGGAACAGGGAATGCTTCACAACTTACACACAACAATGTTGCACCTGTGACTAATCAGTATCCTGGAGGAGGAATTGTCTCCTCTCCATATACCGATCCCTCTTTTCTCTTCCCATCTTTTCCATTTGCGCGCAGGTCTGGTGGGACTAGACGTGGAGGAGGTTGGCGTGCTGGTGGTTGTGCACAGGGAGGCATGGCACGTGGACGAGGGGGCCGGGGTGTACCTGGGCAAAGGAACCCACAAGACGAAATCTGCTACAACTGTGGGGGACCCGGCCATTGGGCCAGACAGTGCAGAGCCCCACCCATGCAGGGGAGTAAAGGCGGAGGGTCACAAGAGTACGCAGACATCTATTGGGGCCGGTTGACACATGAACAGTCGAGCTGTCTCCTGAAAACATTCCAGACCTGGAAGCCCTGGCTCATCAGTCTGCATGCCTACGTTTCTCCTGCTGACCCGCCTCACGTCACCCTCTTCTATGACCGGGAACACACAGACTGGTACCAAGAAGCCTTCTCATCTGACTTTGAGGGTAAGACTTGGCAAATTAAAATTGAAAATATTTATGTAGTTCCTGAGGGAGTATCAGCGGCAGTAACACAGACCACTGAACAGCTTAGCTGGTATCAAATGAGTGATGAAGCTGTCCCCCACTTATCTCTCTCTATAAATCCTGAGTGCCAAGCCAAGGAGTTAGGAGGGATGGTTAAACGCTCTCTAGCTACCACAGATTGGACGCGCACCACAGCACCCGGTCTGTATTATTCAAAATCATGTGACACATACAGAATACAGTTTGAAAGTTCTGAACAGATCGACCTTGAACATGACCTGCTGACTCGCCAACATGAGAGAGAACGGACAGATTACCACACTGCTGAGGACATGCTGGCTTCACTTCCTGACTCTCTCTGGGCACAGTCTCCAACTGATGCTGGACACGTCTCTTGTGCTCCCGTCACCTTTAAGGTAAACACAAACACCCCAGTCTGGGTACCACAATATCCCCACAAGTCTCAAGCTGAGGAGGGAATAGCCAACACTATTGCAGGTCTAATACAGGCTGGGGTTTTAGAACCCTCAACTTCTGACTGGAATACACCCATCTTACCAGTAGAAAAGAGAGGGACAGGAAAATATCGCATGGCCAATGATTTAAGAGCCATAAATGCTATCTTGTCAACTCCAACAGTGCCTGTTCCTAATCCTTATGTATCCATCTCAGCCTTGGAACCTTCTCAACAATGATACACCTGTATTGACTTGGCTAACGCATTCTTTTGTCTTCCTCTAGAGGACAGCTGTCGTGACCTGTTTTCATTCACCTACAAAGTGGAGATACACGAGACTTCCACAGAGATTCTCTCTCTCTCTCCAGGCATTTTTAACCAGGTCCTAAAGGACGTTTTACAAACCTGTCCACTTCCCTGCAACACCACACTGATCCTGTATGTGGACGACTTGCTGTTGGCCGCTCCCACTGCTGATCTCTGTGTGGAAGCTACTCAACTTGTCCTACAACACTTACACGGCTCTGGTTTTAAGGTTAGTAAAACTAAAGTGCAGATTGGTAGAAAACAGGTTTCTTTCCTGGGCTGTGTAATCTCCGCAGGAACCACTAGCATGTCTTCAGCACATAAGCAGATCATCCTGACACATCCAAAACCACTACGGGTGAAGGACATGTTATCTTTCCTTGGACTCACCGGTTATAGTCGTAGCTACTTGCCAGCATACATGGACCTGACTCAACCCTTACGCCATCTGGTCAAGGAACAAGGTATGAGAAATTTGAATAGTCCACTAACCTGGACAAAAGAGACAGAAGACGACTTTACTCATCTAAAACAACACATGACATCGGCAGCTGAATTAACCTTAACCGATTACAGCTGTCCTTTCTTCCTGGATGTCTCTGTAACAAAACACGCAATAAATGGGGTTTTGTTTCAGAGAAAAAGGGTAGAGAGGAAAGTATTACAGTAACTCTCACTTATGATGGGCAACATGGAAAAAAGACATCCTCCATGCACACAACATGCAGCCGGGATAGCAAAACTGATTCAAAAAACAGCACACATAGTCATGGGCCACGCCCTGCAGGTGCTGACAACACATAGCGTGGTTGCCTATGTGAACTCACAGTGTTTTACGATGACAGCTCTTAGACAACACAGACTATCGAAAATCTTAGAAGCCCCCAACATAACGTTCTCACGAGGGAATAAATATGGCAGATTGTGTTGCAGAAGGTGAGCCTCACCGATGTGAAGAGCTGGTGGTCAAGTTGGAGAAAGTGAGGCCAGATCTAGAAGCATCCCCACTTTGGGGAATACAGGTAAGACACTTATTCACAGACAGGGGTTTTTACAGACATCCAACAGAAGGCCTGAAAGCAGGTTATGCAATAGTGGAATAAACAGATACAGGCTATGAAGTGATAAAAGCAGAACAGTTAGAAGGTGCACCATCTGCACAGAGAGCAGAGGTCAGAGCAGTGGTAGTAGCACTGAAACTAGCAAAGAATCAGAAAGTGAATGTTTACACGGATTCCGCCTATGCAGTAGCAGTAGCCCATGTGGAACTTTGTCAATGGATTAGAGCAGGTTTTTTGACAGCAGGAGGAAAAACCATTAAACACAAAGCAGACATGAAAGAGTTAGCAGAGGCCCTTCTGCTGCCCTTGAGAGTGGCAGTAATGAAATGCAAAGGACATTTCAACAGTGACTCCTACATAGCTCAGGGAAATCAAGCAGCTGACAACGCAGCAAAAGCCGCAATAGGATACTCTCCCTTGATGATGACAGTCGCAGCAGAGGAAGAGATAAAATACAAACTTACACTTGAACAGGTTACTGAACTTCAAAAGGGGGCGGCACCAGAAGAAAAGAACATGTGGAGACTAAGGGGGCGACTGAGAAGGAACAGTGATTGATGTACAGACTTGCTTTGCTAGATCATTGGTGTGTAAATAGGAGATTTTAAGTTATGACACTCTTAATAACCAAAGTATTTATCTTTCTTCCTTTGAATGTGTACAGGACGGATTTCTTAGGGGGACACCCCTAGACCCAGAAGAACAATGAAAATGTGGTGGATCTGTGTTCTTAAATACATTTGATTTGACATGACTAGACTGGAATGGACTGATAAATTAATTAGGTTCTCGTGTATAGAGTGTTTTTAACCACATTTTTACGATAGTCATGTATTGTGAAACTTTTGTTTTTGTTTTACCTAAACAGATCTCCGGAGGAGCTATGGCAGAGCTGAATAAGTGATTTTGACTTCCTTTTATTTTTTCAGCTCCATTTATCAGCAAACTCAATGTTTAATGCTGTATTGTGCTGTTTTGAGGACAGGGTGATCAATGAAAATATATTTCCTGCGCATGCGTTTACTAAATTCTTTCCCACAGGCAGGAGGATATAAGACAAATAAAATCTATCATCTTAACTAAAAATTAACATCACTCATGCCAAATATTCACCACTAAACTTTGAAACCTTAACTCTTCAGATTACTCATCTTCACTGCATGTGGTAATCACATATTGCTGTGTTTTCTTATGAAAAATAACTTTGCTTCTTTCAAGAAGATCCGGAGTAAGGACTCTGAAGAAATCCATCATATCCTTTTTGAGGTTCAGGTTTGTAAACGTGAAAAAAAAGGGATGAAAGTATGAATGGAATGTATGTTTTATGTTGTTCTATAAAACCATTATAGTGTAGAAGTAATATTGAAATATTTTATATTGACAAACCCCTTTTAATGGTAGAGATAGAAAATACAGTCACATGCCTTAGAGGGCTGAAATTGTGCTATGTTTAGAGATATGTGTTGTACTTTCATCCCCAACAATACAGCTTCTGACGGGTCAGTAACCAGGGCACTGGAGGGATTGAGGACACTGAGTAAGACCATGCACGGACACTCAGGTCTGCACAACCCATTAGACAGCTGGTTCATGGATGTGTTTGGGAAATGGAAGGCGGTGGTTTTGTCTTTGTTTGTCTCCATTGCCACCCTTCTAGGTGTACTGGTCGTATGTGGTTGCTGTTGTGTGCCCTGTGCGAGATCCCTCGTGGTGCGCTGTATCACCTCGACCATCGAGAAAGGGAGCAGGGATAGACCTTCTGGATATCAGATGTTGTCAACCAGCTATCCTTCAAGCCACATGGAATTCGAGCTCTCCCTGGTGGCATAACCCGAGAACTGCTGACACTGGCTTCATAACCTGTCTCCTAACATGTGTTTTACACCATTTTTCTTTGCTTTAAGTTGATTCTTATACATATTATAATTACATGTGTTACTTTGCTTCCCCTGCTCCCAAATTACTGTTGAGTATTGGTTTGGATATTTTTATCATACTGCTAGCAATAGGAAATTTAGATAAATGCATGTGGCCACATCTTAACTTTTACTGAAACTCTCTCTCTCTCTCTCTCTCTTTCAGTCTGTGACAACGCAATGGAACGATGCCTCTATGAGATGGACCTTAATTATCCAACCAATTGGTAGTCATTGTTAAAGACGCAGGCCAACAAGTTGTGGTCCTTTTAAAATATAGGCATCCACTGTGCGCTTTGTAACCAACTGACAGAGAATTACATTTTAGACATTGTATTGTGTTTTTTCACCAAGTTGTGCTATATTTATCTTATTAATGGCTCATTTGATTGCTATTGTTATATCATTTAGACAGCAATTTTGTTAAACTTATGACACAGGGTAAGGATGACTGTGAGAGTGCACTGGAACACCATCTTGGTCGTCATCACAAGGGGCGTGAGGCGTTGTGCTGTTTTTATCCCGCACCACTATACCGTTGCCCTGGGGAGTTTTCTGGCACAAGTTCTGGACACTCGTCAGGGACAGATGTTTGTAGCCAAAGAGGTGGTCCCCTTGGAGGGACCAAAAGGGGGAAATGTTGTATAATTTCCTCTTTTTTGCTATGGTCTGACATGAAATATTTCTCTGTGTATGGTAAAAACTGCAAAATCATGATGTACGTCATAGAAGTTCATGATGTGCATAACTCCTTGTACAAGAGAACTAGAGACTGTTACTATCTTGTCGGAACAGACCACATTCAGCTGGGGTAGTGGGCGAAAAAACAAGACCATGCCAGACCACGCCCAGGAGTATCGACTGACCCAGAACAACATCATGATAAGGAAATCCCAATGTAACTGATAACGCTGTATAAAAACAAAGCAAAGACATTTTGTAACTTAGATGTGTTAGATGGATGTAAGGTGCATGTGAGACGTCTCCCTTTCCAGCGCTGTGAAGGTAAAATAAATCTTTGTCTGAATTCAGAACCACTTCTCAGGCTGTGTTTTTGAATCTGTCTTCCTTCCACTGAACGATCTCAGGTTGAGGCAGTTTTTGAGCTAAGTGCTTGAAGGTTGGTTCTCAATGTTTGATTAAGACCTCAACAGGTGTCAAAGAAGGAGCATTCCAATTAAAAAAAGATACGTCCTGTTCTGAGTGGGCGGGACTTTGATGACATCACAATATGACAACAGTGGATCGTCGGACATCCAACAGGGATGAGACGTGCCAAGTTTGGCGCCTTTCGGTCTTTCAGTGTGAAAGTTATAGCGTTTGGAAATATATGGCGTGAAGCTCAACTTAGAGACCTGGCCACGCCCCTTTAACATATAGGAAAATGAAAGCTTTTGCTAACATTTATTCTCCAATGTGTTAAGGGCACATTAACCAAGTTTGACGGCAATAGCTCAAAATGCCTAGTAGGAGTTTTTTAAAATGCGCCATTAGAAACGCACAAAATTGAACCTTTGACCCAAAATGGCCGACTTCCTGTTGAGTTTGAAACAGGGCTCCAAGAGACTTTTTCATAGGTCCTGAGAAGATACAGATGTTCACCAAGTTTCAGAATTATCGGGTAAAAAATTGCCTGGGGCTGATGTTTAAAAAATTTCTAGGGGGCGCTATGGAGGCTATTGGCCAATTATCATGCATTCCTGTTCAAGGGGTGGATAATGATCGATCATTGTGATTTTGGTACATCTCAGCTCAAAACTGTGCAATTTAGAGCCAAACGTATTGCAATGGCGTCAGTTCTGACTTCGTCACACCGCCACGTCCACATTCTCCAGCAAAAACGGTTTGCACTTTAAAGCAAGTCAGATCATCTTGTTATATGTCTTCTAACATAGGATCATCCTGTTTAGTTCAAGGATGTCAGAGAGGGAGCATTCCAAGCAAAAAAAGTGACTTCCTGTTCTGAGGGGGCGGGGCTTTGATGACGTCAGAATATGACCACAGAGGATCGTCGAGCATCAGACAGGGATCACTCATGCTAAGTTTGGTACATTTTGGTCTTTCAATGTGAAAGTTATAAAGTTTAGAATTTAATGGCGTGAAGCTCAATTTTGAGGCCTGGCCACGCCCCTTTAACATTTATGAAAAAGCATTTTTTTTATTACATTTACTCCCCAATGTCTTAAGGGCATGTCCCCCAAGTTTGAAGGCAATATCTCAAAATGCCTAGGAGGAGTTTGTTCAAATTTGCCATTAAAAACGCCCAAAAATTAACCTTTGACCCAAAATGGCCGACTTCCTGATGAGTTTGGACCAGGGCTCCAAGAGACTTTTTCATAGGTCTTGAGAAGATACACATGTTCACCGAGTTTCAGAATTATCGGGTAAAAAATGGCCTGGGGCTGAAGTTTTAAAATATTCTAGGGGGCACTATGGAGGCTATTGGCCAATTATCATGGCTTCCTGTTCAAGGGGTGGGCAATGATCGATCATAGTGATTTTGGTGAACCTCGGATCAAATCTGTGGAATTTAGAACCAAACGTATTGTAACAGCGTCACTTCTGAATTCGCCACGCCACCACGCCCACATCCTCCAGCGAAAACACTTTGCGCTTTAAAGCAAGTCAGACCAACTTGTTATCTGTCTTCTAACACAGGATCATCTGATTGGGTCAAGAGTGTCAGAGAGGGATCTTTCCAAGCAAAAAAAGTGACTTCCTGTTGTAAGGGGGCGGGGCTTTGATGACGTCAGAATATGACCACAGAGGATCGTGGGGCCTCAGACAGGGATGACTCATGCCAAATTTGGTGCAATTCGGTTTTTCAATGTGAAAGATATAGCGTTTGGAAATTTATGGCGTGAGGCCTAAATTTGAGGCCTGGCCATGCCCCTTTAACATATATGAAAACACGTTTTTTTTCCAAAAAAGTTCAATCTGGTCCTCTGGACATTCAAAAAAAAAACAAAGCAAAAAAATCTAGAAACGTTTCGTCTCTCATCCAAGAGACTTCCTCAGTCTGAGGTGCTGTTTTCAGCTCATTCTCTTAAATAGCACCTTCTCAGAGGAAAAGGAGGAACCCAGACCCAGACCAGTGGTCATTCCGTATGTTGAAGGGGTATCAGAGAAACTGAGACGTTTATTTTCTAAACATAACGTCTCAGTAGCTTTTAAACCCCAAAATACATTACGGCAAAGACTGGTTCATCCCAAAGATCCAGTCCCCCGGCACAAACAGAGTAATGTTGTGTATGCTGTTCAGTGTCAGGAGGGCTGTGATCAGTCTTACATCGGGGAAACAAAACAGCCACTGGCCAAAAGGATGGCCCAGCACAGAAGATCAACATCATCAGGCCAGGATTCTGCGGTCTACACTCATCTCCAGGCCAGCGGTCACTCTTTCAAGGATGAAGATGTTCACATCCTGGACAGAGAGGAACGATGGTTTGAGAGAGGAGTAAAGGAGGCCATCTTTGTGAAAAGAAATCGTCCATCATTAAACAGGGGTGGAGGCCTCCGGGTTCAACTGTCCCCCTCTTACAATGCTGTGATTGCTAGTATCACTCAGCCCTCTGTGAGTAGTAAACAGCCATCAGTGTGCTAATGACCCATTGTTAGGCTGATGGTCCTTCTTGAGCATGTGATCAGCTGGTTTTGGTTGTCAGCAGCAAACTGGTTGATCCACTCTGAGAAGGTGCTATTTAAGAGACTGAGCTGAAAACAGCACCTCAGACTGAGGAAGTCTCTTGGATGAGAGACGAAACGTTTCTAGATTTTTTTGCTTTGTTTTTTTTTTTTAATGTCCAGAGGACCAGATTGAACTTTTTGGATTTTTCTACCTGGATTATTGAGCATGCATCAGGACAATTTTTTTTATTACATTTACTCCCCAATGTCTTAAGGGCATATCCACCAAGTTTGAAGGCAATATCTCAAAATACCTAGGAGGAGTTCGTTAAAATATGCCATGTATAAAACGTGAAAAAAGCTCAAAATTGAACCTTTGACCCAAAATGGCCGACTTCCTGTTGGGTTTAGGGCATACCTCCAAGATACTTTTTTTCTTGATTCAGGGGGTTCTACCTATGTACCAAATTTCAGCTCTTCAAGACTTACCAGTTCTCCTATCTCACGTTAGGGGGCGCTGCTGAGCAGTTTGGCCACGCCCACTTTTGGTTCCATTAAAATACAAAAATTTCACGCGGGGGACAATTTTGGGTAAAGTTTGGTGAGTTTTGGGATATGTTAAGGCCTCCAAATGAGCAATTCGTAATAATAAACAGCACAATTACAATAGGCCTTCGCAGCGCTTCACTGCTCGGGCCTAATAAACTGCACAATTACAATAGGCCTTCGCAACGCTTAGCTGCTCGGGCCTAATGACAAAATTGTGAAAAGCAAAAACATGATAAAACAAAATATTTACATAATGGTTGTCTTCTTGTTGGTCAGGACAAAAACCCATACTGGACCCATACTGAGAGATTGTTTTGATCGAACAGACTGGCAGGTTTTCAGAGAAGCTGCTGAAAATGGAGGTTCGCTTGATCTTGACCAATACACATCCTCAGTACTGGGTTACATTAGTACATGTACTGACACAGTCTCCACTATCAGATATGTTAAAAGCTACCCAAACAGAAAACCTTGGCTGAATGCAGAGGTGCGTACCCTGCTGGAAGCCAGGAACACTGCCTTCAGGTCTGGAAACTCAGAGGAGCTGAGTAGGACAAGAAAAGAGCTGGTTGCTGGTATTAAGAGGGCCAAGGCCACATATGCAAAGAGGATCGAGGGTCAATTCATCTCACAAGACCCTCGGAGCATGTGGAGGGGCATTAAGTGCATAACAGATTATAAAGGAAGGAGTGAACAATGTCCCAAAGACCCATCTCTGCCTGATGCCCTCAACAAGTTCTATGCACGCTTTGAAGACCCGAACAGACCACCCAGCACCAGACTCACCTCACCACAAGATGAAGAGCATCTCAGCGTGACCTCAGCAGAAGTAAGGAGTACCTTCAGGAGGATTAATCCGCACAAAGCAACTGGCCCAGACAACATCCCCGGAAAAGTGTTGAAGGAATGTGCTGATCAGCTCTGTGAGGTGCTGGCAGACATCTTTAACACCTCACTTACCCTGGAGACAGTTACCACCTGCCTGAAGACTGCCACCATCATCCCAGTCCCAAAAAGCTCTACAGTGACTGGTCTGAATGACTATCGGCCAGTGGCCCTCACCCCGATAGTCGCTAAATGCTTCGAAAAACTGATCATGACTCACATCAAAACAACCATCAACATCAACGAGGACCCTCATCAGTACGCATACCGTGAGAACCGATCAACAGAGGATGCAATCTCCTCTGTGGTCCACACTGCACTCAACCACCTGGAGCAGAAAAACTCTTACGTCCGTATGCTCTTTGTGGACTTCACATCCGCCTTCAACACCATGATCCCCCAAACCCTGATGGACAAACTATCCACACTAGGACTAAGCCCCTCCATTTGCAACTGGGTACTAGACTTTTTAACAAACAGACCACAGTTAGTGAGGATCCACAACCTCTCCTCCTCCACCATAACCCTCAGCACTGGCTCTCCTCAGGGATGTGTGTTGAGCCCCCTTCTGTTTACTCTGCTCACATATGATTGTGCAGCTACCCATCCAGGCTGTCACATTGTAAAGTTTGCAGATGATACAGCGGTGGTGGGATGCATCACAAACAATGATGAGTCCAGCTACAGGCAGGAGGTGGAACACCTGGAGAGCTGGTGCAGAGAGAATAACCTTCACATCAATGTGAAGAAGACAAAGGAGATGATTGTGGACTTCAGAAGGAACAAAAACACCTACACCCCCCTGAACATAAGAGGATCTGCGGTGGAAGTGGTCTCCAGCTACAAGTACTTGGGTGTACACATGAATGACAACCTCAGCTGGAGCAACAACACCACCAGCCTGATCAAGAAAGCTCATCAGAGACTCTACTTCCTCAGACGGCTGAGGCGAGCTGGTCTGGGAAGCTCAGTCCTCACCTCCTTCTACAGGTGTGCAGTGGAGAGCATCCTGTGCTCGAGCATCAATGTGTGGCATGGAGGCTGCACAGCTGCAGAAAGAAAAGCTTTGCAGAGAGTGGTGAAGGCTGCACAGAA
>NC_056509.1:10991608-10993313 GCF_014905685.2 Nematolebias whitei
TGCTTCAAAGGGTGATGGGAGTCAAACTGCAAATACTGGTCTGTGTGGGTGGGTTTGCGGTACACCTCGGTTTGCAAATGTCCTCTATCAGAGACTGAGACCTCACAGTCCAAGAAAGCCAACTTGCCATTTTTTACATCTTCTCGTGTGAACTTGATGTATTTATCCACCGAGTTGATGTGGTCAGTAAAATGTTGGACTTCCTGAGATTTAATTTTAACCCAGGTGTCTTCAACATACCTGAGCCAATGAATTGGTGGTGTCCCTGAAAAGGACGTCAAGGCTCTCTTTTCTACCTCCTCCATGTACAGGTTGGCAACAATAGGAGAAACTGGAGACCCCATAGCACACCCATGTTTCTGCCTATAATATTGCTCCCCATATGTGAAGTAGGTTGACTGCAGGCACAGTTTCAAGAGTTGACACAGTTGTTCGGTGGAAAGCGTGGTCCTGCTGCTCAGAGTGGTGTCTGATTTTAATCTTAAACTGACCACCTCTACTGCATCATCAACAGGAATGCATGTAAAGAGTGATGTGACATCAAAAGAGACCATTGTTTCATCAGTCTCCATGATGACATCCCTCACCTTATCCACAAAGTCCATGGTGTTCTGTATGTGGTGTTCTGAGCTGCCAACTAAATGGATGAGTACAGATGACAGATATTTGGAAACATTGTAAGTGACAGAGTTAATCATGCTAACAATAGGTCTTAAAGGTACACCTTGTTTGAGGATTTTAGGTAAAACATACAGACTAGGTGTGCCCTCCCCTGGGTACAGTCTGTGGTACAGAATATGGTCAATAGCCTTGTCCTGCTCCCAATTTTTCAGGCAATCTATTAACTTCTTCTTGTACCCACTTCCTGGACCTCTTTTCAGAGGTTCATAAGTGGTTAAGTCACTAAGGAGTGTCATAACATTCTCATGATAGTCTTTCTGGTTCAAAATCACTGTGCACCTTCCTTTGTCTGCTGGGAGAATGATGATGTTTTTGTCCTTGCTAAGAGTGGTGAGTGCGTCCCTCTCCTCTCTACTGATGTTGGAAGGTGGTGGTTTGGCATTGCTGAGGCAGGATGAAACTTTGATTCTGAGTTGTTCTGCTTCACCCTCTTTCATTTTGTTGTTGTGGATGGCTGATTCTGTGGCTGTGATCATCTCCACCAGAGGAATTCTACTTGGTGCAACCGCAAAGTTCAGTCCCCTGGCAAGAATCTCTGTCTCCGGCTGGGTGAGCTGTCTGTAAGATAAGTTATTCACCCACTTTTCTGTCTCCCTGGCATGTAATTGACTACTGGAGTGTTGTCCTACACTGAATGTGTTATTATTGGAATAATGATGGTGTTGATGAGTTATTAGTCAGATAAACTTATTTTGTTGTCGAGTCTTGGACTTGGCATGCTGTGCTAAGCATGCCAAATTGAACTTTTTTGGACTCTACTATACACTTTAATACAGCACTCTAATGCACACTTTCATACAGCCATCTACTACACTCATTCTTACAGCACTCTACTACACACACATTCATACAGCACTCTATTGCACACTTTCATACAGCACTCTACTTCACACTTTCATACAGTACTCTACCACACACTTTCAACCTGCATTCTACTACACACTTTCATACAGCACTATACTGCACACTTTCATACAGCCATCTACTACACACATTCTTACAGCACTCTACTACACACTTTCAT
>NC_056509.1:10993413-10994173 GCF_014905685.2 Nematolebias whitei
CCTTGTCGCTTGATGAAAAAATCTTATCAATAGAGTTGAACGCCCACAATATCAAATCCATAATCTTCTTAATTTATGTTCGGGAGATGAGACCCAGGCACTTCAGACAGACAGAGAGCAGAGCAGGAGGAAGAAAATAAAAGGGGGGAGGAGAGACAGAAGTTGCCACCTCGATCAGAGCCTGAGAGGAAAGGAAATGAAAGGAATGTGTGTGTAGAAGAGTGATGTATGAAAGTGTGTAGTAGAGTGCTGTATGAAAGTGTGTTTTTAGTTGACGGCTTTATGAATATGTGTAGTACAGTGCAGTATGAGTGTGTGTAGTAGAGTGCTGTATGAATATGTGTGTAATAGAGTGTTGTATGAGTGTGTGTTTGGGATACAGGGATGTATGAATATGTGGAGTAAAGTGCTGTTTGCATTTGTTTAGTAGAGGGCTGTATGAATGTGTGTGTAGTATAGTGCTGTATGAATGTGTGTGTGTGTGTGTGTGTGTGCGTGTGTGTGTAATAGAGGTCTGTATGAATGTGTTCAGAAGAATGCTGAATGAATATGTGTAGTAGAGTGCTGTATGTATGTGTTTAGTAAAAAGCTGTATGAATGTGTGTGTGCGTAACAAAGTGCTGTATGAATGTGTGCGTAGTAAAGTGCTGTATGAATGTGTGTGTAGTAGAGTGCTGTGTGAATGTGTGTGTAGTAGAGTGCTGTATGTATGTGTGTGGTAGAATGCTGTATGAATGTGTGTAGTTGAGGGCTGTAAGAA
>NC_056509.1:10994273-10997274 GCF_014905685.2 Nematolebias whitei
TGTAGTAGAGTGCTGTATGAAAGTGTGTAGTTGAGTTCTGTATGAAAGTGTTTAGTTGAGTGCTGTATGAAAGTGTGCAGTAGAGTGCAGTATGAATATGTGTGTAGAAGAGTGCTGTATGAACATGTGTGTAGAAGAGTGCTGTATGAACTTATTCAGTAGAGTGCTGTATGAATGTGTGTGTCTAGTAAAGTTTTGCATGATTGTGTGAGTAGTAAAGCTCTGTATGAATGTGTGTGTGTGTAGCAAAGTGCGGTATGAATGTGTGTGTAGTAGGGTTTTGTATGAATGTGTGTGTAACTGAATGTTGTATGAAAGTGTGCAGTTGAGGGTTTTGTGAAAGTGTGTAGTAGAGTGCTTCATGAAAGTGTGTTGAAGAGGTCTGTATGAACATATGTAGTAGAGGGTTGTATAAAAGGATGTGGTAGAGGGCTCTATGAAAATGTTTGTTATAGGGCTGTCTTAATGTGTGCTTTAAAGGGCTTTGTTAAAGTGTACAGTAGAACGCTGTATGAAAGTGTGTAGTAGAGAGCTGTATGAAAGTGTGTAGTAGACTGCTGTCTGAATGTGTGTGTGTGTGTGTGTGTGTGTTTAGTAAAGTGCTGTATAAATTGTTGTATTCCAGGGCTGTAAAAAATTGTGTTTAGTAGAGTGATGTATGAATCAGAATAAACTTTATTGGAATTGCACCGAGGTACAACGCGAATATGTACGTACAGTCGTCCGAAAGATGGGCGGAGTGCAAGAAGCTGGAACTACAGGAGGCCGCGGCCATTTTATCCTTATCAGATAATAATCTTACATAGGAAAAGGGGGGAGAAACATGAGGGTAGATAGTGGTATTACAATAAAAGATCTTTCACATCTCGTCTATCAGGACACGATTTGAGACATCAAAAAAACTCTACCACCAAGCGCAATTAAAACATGATTACATGCATTTGACATCGAGGTGTTGAAATTTGTCCATGAGCTTTTTTTTTCAGATCAGCCACAGTTTCTGAAGATGTTGTTCCAGCCAGCAGTTCTGATAAGCTGTATGAACATGTGTGTAGAAGAGTGTTGTATGAACGTGTGTAGTAGAGTGCTGTATCAATGTGTGTGTCTAGTAAAGTGATATATGAATGTGTGAGTAGTAAAGCTCTGTATGAATGTGTGTGTGTGTGTGTGTAGCAAAGTGCTGTATGAATGTGTGTGTAGTAGGGTTTTGTATGAATGTGTGTGTAACTTTATGTTGCATGAAAGTGTATAGTAGAGGGCTGTCTGAATGTGTGTGTGTGTGTGTTTAGTAAAGTGATGTATAAATTTTTGTATTCCAGGGCTGTAAATGTTGTGTTCTATCTGGACACGATTTGAGACATCAAAAAATCTCTACCACCAAGCGCAATTAAAACATGATTACATGCATTTGACATCGAGGTGTTGAAATATGTCCATGAGCTTTTTTTTCAGATCAGCCACAGTTTCTGAAGATGTTGTTCCAGCCAGCAGTTCTGATAAGCTTGCACAGAAAGTTCTCTGGGGGGTGCGATAGATGAAGCTTTTGTCCTTGGGTACTCATGTCCCAGGAGAAATTTGATAGTCAGCCTGTCTCCGAGGCCGTTAGGAGTCAGAATAGATAAGCTTAATATATGTTTTCCTTCAGGCAGACAGATTTTTTTCTTCAGCCTTGAGTCCATCTGGGCGTTCTGGTTCCAAAAAAGCCTAATTGTGGAATTTAATTTCACTGATCCATACTATGAGTCTCCTTCAATGTTGAACCCACCACGCTGACGAGTCCCAGAAGCCGCAGGTGGTCTGCGATTCTCAATCGCCTCCACCTTATGGTTAAGCTCGTAGACCAGACGATTTAAAGTTCCCACAGCGAGTACCGGACCTTCACACTGACTCGGAAGCTTTTCCATGGCCAAAACTGCTCCCGCTGTCTTCTTCAAAACTCGATAAAACAGAGCCCCGCCGATGCCAAAAAGCAAAGTCCCTGCTATCATAAGTCCAAATATGTAAACGTCTTCAAACATCTTCTTGAGACAGTACTGTAATGCACATCGATTTCCACACTCCCCATGAATCCATGACATACCCCACTGCGTGAGTCTCAGCTGGACATGCCGGTTCCCCAGGACCTTGTCGTTGATGAAAAAATCTTATCAATAGAGTTGAACACCCACGATACCAAATCCATAATCTTCTTAACTTATGTTCGGGAGATGAGACCCAGGCGCTTCAGACAGACAGAGAGCAGAGCAGTAGGAAGAAAAAAAATGGGTGGAGGAGAGACAGAAGTTGCCACCTCGATTAGAGTCTGAGAGGAAAGGAAATGAAAGGAATGTGTGTGTAGAAGAGTGATGTATGAAAGTGTGTAGTAGAGTGCTGTATGAAAGTTTGTTTTTAGTTGACGGCTTTATGAATATGTGTAGTACAGTGCGTTATGAGTGTGTGTAGTAGAGTGCTGTATGAATATGTGTGTAGTAGAGTGTTGTATGAGTGTGTGTTTGGGTTACAGGGATGTATGAATATGTGGAGTAAAGTGCTGTTTGCATTTGTTTAGTAGAGGGCTGTATGGATGTGTGTGTAGTATAGTGCTGTATGAATGTGTGTGTGTGTGTGTGTGTGTGTGTGTGTGTGTGTGCGTGTGTGTGTAATAGAGGTCTGTATGAATATGTGTAGAAGAATGCTGAATGAATATGTGTAATAGAGTGCTGTATGTATGTGTTTAGTAAAGAGCTGTATGAATGTGTGTGTGCGTAGCAAAGTGCTGTAAGAATGTGTGCGTAGTAAAGTGCTGTATGAATGTGTGTGTAGTAGAGTGCTGTGTGAATGTGTGTGTAGTAGAGTGCTGTATGTATGTGTGTGGTAGAATGCTGTATGAATGTGTGTAGTTGAGGGCTGTAAGTATGTCTGTAGTAGAGGGCTGGATGAAAGTGTGTAGTAGAGTGCTGTATGAAAGTGTGTAGTAGAGTACTGTATGAAAGTGTGTAGTAGAGTGCTGTATGAAAGTGTG
>NC_056509.1:10997374-10998756 GCF_014905685.2 Nematolebias whitei
CCTTGTCGCTTGATGAAAAAATCTTATCAATAGAGTTGAACGCCCACGATACCAAATCCATAATCTTCTTAATTTATGTTCGGGAGATGAGACCCAGGCGCTTCAGACAGACAGAGAGCAGAGCAGGAGGAAGAAAATAAAAGGGGGGAGGAGAGACAGAAGTTGCCACCTCGATCAGAGCCTGAGAGGAAAGGAAATGAAAGGAATGTGTGTGTAGAAGAGTGATGTATGAAAGTGTGTAGTAGAGTGCTGTATGAAAGTGTGTTTTTAGTTGACGGCTTTATGAATATGTGTAGTACAGTGCGTTATGAATGTGTGTAGTAGAGTGCTGTATGAATATGTGTGTAGTAGAGTGTTGTATGAGTGTGTGTTTGGGTTACAGGGATGTATGAATATGTGGAGTAAAGTGCTGTTTGCATTTGTTTAGTAGAGGGCTGTATGAATGTGTGTGTAGTATAGTGATGTATGAATGTGTGCGTGTGTGTGTGTGTGTGTGTGTGTAATAGAGGTCTGTATGAATATGTGTAGAAGAATGCTGAATGAATATGTTTAGTAGAGTGCTGTATGTATGTGTTTAGTAAAGAGCTGTATGAATGTGTGTGTGCGTAGCAAAGTGCTGTATGAATGTGTGCGTAGTAAAGTGCTGTATGAATGTGTGTGTAGTAGAGTGCTGTGTGAATGAGTGTGTAGCAGAGTGATGTATGTATGTGTGTGGTAGAATGCTGTATGAATGTGTGTAGTTGAGGGCTGTAAGTATGTCTGTAGTAGAGGGCTGGATGAAAGTGTGTAGTAGAGTGCTGTATGAAAGTGTGTAGTAGAGTACTGTATGAAAGTGTGTAGTAGAGTGCTGTAAGAATGTGTGTAGTTGATGGCTGTATGAAAGTGTGCAGTATAGTACTGTATGAAAGTGTGAAGTAGAGTGCTGTATGAAAGTGTGCAATAGAGTGCTGTATGAATGTGTGTGTAATAGAGTGCTGTAAGAATGAGTGTAGTAGATGGCTGTATGAAAGTGTGCATTAGAGTGCTGTATGAAAGTGTATAGTAGAGTGCTGGTTGAAAGTGTGCAGTAGAGTACTGTATGAAAGTGTGTAGCAGTGTTGTATGGATGTGTGTAGTAGAGTACTGTATGAAAGTGTGAAGTAGAGTGCTGTATGAAAGTGTGCAACAGAGTGTTGTATGAATGTGTGTGTAGAAGAGTGATGTATGAACGTGTGTAGTAGAGTGCTGTATCAATGTGTGTGTCTAGTAAAGTGCTGTATGAATGTGTGAATAGTAAAGCTCTGTATGATTGTGTGTGTATAGTCAAATGCTGCATGAATATGTGTGTAGCAAAGTGCTATATAAATGTGTGTGTAGTAGGGTGCTGTATAAATGTGTGTGTA
>NC_056509.1:10998856-11000192 GCF_014905685.2 Nematolebias whitei
TGTGTGTGTGTGTGTGTAGCAAAGTGCTGTATGAATGTGTGTGTAGTAGGGTTTTGTATGAATGTGTGTGTAACTGAATGTTGCATGAAAGTGTGTAGTGGAGTGCTGTATGAAAGTGTGTAGTTGAGTTCTGTATGAAAGTGTTTAGTTGAGTGCTGTATGAAAGTGTGCAGTAGAGTGCTGTATGAATATGTGTGTAGAAGAGTGCTGTATGAACATGTGTGTAGAAGAGTGCTGTATGAACCTATTCAGTAGAGTGCTGTATGAATGTGTGTGTCTAGTAAAGTGTTGCATGAATGTGTGAGTAGTAAAGCTCTGTATGAATGTGTGTGTGTGTAGCAAAGTGCTGTATGAATGTGTGTGTAGTAGGGTTTTGTATGAATGTGTGTGTAACTGAATGTTGTATGAAAGTGTGTAGTTGAGGGTTTTGTGAAAGTGTGTAGTAGAGTGCTTTATGAAAGTGTGTTGAAGAGGTCTGTATGAACATATGTAGTAGAGGGTTGTATAAAAGGGTGTGGTAGAGGGCTCTATGAAAATGATTGTTATAGGGCTGTCTTAATGTGTGCTTTAGAGGGCTGTGTTAAAGTGTACAGTAGAACGCTGTATGAAAGTGTGTAGTAGAGGGCTATCTGAATGTGTGTGTGTGTGTGTGTGTGTGTTTTTAGTAAAGTGCTGTATAAATTGTTGTATTCCAGGGCTGTAAAAAATTGTGTTTAGTAGAGTGATGTATGAATCAGAATAAACTTTATTGGAATTGCACCGAGGTACAACTCAAATATGTACGTACAGTCGTCCGAAAGATGGGCGGAGTGCAAGAAGCTGGAACTACAGGAGGTCGCAGCCATTTTATCCTTATCAGATAATAATCTTAGATAGGAAAAGGGGGGAGAAACATGAGGGTAGATAGCGGTATTACAATAAAAGATCTTTCACATCTCGTCTATCAGGACACGATTTGAGACATCAAAAAAACTCTACCACCAAGCGCAATTAAAACATGATTACATGCATTTGACATCGAGGTGTTGAAATTTGTCCATGAGCTTTTTTTTCAGATCAGCCACAGTTTCTGAAGATGTTGTTCCAGCCAGCAGTTCTGATAAGCTGTATGAACATGTGTGTAGAAGAGTGTTGTATGAACGTGTGTAGTAGAGTGCTGTATCAATGTGTGTGTCTAGTAAAGTGATATATGAATGTGTGAGTAGTAAAGCTCTGTATGAATGTGTGTGTGTGTGTGTGTGTGTAGCAAAGTGCTGTATGAATGTGTGTGTAGTAGGGTTTTGTATGAATGTGTGTGTAACTGAATGTTGCATGAAAGTGTATAGTACAGTGCTGT
>NC_056509.1:11000292-11002487 GCF_014905685.2 Nematolebias whitei
TATGAAAGTGTGCAGTAGAGTGCTGTATGAAAGTTTGTAGTAGCGTGGTGGTTGAAAGTGTGTAGTAGAGTACTGTATGAAAGTGTGTATATGAGTGATGTATGAAAGTGTTTAGTTGAGTGCTGTATGAAAGTGTGCAGTAGAGTGCTGTATGAATATGTGTGTAGAAGAGTGCTGTATGAACATGTGTGTAGAAGAGTGTTGTATGAACGTGTGTAGTAGATTGCTGTATCAATGTGTGTGTCTAGTAAAGTGATATATGAATGTGTGAGTAGTAAAGCTCTGTATGAATGTGTGTGTGTAGCGAAGTGCTGTATGAATGTGTGTGTAGTAGAGTGCTGTATGTATGTGTGTGGTAGAATACTGTATGAATGTGTGTAGTTGAGGGCTGTAAGTATGTCTGTAGTAGAGTGCTGTATGAAAGTGTGTAGTAGAGTACTGTATGAAAGTGTGTAGTAGAGTACTGTATGAAAGTGTATAGTAGAGTGCTGTAAGAATGTGTGTAGTAGATGGCTGTATGAAAGTGTGCAGTATAGTGCTGTATAAAAGTGTGTAGTAGAATGCAGGTGTAAAGTGTGTAGTAGAGTACTGTATGAAAGTGTGTAGTAGAGTGCTGTATTAAAGTGTGTAGTAGAGTACTGAATGAAAGTGTGAAGTAGAGTGCTGTATGAAAGTGTGCAATAGAGTGCTGTATGAATGTGTGTGTAGTAGTGTTGTAAGAATGAGTGTAGTAGATGGCTGTATGAAAGTGTGCATTAGAGTGCTGTATGAAAGTGTATAGCAGAGTGCTGGTTGAAAGTGTGTAGTAGAGTACTGTATGAAAGTGTGTAGCAGAGTGATGTATGGATGTGTGTAGTAGAGTACTGTATGAAAGTGTGAAGTAGAGTGCTGTATGAAAGGGTGCAACAGAGTGCTGTATGAATGTGTGCGTAGAAGAGTGCTGTATGAACGTGTGTAGTAGAGTGCTGTTATCAATGAGTGTGTCTAGTAAAGTGCTGTATGAATGTGTGAATAGTAAAGCTCTGTATGAATGTGTGCATATAGTCAAATGCTGCATGAATGTGTGTAGCAAAGTGCTATATAAATATGTGTGTGGTAGGGTGCTTTTTAAATGTGTGTGTAACAGAGTGCTGTATGAATGTGTGTGTAGAAGAGTGCTGTATGAAGGTGTGTGTAGAAGAGTGCTGTAAGAATGTGTGTAGTAGATGGTTGTATGAAAGTGTGCAGTAGAGTGCTGTATGAAAGTTTGTAGTAGCGTGCTGGTTGAAAGTGTGTAGTAGAGTGCTGTATGTATGTGTGTGTTAGAATGCTGTATGAATGTGTGTAGTTGAGGGCTGTAAGTATGTCTGTAGTAGAGGGCTGGATGAAAGTGTGTAGTAGAGTGCTGTATGAAAGTGTGTAGTAGAGTGCTGTAAGAATGTGTGTAGTAGATGGCTGTATGAAAGTGTGAAGTAGAGTGCTGTATGAAAGTGTGCAATAGAATGCTGTATGAATGTGTGTGTAGTAGAGTGCTGTAAGAAAGAGTGTAGTAGATGGCTGTATGAAAGTGTGCATTAGAGTGCTGTATGAAAGTGTATAGCAGAGTGCTGGTTGAAAGTGTGTAGTAGAGTACAGTGTGAAAGTGTGTAGCAGAGTGTTGTATGGATGTGTGTAGTAGAGTACTGTATGAAAATGTGAAGTAGAGTGCTGTATGAAAGTGTGCAACAGAGTGCTGTATGAATGTGTGTGTAGAAGAGTGATGTATGAACGTGTGTAGTAGAGTGCTGTATCAATGTGTGTGCCCTATAAAGTGCTGTATGAATGTGTGAATAGTAAAGCTTTGTATGATTGTGTGAGTATAGTCAAATGCTGCATGAATATGTGTGTGTAGCAAAGTGCTATATAAATGTGTGTGTAGTAGGGTGCTGTATAAACGTGTGTGTAACAGAGTGCTGTATGAATGTGTGTGTAGAAGAGTGCTGTATGAACGTGTGTAGTAGAGTGCTGTATCAATGTGTGTGTCTAGTAAAGTGCTGGATGAATGTGTGAATAGTAAAGCTCTGTATGAATGTGTTTGTATAGACAAATGCTGCATGAATATGTGTGTAGCAAAGTGCTATATAAAAGTGTGTTTAGTAGGGTTCTGTATAAATGTGTGTGTAACAAATGTGTGTGTAACAGAGTGCTGTATGAAAGTGTGTAATTGAGTGATGTAT
>NC_056509.1:11002587-11015954 GCF_014905685.2 Nematolebias whitei
CTGCACACTTTCATACAGCACTCAGCTACACAATTTCACACAGCACTATACTACACACTTTCATACAGCACTCTACTACACACATTCATACAACATTCTACTACACACATTCATACATCCCTCTACTGCACACTTTCATACATCCCTCTACTGCACACATTCTTACAGCCCTCTACCACACACATTCGTACAGCACATTCAGCTCTCTTCTACACACATTTTCATACAGCACTCTACTGCACATTTTTAAAAAAGCACTCAACTACACACTTTCTTACAGCACTCAACTACACACTTTCATACACACTCTACTAAATACTTTCATACAGCACTCTACTACACACATTTTTTACAGCCCTCTACTACACACATTGAAACAGCACTCTATTAGACATTTTCTTACAACCCTCTACTACACACATTTATACAGCACTCTGCCAAACACACATTTATGTAGCACCCTTCTACACACACATTCATACAGCTCTCTACTACACACTTTCAACCAGCACTCTACTACACACTTTCATACAGCACTCTACTGCACACTTTCATACAACACTCTACTGCACATATTCTTGCAGCACTCTACTACACACACATTCAACCAGCACTCTACTACACACACATTCATACAGCACTCTACTGCACACTTTCATACAGCCATCTAGTACATGTCACAGTCTGTCCCCTAGCTGTCTGGTATTTCTGTCTTACCCTTTTTCTGCTTATTGTGTTTCTGATTCTGCTCTTTATAATTTGGGTAATTCTGATTCTGTTTTCTGTCACTTTCCACTCACTCCTCAGTCTGCCTCTCCAGTCTCTTCAGTATTAATCATTCACACCTGCCTCATCAGCCACCTGCCCAGGTGCTTTCATTATTCACTCTCCCCCTGCTTTAAAAAAAGCCTTTCTCTTCTCAACTCTTCATCGTTGATGGACGAGTCCAGCAATTTCCTGTTGTTGAAAGGCGGTGGAGCGCGAAATTCAAACTTGGACGGACAAACTTTTGACGGAAAATTGTGGATTTTGGAGTGGACGGTTGGCATAAGCTGGAATGTGACTGGGTCAGAATGGCAAACCAGGTAGGAGATAATGAGGAGGACATGATGTTAGAGGATTGGACGCAAGTAAGAAGAGGAAAAGGCCAAGGTCGAGGAAGCGGCGGAGATGCGAAGGAAGGTAGGAGGGTGTCAGATAGGCAAGGAAATAAAAGAGAATTAGAGGAAAATAGTTCAGATGAAGAAAGAACAATTCGTAGGAAGGTCGTGAGGGAGGAATTTAAAATAATTTTCAAGTTTAAGAGGGAGGAAAACCAGGGATACTTAAGCCCAATTATAATATCTAAAGAAATAAAAAAGAAAATAGGAGAGGTAGAAATGGTGAAGGTGTTGAGGGATGGAAACTTACTGATAACCTGCAAAACTGAAGAACAAAAAAACAAAGCATTGCAAGTTGATAATATCTGCAAAAAGGTGGTGATAGAGAAACACAATGTTGGATAAAATAAAGTACTGAAGGGAGTGATTACAGGAATACCAGTGGAGGAGGATTTGGATAAATTAAAACGAAGCATTGTCAGAGTAAAGGTGAACAGTTTAAAGAGATTAATGAGAACAGTTGATGGAGAAAGAGTGGGAAGCATGTCTATTTTAATAGAGTTCTCCAAAGCAATAATGCCAAATAAAATAAAAATAGGATTTATGAGTTTCCCTGTCAGGCCTTTTATCCCCCCACCACTCAGATGCTACAAATGTCAGAGGTATGGACACATGGCAGCGGTGTGTAAAGGCAAGCAGAGGTGTCCTAAATGTGGAGAGGAGCACAGGATAGAAGAATGTAGAGAGGACAAACAAGAAAAGTGCTGTAACTGTGGGGGTCAACATAGATCTAACTCTGGAAAATGTGAGGTGAGAAAGAGAGTGGTAGAAATACAACAAATCAAAATGACTAAAAATATTAGCTATGCTGAAGCAGTCAGGAGTGTGCAGGGACAAAAGAAAAGAGAAGCAGACCAGTCAGAGAATCAAGTTCCACAACAAACCAAACTGCAAACAGAGGAAAATATCACACTGTCAGTAGAAAAACTCATTTTATTCATAGCATATGTCATCAACTGCACAGATCAGGCTAAGCACAGAACAGAGAAGATTAAAATAATAGCAAGGGGGGCAGAAAAGTTTCTGGGAGCCAAAGAGGCGTCTTGGGAAAACATAAACAAAGGGCTGGAAATAGATGGGAGACCGGTAACACTGGGCGATAAACTCAGATGTTAATACTACAATGGAATGCCAGAAGTCTTATTGTAAATGGACAAGAATTTAAGGGATATATTGAAAAATTAGAAGAAAAACCAGAAATAATATGTATACAGGAAACATGGTTAAAAGCAACATTAGAATTTGTAATTAGAGGGTATGATAGCATCAGAAGGGATCGGCAAGAGAGAAATGGAGGAGGGTGTGCAATATTTATAAAACAAGGAACACAATATCAAATATTAAGAAAAGGAGTAGATTTAGAATATATAGTGGTGGAAATATGGGACAAAGATGGAAAATATAAAATAATAAATTTCTATAATCCTTGTAAAAATATAACAATTGAATCAATGGAAGAAATAATGGGATATTTAGAAGGAAAGGTAATATGGTGTGGGGATTTCAATGCTCATAGTACACTCTGGGGTAAAAGTAATGATAAAAATGGTCAAGAAATTGAAGAATTGATGGAATTAAAAAACCTAGTGTGTCTTAATGATGGAAGAGGAACCAGAATCAACGTTAGAACAGGAGAAGAATCAGCAATTGATTTAACACTAGTATCAAACTCACTGGCTGTCAGTTGTGAAAGGGATATTGATAAGAATACAACAAATGGAAGCAATCATTACCCAATTAAGATTAAAATACAAATGAAACCAGAAAGCAACAAAGTAGAGGGGAATAAAAAAATGGAATTTCAGCAAAGCAGAATGGAATAAATTTAATTATATCAGCGAACAAGAATTACAAAAAATTGACATGACAGCAGATGTAAATAATATAAATTCAAATATTTGTAGGGTTATTCTAGAGGCAATAGAACATTCAGTGAAGAAAGGAGGAGGAAGGAAAGAAAGAAAAATAGTACCGTGGTGGACAAACAAATGTAATAAAGCAATCAAGTCAAGAAATAAAGCCTTTAAAATACTTAAAAAGAATCCTATTTATCAACATTTAATAGATTATAAAAGAGAACAAGCGATGGTAAGGAGGATAATAAAGGAGGCAAAAAGAAACTACTGGAGAAAATTCTGTGACACTATTGGGAAAGAGACTAAGCTTGATAAAATCTGGAAAGTGATTAAAAGAATGAATGGCATCAGGAAAGAATATGTATACCCAGTATTGAATACAGATAAAGGAGCGATGATTAAAGATAAAGATAAAGCTGAAATGTTAGCTGAAACCTTTAGAAAGACTCATAGTTCAAATAACATCAGTGAGGAGGAAAAAAAAAGGGAGGGAAGCCACAAAACTAAAGTATAAATATTTACAACAGAATAGTGAAGTAAATGATAATTTATTGAACGCACCATTTAAAAAAGATGAACTAAACAGAGCTCTGAGAAAAACCAAGACAACAGCACCAGGAAAAGATCAGATCTGGTATTTAATGATAGATCATCTCAGTGATCCAAATAAATCATTTTAGAGCTGTACAACAAAGTGTGGGAGGAGGGGGAACTGCCACAGAGCTGGAAGGAGTCAATCATACCCATAGCAAAACCAGGAAAAGACAACACTAAACCAGAAAATTACAGACCAATCGCGCTAACATCAAACATATGTAAGATAATGGAAAAAATGATTAATGAGAGATTAACATACTATATAAATAGTAAAGGATATATATCTAAATATCAAAGTGGGTTTCAAAAAGGGCGTAATACTTATGATTCAGCTTTACGGTTAGAACATGAAATCAGAAAAGCGCAGATAAATAAAGATAGTGTGGTGGTGGTGTTCTTTGATATTGAAAAAGCATATGATATGTTGTAGGTTGAAGGGTTGTTAATTAAAATAAAGAAATTAGGTATTACAGGGAAAATGTTTAAATGGATCAAAAACTTTTTATCAAAAAGAACAATACAAGTTAGAATTGGAAAAGAATATTCTGAGAAATATGGTGTAGAAAATGGAACACCACAAGGCAGCATCATAAGTCCTTTATTGTTTTCTTTAATGATAAATTATGTTTTTGTAGAAATAGAGGAGGGAATGGGCTGTTCACTCTTTGCAGACGATGGGGCAATTTGGAAAAAAGGAAGAAATATAGAAGTCACAGTAGAAAAATACAGAAGGCTATTAATGAAATAGAAAGATGGGCAATAAAGTTGGGGTTTAAATTTTCAGTGACAAAAACAAAGGCAATGATATTTACACGGAAAAGAATTACAGAAGTCAAAAAACTGAAACTATACAATCAAGAAATAGAACAAGTTAAGAGTATAAAGTTTTTGGGAATGTGGTTTGATGAAAAAGTAATATGGAATATTCACATTCAGAAAATTATTGATAAATGTAAAAGGGTCTTAAATATTATGAGATGTTTGGTGGGAAATGAATGGGGAGCAGACAGAACAGCATTAAAGAGAATATACACTGGGCTGATCAGGTCAACTATAGATTATGGAAGTGTAATCTATAGATCTGCAGCAAAAACACATCTGGAGAAACGACAATATACAACATCAAGCACTAAGAATTTGTACAGGAGCATTCAGGACCACCCCAACCGCAGCACTTAAAGTAGAGATGGGAGAGATGCCTTTAGAATTGAGAAGAACACAGCTAGCAATACATTACTGGATCAACTTACAAGGAAATAACCCGGATCATCCAACATTAGACATTTTAAAACCATGCTGGGAAAAAGCAAAGAGAGAAACGGGAAGCTTTGGTTGGATAATCGATAAGAAGATACAAGAAGTTCAAATAAGAAACCTAACAATAAGTCCAATAATACCGTTACCAACAATACCACCATGGATACTACCAACTGCAAAAGTAGGTTTTACACTTATGGAAAAGAAAAAAGATTAAAAAAATCACTTTTAACTCATATACAGTACAGAAATATATAAATAATTATTATGGTTACGTTCAGATTTACACAGATGCATCAAAAGACACAACAGGGAAAATAGGAATAGCAATTATCATACCAGAGTTCCATAAGAAACAAGTTAAACGGATTACAAATGGATTGTCAGTATACACCGGGGAAATGTTAGCAGTATTATTAGCAGTACAATGGATAGAAGATGTCAGACCATTAAAAACAATAGTATGTTCAGATTCAAGTTCATCACTTACAAGTTTACAGCACAGTCACTCAGACAGCAGACCAGACATTTTATTAGAAATCCAGCAAGCATTATTCAGAATAATGATGATGGGTTTGGAAGTTGTATTTCTGTGGGTACCAGCACACACTGGGGTTGAAGGAAATGAAGCAGCAGACAGGGAAGCAAAAAGATCAACAAAACAACAAGTTAACTTTATAATAACTACAAGCAAATCAGAAGCAAGAAGCATGGTTAAAGAAAAACTGAAGAAAAAGTGGCAGAAAGAATGGAATGAAGAAAACAAAGGAAGATGGTATTATAAGATCCAAAGAAGAGTGGGAGAGATGAGAATAGGAGGGAGAAACAGAAGAGAAGAGAGATTAGTAACAAGACTGAGATTTGGACACACTGGACTGAACAACACATTATTCACACTACATAAACACGAAACAGGAAATTGTCAGTGTTGTGGAGAGACAGAAACAATAGAGCGTGTGATTTTAAGTTGTCAGAGATATGAGAGAGAAAGAAGACACATGATGGAGGAACTTAGAAAGATTAAAGAAACATTAAATATCACAAACATACTACAGAAAGAGTCAGGAAGTAAAAGTGTAAAAATTTTGATAAGGTTCTTCATTAAAACAAAGCTGATCAATAGGATATGATTAGGACAGACAACACATACACAAGTAAATAGAATTTATTTTTTTTATTTTTTTTAAAAGCATTCTGACCCACACTCCATACCAGTAGGTGGCGGTAATGCACACCATAAGTTGTTTGCCAACCGCCAACAAAACTGAAGAAGAAGAACTCTTCATCCAATCATTGTTCTGTCTTGTACAGACATCGCACTCGTCTGTTCCTGTAGACTGATTATCCGCCTGAATCTGAACCCGTCCTGTTTGCCTGCCTGATCTCTGTTTGTAAGTTTTTGCTGCCACATCAGCCTTTTTGTTTTGTTGTTTAAAATAAATGATTTTTATTTAAACTGCCATGAGCACTCTACTACACACACATTCATACAGCACTTTACTACACACACATTCATACAACACTCTACTGCACACTTTCATACAGCACTCTACTGCACACTTTCATACAGCATTCTACTACACACTTTCATACAGCACTCTACTACACACATTCA
This sequence comes from Nematolebias whitei, assembly GCF_014905685.2. NCBI lineage: Eukaryota > Metazoa > Chordata > Actinopteri > Cyprinodontiformes > Rivulidae > Nematolebias > Nematolebias whitei. The sequence continues at coordinate 11,009,073 of NC_056509.1, forward strand.
TACATCAATCTACTGCACACTTTCATACATCCCTCTACTACACACATTCAAACAACACTCTACCACACACATTCATACAGCACTCTACCACACACATTCATACAGCACTCAGTTACACACACATTCATACAGCACCCTACTGCACATTTTGTAAAAATCAGTCAACTACACACTTTCATACAGCACTCTACTATACACATTCATAAAGTACTCTACTACACACATTTTATTACAGCCCTCTTCTACACACATTCATACAACACTCTACCACACACATTCATACAGCACGCCACTACACAAATTCATACAGCATTCTTCTATACATATTCATACAGACCTCTATTACACACACACACACACACATTCATACAGCACTCTACTGAACCCACATTCAAACAGCACTCTACTACACACATTCATACAGCTCTCTACTACACACATGCATACAGCACTTTACTACACTTATTCATACAGCCCTGTAACTCAAACACACACTCATACATCTCTCTAATACACACATATTCATTCAGCACTCTACTACACATATTCATACATAACTCTACTTCACACACATTCATACATCACTCTACTAGCACACATTTTCTTACAGCCCTCTACTACACACATTCAAACAACACTCTATCACACACATTCATACAGTACTCAGTTACACACACATTCATACATCATTCTATTAAACACAAAATCTTACAGCCCTCTACTACACACATTCATACAACACTCTACCACACATGTTCATAGAGTACTTTGTTACACACATATTCATACAGCATTTGACCACACACGCACACACATTCATACAGAGCTTTACTACTCACACATTCATGTAGCACTTTACTAGACACACACATTGATACAGCATTCTAATACATACGTTCATACAGCACTCTTCTACACACACGTTCATACAGCACTCTTCTACACACACGTTCATACAGCACTCTACTACACACATGTTCATACAGCACTCTTCTACACACATATTCATACAGCAGTCTACTGCACACTTTCATACAGCACTCTACTACACACTTTCATACAGCACTGTACTGAGGCATTTCAGCTGCTGCTGCTGCTGTGGTTTTTTTTTTCTCCCTGATTGGTTGGCAGCACTAATCATACTCACCTGCTACAGATGACTCATCTGCTCACTGGCTTTATAAGGATTCACTGTGGATCAGGACTTCGCTGAAGAAACGCTTGTGTTTGGTAAAAGCAGCTCAGCCTGAACTTAGTCTTGGTTATCTGTGCCTGTTAATGTTTGTTTGTTTATTTACCTGCCTCCAGAATGGAACTCCCTGAGCCTCCTGAGAAACACTCCCCTGAGATCTGAGAGCTACTCACCTGAGACCATCTGCACGCTGCCTGTCTGCCTCCTCCACAAACCTGTAAATATTCACCTGTACACCTGCACCTGTAAATACACCTGGAACCTGGAAACTCACCTTCAGAGCTGAAGACTCTGCAACCACCTGTAAGAAGACATTACACTCCAACTTACCTGACGAATCTGCTCCACAGAAAACTAATCCTCGTTCTTACCACTTTCAGATCCTGACCCCATCCTTCCCTGGTTTAAATAAACATATTATTATAAACTTTTCTGAGCCTGCTGTTGTTCTGGGTTTACCCACATTGACCTCGTTTAAAACCTGATAGTTTGCTTCAGCCAAGCAACATGTCTGTGGGTAAATCTGGCAACACTCAGACTGCGAGCTCTACACAAGTTTATGAGAGTAAGTTTGCTGAACTTGATAAAATGTATCAACATCTTTACCAACTTCAACAAAATACCACCGCCACTTTAAATCAAGTTTCTCACAGTGTAGCTGCCTTAAACGGCAAGATAATCAACTTAATTCCTGCCACTCCTGCTAACCCACCTTCTGTTCCCAGCCTGTCTCCAAGTCCTGTGTTGCCATTCAGAGAACCAGATCTGAGACCTTCTGAACATTTTGAAGGTAATATCAGTCAATGTGGGGGATTTTTGCTCCAATGCAACTTGGCCTTCGCTCGCTCCCCATCTCTGTTTCCGAATGATTACGCTAAAATAACTTACATTGTTTCAGCATTAAAGGGAAAAGCTCTCCGTTGGGCCCAAACGGTTCTAACTGCCCATTCTCCTGATTCTCTAACTTCTCAAGCTTTCATTCAAGAATTCCAATGTGTATTCGACCATCCACTCCACCAGGAGGCGGCCGCAAAACAACTATTATCACTACGACAAGGAAGTAAGTCGGCAGCCGATCACTCTGTGGACTTTCGTATTGTGGCTGAGGAAGCTGGATGGGACGAACTAGCATTAAGAGGTACATATATTAATTATTTAAATAAGAACATAAAGGACCAGCTTGCCTCCCGGGATGAACCCGGGAGCTTGGATGAATTAATCGCTCTCTCTATCCGCATCGACAACAGAATAAAGGAACGTAGAAAGGAAAGAAACTACGTTACCCATAATCCTCAGCATGTTTTTTTTCGGTCAACTGAGAATAACAACACCAGAACTTCCTCATTGCCCGAGTCTGAACCTGAACCAATGCAGGTGGGGAGGACCCGGCTATCTCCTGAGGAAAGACAGAGACGATATGCCACGAAGGTCTGCATCTACTGCGGTAACAAGGGACATTTTGTCACCACTAGTCCTGTACGGGTAAACGGACCGGCTCGGCAGTAAACCAGGGAACGCCGCCGAGTTCATCCCAAATCTCCCCTGCCTCGCTTCTGTCTGTACCTGCTACCATACTTCATGATCAAATTAAATTGCCCGTTTCTGCTCTTATCGATTCTGGTGCAGAACAAAGTCTGATTTCCAGAGACATGGTGGAACAACTCCAACTCCCCACCGTACCACTCACCTCATCTCGCTCAATCACAGGGCTAACTGGACAACATCTTGCCCAAATCACTCACAAGGTCTCGGATCTTCACGTTGTTGTCTCTGGCAATCATCATGAGCTGGGTGAGTTTCTTGTCTTTGATTCACCTATATCTCAGTTAATTTTTGGGTATCCCTGGCTCACCAAACACAACCCCATTTTTAATTGGTCAGAACATCGTTTAGAGAGTTGGAGCAAGGATTGTTTAATGTCCTGTCTTAAAACGGCTGTCTCTACTCCACGGGAGTAGAGACATCGATATCGATTTAGCTAAGGTTCCCCCAGTTTACCATAGCCTGGCCCACGTTTTCAGTAAGAGTAAAGCCTTGACACTACCCCCGCACAGACCTTACGACTGTGCTATTGAACTCCTTCCTGATGCTACATTTCCATCCAGTTAGTTATATAACCTTTCAGGCCCCGAAAAGGAGTCTATGAAAGATTACATCGAAGACTCCTTAGCATCCGGCATAATCCGCCCCTCCACTTCCCCACTAGGGGCAGGGTTTTTTTTTTTTGTACTGATTATCGAGGATTAAATGCAATCACTGTAAAGAATAAATACCCCCTTCCACTAATTGATTCAGTTCACGATCAGTTCCATTCTGCAACCATATTCACCAAGCTAGACTTACGCAATGCGTACCATTTGGTAAGAATAAAGGAGGGGGACGAATGGAAGACTGCTTTTAAGACCCCCCTTGGACACTTTGAATATTTAGTGATGCCTTTCGGACTCACAAATGCACCCGCTGTTTTCCAGGCTCTCATTAATGATGTCCTTCGAGATTTTTTTGGATGACTTGGTTTTTGTCTACTTGATATTTTGATCTACTCCCGTGATGAAAGAGTATATGTTAACCATGTTAAGGCTATACTATAGCGTTTGTATGAGAATCAACTATTTGTAAAAGCCAAAAAGTGTGATTTTTCATGTAACCTCTGTCCTCTTCTTGGGTTTCATTTTGGAGAAGGGACAGTTTCCTGCAGACCCAGAGAAGGTCCGAGCTGTCACTGACTGGCCAGTCCCTAAAGACCGCAAACAACTCCAGCGGTTCCTGGGCTTCGCCAACTTCTATAGACAGTTCATTCAAGATTACAGCTGGATTGCTGCTCCCCTCACTCAACTCACCTCCACATTAAAAACCTTTTGTTGGACTCCTGAGGCAGACACAGCGTTTGGTGAGTTGAAAGCTCGTTTCTCTTCTGCTCCTATTTTGTGCCACCCTGACCCCAAGAGGCAATTTATTGTAGAGGTTGATATCTCGGTGTTGGGGCAGTCCTGTCCCAACGTTCAGACGCAGACAACAAGGTCCATCCCTGTGCCTTTTTCTCTCGGCGACTCTCCCCAGCTGAAAAGAACTATGACGTGGGCAATCGTGAACTATTGGCTATCAAATTGGCTCTGGAAGAATGGAGACACTGGCTCGAGGGTTCCGAAACACCTTTTTGTTATTTGGACTGACCTTAAAAATCTAGCCTACTTGCAGAACGCTAAGAGACTAAACCCCAGACAAGCCCGATGGTCCTTATTTTTTGCCAAATTCAATTTTTCCATAACATACATACCCGGTTCTAAAAACGTTAAACCCGATGCTCTCTCCAGACAGTTTTCACCCTCAGGTTCTCCCAAGACCAACTCAAGCATTCTCCCGTCCACTTGCTTCGTGGGGACCCTCACCTGGGATATCGAAAACACCATCAGATTGGCACAAGCTTCTGAACCTGACCCTGGCTCTGGACCACCTGGAAGGAGGTTTATCCCCAAATCAGTTATTGGTAAGGTACTGGACTGGGTCCATAACCATCGCTTTACCAGCCATCCCGGAGTCACACGTATGATTGCCTTCTGTAAAAGACATTTCTGGTGGCCAACTCTGTATCCTGATATCACAGACTTTGTCTCTGCCTGTTCAACATGTGCGCGAAACAAGAATGGAAATCAACAGCCTGCCGGTCTCCTTCAGCCTTTACCCATCCCAAGTCGTCCCTGGTCACACATCTCTCTGGACTTCGTCACTGGTCTCCCACCCTCTGAAGGTAACACTGTCATTCTTACTATCATTGACAGATTTTCCAAGTCTGCACACTTCGTCCCTCTACCAAAATTACCCACCGCTTTGGAGACCGCTCAGCTGATGGTCACCCACATTTTTCGCCTTCACGGCATCCCCCTGGACATCCTGTCGGACCGTGGACCCCAGTTCATTTCTCAGGTCTGGAAGGCATTCTGTACTACCCTCGGAGCTAAGGTTAGTCTCACTTCTGGTCATCACCCCCAGTCTAATGGTCAATCCGAAAGGTGTAACCAAGAACTTGAAACGTCATTACGCTGTGTCATCAATAACAATCCCACATCCTGGTGCAAACACTTACCTTGGGTCGAATATGCTCACAACTGTCACACCTCCTCTGCCACTGGTTTTTCTCCCTTTGAAATTTCACTAGGCTACAACCCTCCCTTGTTCCCCAACAATGAACCTGAAGCCTTGGTCCCCTCCGTCCAACACCACCTCCGACGTTGTCGCAAGATATGGAACCAGACCAGAAGAGCCTTAATGCGCACCGCCCACCGGAACAAAAGGTTTGCCGACCGGCTCATATCAAGTAGGACAGAAGGTATGGCTCTCCACCAGAGATATTCAGTTAAAGGATTTTCCGAGGAAACTCTCCCCTAGGTTCATAGGGCCTTTTCCCGTGGAGAGAATCGTAAATCCCTCTGCTGTGAGGCTCCGTCTGCCCTCCTCCATGAAGGTCCACCCGACCTTTCATGTGTCGCAGTTCAAACCTGTGGGTGTCAGCTCCCTCGACCCCCCCACCCCACCACCACCACCACCCGCCCGGCTTGTTGACAACGACCCGGTTTACACCATTAGGCGGATCCTGGACGTTCGTCGCCAAGGCCGTGGTTTCCGATACCTAGTGGACTGGGAGGGATACGGCCCGGAGGAGAGATCATGGATACCCAGGTCGTATATTTTGGACCCTTCTCTCATAAACTCTTTTTACAGGGACCACCCTGAGAAGCGACTAAAATCGCCTGGAGGCGATGTTTAAAGAGGGGGTACTGAGGCATTTCAGCTGCTGCTGCTGCTGCTGCTGTGGGTTTTTTTCCCTCCCTGATTGGTTGGCAGCACTAATCATACTCACCTGCTACAGATGACTCATCTGCTCACTGGCTTTATAAGGATTCACTGTGGATCAGGAATTAGCTGAAGCAATTTTTTTTTTTTTTTCATTTAGCCTTTATTTATCCAGGTTAGTCTCATTGAGCCACGAGAACTCATTTTCAAGAGAGACCTGTTTTTTTAGGGAGCACATGGTGGGGGTTAAGGGCCTTGCTCATGGGCCTAGAGTGGGGCAAATGAGGGTGGGGGCAAGTGTGGGTGTTTTACCTACCCCACCCACAATTTTTGATGTTGCCGGGGCGTGAACCAGCGATCTTCGGATCACAAGCCCACCTCTCTAACCTCTGCGCCACCACTCCCCTAACCCCCAATGCTTATGTTTAGTAAAAGCAGCTCAGCCTGAACTTAGTCTTGGTTATCTGTGCCTGTTAATAATAATAATAATAATGTTTGTTTGTTTTATTTACCTGCCTCCAGAGTGGAACTCCTTGAGCCTCCTGAGAAACACTCCCCTGAAATCTGAGAGCTACTCACCTGAGACCATCTGCACGCTGCCTGTCTGCCTCCTCCACAAACCTGTAAATATTCACCTGTACACCTACACCTGGAACCTGGAAACTCACCTTCAGAGCTGAAGACTCTGCACCCACCTGTAAGAAGACATTACACTCCAACTTACCTGACGAATCATTTCCACAGAAAACTAATCCTCGTTCTTACCACTTTCAGATCCTGACCCCATTCTTCCCTGGTTTAAATAAACATATTATTATAAATATCCTGATGCATGCTCAATAATCCAGGTAGAAAAATCCAAAAAAGTTCAATCTGGTCCTCTGGACATTCAAAAAAAA
>NC_056509.1:11016054-11020255 GCF_014905685.2 Nematolebias whitei
CCAGGTGTCGTCAACATACCTGAACCAATGACTTGGTGGTGTCCCTGAAAAGGACGTCAAGGCTCTCTTTTCTACCTCCTCCATGTACAGGTTGGCAACAATAGGAGAAACTGGAGACCCCATAGCACACCCATGTTTCTGCCTATAATATTGCTCCCCATATGTGAAGTAGGTTGACTGCAGGCACAGTTTCAAGAGTTGACACAGTTGTTCTGTGGAAAGCGTAGTCCTGCTGCTCAGAGTGGTGTCTGATTTTAATTTTAAACTGACCACCTCTACTGCATCATCAACAGGAATGCATGTAAAGAGTGATGTGACATCAAAAGAGACCATTGTTTCATCAGTCTCCATGATGACCTCCCTCACCTTGTCCACAAAGTCCATGGTGTTGTGTATGTGGTGTTCTGAGCTGCCAACTAAAGGGATGAGTACAGACGCCAGATATTTGGAAACATTGTAAGTGACAGAGTTAATCATGCTAACGATTGGTCTTAAAGGTACACCTTGTTTGTGGATTTTAGGTAAACCATACAGACTAGGTGTGGCCTCCCCTGGGTACAGTCTGTGGTACAGAAAACGGTCAATAGCCTTGTCCTGCTCCAAAATTTTCAGGCAATCTATTAACTTTTTCTTGTAACCACTTCCTGGGTCTCTTTTCAGAGGTTCATAAGTGTTTAAGTCACTAAGGAGTGTCATAACTTTCTCATGATAGTCTTTCTGGTTCAAAATCACTGTGCACATTCCTTTGTCTGCTGGGAGAATGATGATGTTTTTGTCCTTGCTAAGAGCGGTGAGTGCATCCCTCTCCTCTCTACTGATGTTGGAAGGTGGTGGTTTGGCATTGCTGAGGCAGGCTGAAACTTTGATTCTGAGCTGTTCTGCTTCAGCCTCTTTAATTTTGTTGTTGCGGATGGCAGACTTTTTCTAAACATAACGTCCCAGTGGCTTTTAAACCCCAAAATACATTACGGCAAAGACTGGTTCATCCCAAAGATCCAGTCCCCCGGCACAAACAGAGCAATGTTGTGTATGCTGTTCAGTGTCAGGAGGGCTGTGATCAGTCTTACATCGGGGAAACAAAACAGCCACTGGCCAAAAGGATGGCCCAGCACAGAAGATCAACATCATCAGGCCAGGATTCTGCGGTCTACACTCATCTCCAGGCCAGCGGTCACTCTTTCAGGGATGAAGATGTTCACATCCTGGACAGAGAGGAACAATGGTTTGAGAGAGGAGTAAAGGAGGCCATCTTTGTGAAAAGAAATCGTCCATCATTAAACAGGGGTGGAGGCCTCCGGGTTCAACTGTCCCCCTCTTACAATGCTGTGATTGCTAGTATCACTCAGCCCTCTGTGAACAGTAAACAGCCATCAGTGTGCTAATGATCCATTGTTAGGCTGATGGTCCTTCTTGAGCATGTGATCAGCTGGTTTTGGTTGTCAGCAGCAAAATTGGTTGATCCACTCTGAGAAGGTGCTATTTAAGAGACTACATTTTTTTGTTGATTTGCTTTGTTTTGTTTTTTTTGAATGTCTAGAGGACCAGATTTAACTTTTTTAGATTTAATAGTAGAAGTTTAAATGCAAATATATCCAAAATAACAGATTATTTAAAACAGCTAAACAGAACCTTTGCAATAATAGCACTGTCAGAGACATGGCTCAACGATGAAAACACAAATAATGTTCACATGGAAGGGTATGAATTATATCATGTGAACAGAAGCAACAAAAGGGGAGGTGGAGTGGCTCTATTTGTTAAAAATGAAATAAAATGTATGTTAATTAATGAAATGTCAATAATTGTTTATCATGGAAATAATAACAATAGAAAAAATAAACAAGAATGATAAAAACATGTTGATAAGTTGTGTATATCGATTTCCAGGATCAAATATAGAAATATTCACTGATAAAATCGTACAACTATTGGACAAGAGTTTTAATAAAAGCATTTTTTTGTGTGGAGACTTTAATATTGACCTGGGAAATAAAACAGATTCAAATAACATCAGTACATTTACAAATTCATTGTGTAGTTTAAATCTTTATCCGTTAATATCAAAACCAACAAGAATTACAACTCATAGTGCAACAATAATCGATTATATTTTCACAAATGTAACAAATGGAGATGTGATGGGAGGCATTTTAATGAGTGATTTGAGTGATCACTTACCAGTTTTCACGATTTATAAAAATGATCAAAGCATTACAAAAGAAATCACAATTAAGAAAAAAACAATAAACACATCAAAAAAAGCAATGGACAAATTAAAAGATGATTTACATAAACAAAGCTGGAAAGAAGTGTATGTTGATGATGTGAACAGATCATATGATGAGTTTATGAATATTTTAGGAGCTCTGTATGAAAAGAATTGTGTGCAAAATAATTATACAAAGAGAAGTGTTGTTGACCAACCATGGATGACAAAAGGGTTGAGAAATGCTTGTTAAAAAAAAAGAATTATTTGTATACATGTTTCTTGAAATTGAGAACACAAGAGGCTGAAGAGAAATGTAAGAAGTATAAAAATAAATTAGTAGTGATTATAAGGAAACACAAGAAGGAATATTACAGTGATTTATTAAATAAAAGTAATGGTGATATGAAAGCTACATGGCGAGTAATAAATAGTGTTCTGAAAAGTCATAAAGCAAAAACAGGTATTTCACAATATTTTCTGAAGGATGACAATGAAATGATGATGATGAAAATGAAATTGTAAATGGATTTAATCATCATTTTGTGAACGTTGGATCAAGCCTTGCAGCTAAAATACCAAAAGTGGACAATAATGTGAACCATTCAGTTATAAGTTGTGACAACAGTATTTTTCTTAATGGAACTGACAAAGAATAAATAATGAATGTAGTAAAAAATCTTATAGATAAGAGATCAAAAGACTGCGTGGACATGGATATGATGTTTGTAAAGGACATAATGAGTCATGTTATCGAGCCGTTTACATATATTTGTAATTTATCATTTTCAAAAGGAATATTTCCAGATAATATGAAAGTAGCTAAGGTAGTTCCTCTCTTTAAAAATGGTGATAAATGTGTGTTCAATAATTATAGACCAATATCCTTATTACCACAGTTCTCAAAAATTCTAGAAAAACTATTTGTGACCAGATTAGATAAATTTATTACTAAACAAAACATTTTAAGTAGCAGTCAGTATGGGTTTAGAGCAAAAAATTCTACATCAATGGCTCTTATGGAAATAATAGAACAAATAACTACTGCTGTCGATCAAAAACAGTATTGTGTTAGTATTTTTGTTGATTTAAAAAAAGCATTTGATACTATTGACCACACTATTCTCCTTGAAAAATTAAATAAATATGGTATAAGAGGACCAGCATTACACTGGGTATCTAGCTATTTAAAAGATAGGAAACAGTTTGTACAAATAAATGGTGTAAGATCTGACCTCTGCAATATCACTTGTGGAGTTTCTCAAGACTCTGTACTTGGACCAAAATTATTTATTTTATATGTGAATGACTTAGTGAATGTATCAGGACTCCTCAAATGTGTCCTTTTTGCAGATGACACCACATTTTTTTGTTCGGGTAAAGATGTAAAACGGATGTTGGAATTGATGAAGACAGAATTTGATAAAATACAAACTTGGTTTAAAATTGATAAATTATCATTAAATTTGGATAAAACTAAATACATGATATTTAGTAACAAAAAGAGAACTGTTGATGATCCATTTAAAATTGAGGGTGTTGAGATTTGGAGAGTTAATGAGATGAAATTTTTGGGTGTAATCATTGATGAACAGCTAACATGGAAAAATCACAAATTCTGTATGAAGAAAAATAGCTAAATCTATTGCAGTACTATACAAAGTCAGGGAATTATTAAATGATAAAGCTCTGTACATATTGTATAATACAATCATTGTTCCACATTTAATCTATTGCATTGATGTTTGGGGAAAGCATGTAAAACATTTACAAAGCCTATTTTTATTTTACAGACAAGAGCTGTAAGAATTATCACCAGAAAGCATTACAGTCACGCATCAAGCACATTATTTTATCAACTGAAGTTATTAAAGTTCCATGATTTGGTAGATTATAGTATTTTATCAGTTATGTATAGGGCTCAAAATAACACATTACCATTAAATATCCAAAGAAATTTTGTTAAAAGACAAAGTTGTTACAATCTTAAGGGGA
>NC_056509.1:11020355-11037107 GCF_014905685.2 Nematolebias whitei
CGAGAGACGAAACGTTTCTACATTTTTTGTTGTTTTGCTTTGTTTTTGTTTTTTTTTTGAATGTCCAGAGGACCAGATTTAACTTTTTTCGATTTTTATGGAATTGTTTTGTACTTTTTAAAATGAATAAACTTTATACCATACCATACCATAAAAATGAAACTTTCATATATTTCAGATTCATTGCACACCAACTGAAATATTTCAGGTCTTTAATTGTTTTAATACTGATGATTATGGCATACAGCTCATGAAAACCCAAAATGCCTGTCCCAAAAAATTAGCATATTTCATCCCACCAATGAAAGACAAGTGTTTTTAATACAAAAAACACCAACCTTCAAATAATCATGTTCAGTTATGCACTCAATACTTGGTCGGGAACCCTTTTGCATGAATGACTGCTTCAGTGTGGCGTGGCATGGAGGCAATCAGCCTGTGGCACTGCTGAGGTGTTATGGAGGCCCAGGATGCTTCGATAGCGGCCTTAAGCACATCCAGAGTGTTGGGTCTTGCGTCTCTCAACTTTCTCTTCACAATATCCCACAGATTCTCTATGGGGTTCAGGTCAGGAGAGTTGGCAGGCCAATTGAGCACAGTAATACCATGGTCAGTAAACCATTTACCAGTGGTTTTGGCACTGTGAGCAGGTGCCAGGTCGTGCTGAAAAATGAAATCTTCATCTCCATAAAGCTTTTCAGCAGATGGAAGCATGAAGTGCTCCAAAATCTCCTGATAGCTAGCTGCATTGACCCTGCCCTTGATAAAACACAGTGGACCAACACCAGCAGCTGACATGGCAACCCAGGCTATCACTGACTGTGGGTGCTTCACACTGGACTTCTGGCATTTTGGCATTTCCTTCTCCCCAGTCTTCCTCCAGACTCTGGCACCTTGATTTCCGAATGACATGCAAAATTTGCTTTCATCCGAAAAAAGTACTTTGGACCACTGAGCAACAGTCCAGTGCTGCTTCTCTGTAGCCCAGGTCAGGCGCTTCTGCCGCTGTTTCTGGTTCAAAAGTGGCTTGACCTGGGGAATGCGGCACCTGTAGCCCATTTCCTGCACACGCCTGTGCACGGTGGCTCTGGATGTTTCTACTCCAGACTCAGTCCACTGCTTCCGCAGGTCCCCCAAAGTCTGGAATCGGCCCTTCTCCACAATCCTCCTCAGGGTCCAGTCACCTCTTCTCGTTGTGCAGCGTTTTCTGCCACACTTTTCCCTTCCCACAGACTTCCCACTGAGGTGCCTTGATACAGCACTCTGGGAACAGCCTATTCGTTCAGCAATTTCTTTCTGTGTCTTACACTCTTGCTTGAGGGTGTCAATGATGGCCTTCTGGACAGCAGTCAGGTCGGCAGTCTTACCCATGATTGCGGTTTTCAGTAATGAACAAGGCTGGGAGTTTTTAAAAGCCTCAGGAATCTTTTGCAGTTGTTTAGAGTTACGTCGTTGATTCAGATGGTTAGGTTAATAGCTTGTTTAGAGAACCTTTTCATGATATACAAATATTTTGGGACAGGCATTTTGGGTTTTCATGAGCTGTATGCCATAATCATCAGTATTAAAACATTTAAAGACCTGAAATATTTCAGTTGGTGTGCAATGAATCTGAAATATATGAAAGTTTCATTTTTATCATTACATTATGGAAAATAATGACCTTTATCACAATATGCTAATTTTTTGAGAAGGAACTGTACACTGATGGGACACTCATCAGAGACAGTGAGGGGTTCAGTATCTTGACCAGGGACACTTCAACATGTGACTGCTGCTGGAATCGAACCAGCAACTCTCCCATTGGATGACGATTACTCTAACCTCTCAGCCACATCTGCCAATTCTACCAATGTCTCACTACTAAAACTCCTCTTATTGTATAAGTCATGTATGAGGACTCCAACTTTTTTCTGCAATTCTGCAACTCAGCTGTTTTTATTTCTCTAAACAAAGCTTCTGGGGAAGAAGATTTTATTTAGTTCAAACAAGTGAAATCAACCCATAACCAACAGTATAAATGTCTGAGGTTTCTGGACCCCCTGTATACTTGTGACTAATTGGCCATTAAATAATTTTGGAGGGTTTCCTGGTTGAGTCTCAGGGGGAAGTATGCTACACAAGGGGCATGTTGCAGAAACAGTAACCCCCAGACGTACTAGAGCCTGGGAAACACAGGAATAGAAACACTGTGAACATCATTGCAACCAGTTGGACACAGATGTCAACAAGGAAGAGACCAAAGAGTCCAACTTAGCACCAACATACCTGCTTTGTTTCACTTTGGAGTAAGCTGTTCGGGGAATAATTAGTATTGTGTTGTGTGTTTCTTTGACTGATGAAGCCTTCCGGATCTAAGGCGAAATGTTTCAGCACAAAAAAAGAAACTGTTCAGACGACTTGACTGAAAAATGTTGAATTGTAATCCTGGATTATTGAGCATGGACTTTATTGTTTTCAACCAGTTTACACGACTGTCAACAAGGAAGAGGGCCGACAATGGAGGAGGGGGCGTTGCCAAAGAGACCATCTTAGCACCAAAATAACTGCTTTGTTCCACTTTGGAGTAAGCTGTTGGGGGAAGAATCAGTTTTGTGTTGTGTGTTTCCTTGACTGATGAAGCCTTCCTGATCGAAGTCGAAACGTTTCAGCGCAAAAAAGAAACTGTCCAAATGACCTGACTGAAAAATGTTGGATTGTAATCCTGGATTATTGAGCGTGGACTTTATTGTTTTCAACCAGCATGACACGACTGTCAACAAGGAAGAGGGCCGGCATTGGACGAGGGGGCATGACAAAGAGACCATCTTAGCACCAACATGACTGGTTTATTCCACTTTGGAGTAAGCTGTTGGGGGAAGAATAAGTTTTGTGTTATGTGTTTCCTTGACTGATGAACCCTTCCGTATCGAAGGTGAAGCGCTTCAGCACAAAAAAAGAAACTGTTCAGACGACTTGACTGAAAAATGTTGGATTGTAATTCTGGATTATTGAGCATGGACGTTGTTGTTTTTAACCAGTTTGACACGACTGTCAACAAGGAAGAGGGCCGACAGTGGACAAAGGAGCATGACAAAGAGACCATCTTTGGAAGGGTTTGCTGGGAACGTCTGGCAGAGTCTCTTGTGAGATGCAGCTTTAACTCCCACCTCCGGGAGAAATTTGAACATGTTCCCGGTGAGGTAGGGGACATTGAATCCGAGTGGGCCATTTTCCATGCCTCCATTGTTTAGGCAACTTACCGGAGCTGTGGCCGCAAGGTTGTCGGTCCCTGTTGTAGAGGCAACCCTCGAACCCGGTGGTGGAAACCGGTGGTGAAGGATGCTGTCAGGCTGAAGAAGGAGTCCTATCAAGCCTTTTTGGCCTGTGGGACCCCAGAAGCAGCTGATGGGTACCCGACAGTCCAAGCGACATGCGGCTAAGGTGGTCGCTAAGGCAAAAACTCGGGAATGGAAGGAGTTTGGAGAGGCTATGGAGAATGACTTCTGCACAGCTTTGAAGCGATTCTGGTCCACCATCCAGCATCTCTGGGGGGGAGCGGTACGCCACCAACACTGTTTACAGTGGGCGTGGTGTGCTGCTGACCTCAACTCGGGATGTCATGGGTCGGTGGGCAGAATACTTCAAAGACTTCCTTAATCCCACCGGCACATCTTCCACTGAGGAAGCGGAGCCTGGGGACTTTGGGTTGGTCTCTCCGATCTCTGGTGCTGAGGTCACTGAGGTGGTTAAAAAGCTCCTCGATGGCAGGGCCCCAGGGGTGGATGAGATTCACCTGGAGTTCCTTAAGGCTCTGGATGTTGTGGGGTTGTGTTGGCTTACACAATTCTGCAATTTTGCGTTGGCATCAGGGGAAGTTCCCCATGATTGGCAGACTGGGGTGGTGGTCCCACTATTCAAAAAGGGGGATCGTAGAGTGTGTTCCAACTACAGGGGGATCCCGCTCTTAAGTCTCCTTGATTCAGGGGTTCTGGAGAGGAGGGTCCGTCGGATAGTCGACCCTCAGATTCAGGAAGAGCAGTGCGGTTTTTGTCCTGGTTGTGGAACACTGGACCAGCTCTACACTCTCAGCATGTTCCTGGAGGGTACGTGGGAGTTTGCCCAATCAGTCTACATCTGCTTTGTGGACTTGGAGAAAGCGTTCGACTGTGTCCCTCGGGGAACCCTGTGGGAGGAACTCTGGGAATATGGGGTACTAGGTTCTTTGATACGGGCTGTTAGGTCCCTGTATGACCAGTGTCAGAGCTTGGTTCGCATTGCTGGCAGTAAGTCGGGCTCTTTCCCGGTGAGAGTTGGACTCCACCAAGGTTGCCCTTTGTCACAGATTCTGTTCATAACTATTATGGACAGAATTTCTAGGCGCAGCCAAGGTGTTGAGGGGATCCGTTTTGGTGGCCTTAGGATCGTGTCTCTGCTTTTTGCAGATGATGTGGTCCTATTGGCTTCATCAGGTCATGATCTACAACTTTCACTAGAGCAGTTCACAGCCGAGTGTGACACAGCCAGGATGAAGATCAGTTCCTCCAAATCCGAGGTCATGGTCTTGAGTCGGGAAAGGGTAGAGTGCCCTCTCCGGGTCGGGGAGGAGGTCCTGCCCCAAGTGGAGGAATTCAAATATCTTGGGGTCTTGTTCACAAATTAGGGAAAAATGGAGCGAGAGATCGATAGGCGGATGGGTGCAGCATCTGCAGTGAAGCGGGCACTGTACAGGTCTGTTGTGGTGAAGAAAGAGCTTAGTCAAAAGGCGAAGCTCTCAATTTACCGATCTATCTACGCTCCTACCCTCATCTATGGTCATGAGCTTTGGGTTGTGACTGAAAGAACTAGAACTTGGATACAAACGGCCGAAATGAGTTTTCTCCGCAGGGTGTCTGGGCTCTCCCGATAAGGTGAGAAGCTCGATCATCCGGGTGGGACTCAGAGTAGAGCCGCTGCTTCTCCATGTCGAGAGGAGCCTGTTGAGGTGGCTCGGGCATCTGGTTAGGACGCCTCCTGGACGCCTCCTTGGTGAGGTGTTCCGGACACATACCACCGGGAGGAGACCCAGAGGAAGATCCAGGACATGCTGGAGGGACTATGTTTCTCGGATTTCTGGGAACGCCTCGGGATTCCCCGGAGGAGCTGGCCCAAGTGGCTGGGGAGAGGGAAGTTTGGGCCTCCCTACTTATCTGCTACCCCCGCGACCCGACCCCGGATAAGCGGAAGAAAATGGATGGATGGATGTTTATTTAGATAAAGTTGGACTGTTTGTGTGTGTTTTTTTGAACTGATTACACTGCATACACACACACACACACACACACACACAGGTGTGTAAACAGCAGAGTGGATCACGTAGCTTCTCACAAGATGGCTGCCAAAATTTCTGCCTTCATCAGACAGTGGCCACCCCAGTGTTTAACTCTTTCAGTGATTGGAATATACTGCTAACATCCATCCATCATCTTCACCTACTTCTTCCTTACATTTCCTAATTTATTGGAGGACAATATGCATATTGTTGTTTTATTAGCTTCATGATTTCTAGAATTTTCTGGCTACAGTGCAAGAAATGTTGTAGCTAAAGTGAAACCTGTTCATACAAACTACTGACTGTCATCATGATGTTTGTTTTTAGCTACTAGGTGCAGCAATAAGCCAAACTGACATGTAAGAAAAGGGAAGAAACAAATCAAGCACAGAACAAAAATTAAAATGATTCACAGTTCCTGGAAACTCAACACTTCACAGAAAAGGTTAAATGTCATCTGGACATGATGACCTGATTTAACCCTTTTTACTTTCAACATTTTTCTCTAAACTGAACCTGTCCATCTCCTGACGGCCGACTCATTCCCCAGACAGGTTTGTTTTATAGGCTTTGCTGCTGCTCAGCTCCACTGAAGCATTTCTGTCTCTGTTCCTGCAGCGCCTTAGAGTTAAAGGCTCAGCTCAGACTTCCTGTCACATTTGTGTTTTAAAGCATGTGTGCTAAAAACAGCATTTTGAAGGAAATCAGTGGAATACCTCTCTGTTGTGTGAAACTCAACGTCCAACTCCTTGTTTTGTTCAAGAATGTTTAATGGACTGCTGGTCCTCCAGCTCGCACTAAATTTAGAACAATTTAACGACAGGATAATGGACGGAGCCTTCAGGACATGTTGTCAGTATAGGAGAGTCCAAAAACCTCCAGATCTATTCTACCAAAACAAGAGGTTATGTAAGAATGGAGATTCACTTCATCTCATCTTGTTATCTCTAAATGTGAAAGATGACTTCTCTGAAGGTTGTTGGTGTTATCAGGAGGATGTGGTCCAGCTGACACAGCAGCAACAGTTCTCCACCCACCGACAGGAACAGTGAAGAGACAGAAACCTACTTTTCATAACCGTTTCCTGCAGCTGAATTGACGGTTGAGATTTAAATGATCAGAATCTGTCAGCAGGTGTGTTTAACCCACGTGCAGGAAGGCAGAGACTCCAGGTAAAAGTTAAATGTATTTATTTTCTAATAACAAAACAAAAACGCTGACAGGGCAGCTTACTCACAAATAAATGGCGGACAGGATGGAGGACAAATCATGGCACAAGGAACACAAGGAGGAGGAACACTGAGGGGTGAATGAAAACATGAGGAAACAGAGAAAGACAGGACAAGAGCCAGAACCATTACATAATGTATTAGAAAAGAGATGTGCATGACCACAGGAGATACTCCTCCACCACATTTAACATCAGACCGCTGATTGGTATGTATACAGGCAGCAGCTAAAAACAAGTCCAAAATAGAATGTGTTCATGGAAAGGTGCTTTTTGGTTTAAAATCCCAGTTGCATGGTCTCACTGGATGTAAATGTTGAAACACAATGAAGCGCTTTATGAAATTAATAATCAACATGTCCAAACTTCACCTTGTCCAGCTCACTCAGCATCTGACCTCGACTTTTCTAAACTACTAGATTAGCTCAAGTGGTTAGGACATCTCTTCTGGGTGTCTGGTGGATGTCTCTTTCTGGACATGTCCCACAAAATGAAGGCATTAAGGACTCAGAACTTTCAGGATGAATTGTACAAATATCTTTTCTGGACTCGTAATCGCATTGGATTGTCTGGGAAGAGCTGGACCTGCTACCTTTACAAGCAGAACATGGGCCAAATGAAGAACGAACAAATGGTGGTCCAGATTGGTCCAGACTGTGCCTCTCACACAATGACAGCTGGAGACTGGCACCAGCTCCCTCTCAATGCTGCATGAAAAAGCAGGTAAAGAAAATGGATGGATGAATGGATGGATGGATGAATGGATGGATGGATGGATGGATGGACAGATGGATGAATGATAGATCATATATGATGAATAGATGCTCATCATCTTTCCACAGGAGCCTCATCGTGAGAGCAGCAGGTACACTCCCAGCACTCTCAGTGTCTTTTTCAGGTTGTCTCTGGTTCCATCTTCCTGCTTGTCGGGAGTATCAGGTTCTCCAGCAGCTTCTGCTGCTGCACCCTGGATGTTTTTGTTGAACCTGTCGGACCAGCACAGAAGAACCTGTGTGTGTGTGTTGGGGGGGGAATCACTTCTACTTCTTCTTTTCTGACAGTTTCATAAAGAACGTTGAGTTCAGGCTGTAAACTGAACAACACCATCCAGCAGCAGCGAGTTCACTTCATGACTTCACTCAGTCAGGACACTGCAGGGGACCTGTCTGTCTCTGAGGGTGGTGTCCTCTCAGGACACTGTGTGGGACATGTTGTCTGTGAGGGTGGTGTCCTCCCAGGATGGAACCTGTTTGAAAGGCGGGGACTCGTGTCCTCTCAGGTTGCAGCTGCAGGTAGGACGCTGATTGGTGCAGCAGCAGCTGCCCTCAGCCTGTTGCTCCACGTCAGCATGTCCTGCTGCTGTCACGCTCTTCCTGGTGAACACGGCGCTGGCTTGAGGTGAGCGGCTCCTCTTCTGGAACAAACTTGATTTTTTTTTAACTTTCAGCGTCTTTTATTTATTCTTCTTGCTTCGCAGGCGGAAGTTTGGAAAATGACACAGTTTCCAGCGTGACGGAGGAACAGCGGCCGTGAGACTCGTGGGTTTGAGTGGAAACGTCACGCGACTTCTTTTGAAAACGGAAAGACACGAGGAAAGGCGACATCAAAGCGAGTGGACGATGCTGACACGCGCGAGCAGGTGAATGACAGCCGTATTAGTTGAGCACTGTGTCTGACAGCTAAAGTCGAATCAGGAAGTAAAATGAGGCTGAGGCTGCTCAGGAGGAACGTGCTCGCGCTCCTGGCAGTTCTTCTGGTTGTTGCCACCCTCCTACTCTCCACGCGCGTCCTGGTGGGCTCTGACAGTGACCCAGGAGGACCTGAAGGGCCCCAGCGCCCCGCTGACATCAAGTTCAGCTTCAGCTCCCAGTCCGAGCTGTCCCAGTCCGTTTACAGAGCCAACCACAAGCAGCTGGTCCTGAACGCAGACAAGTTTCCAGGGGAGCCCCAGCTGGTCCTGGTGGTGCAGGTTCACAACAGGCCCCAGTACCTCCAGCTGCTCATCAGGTCTCTGCAGAGAGCGGCCGAGGTCGATGGCCTCCTCCTGATCTTCAGCCACGACTACTTCTCAGAGGAAATAAACACCATGGTGCAGGGGATAACGTTCTGCAAGGTGCTGCAGATTTATTTCCCCTTCAGCATGCAGCTCTATCCCAAAGAGTTTCCGGGGCAGGATCCACGAGACTGCCCCCGAGACGCGTCCAAGGATGACGCTCGCAGAACAGGATGCCTGAACGCTGAACACCCCGACTCGTACGGACACTACAGGGAGGCTCGCGTCACGCAGACCAAGCACCACTGGTGGTGGAAGCTGCATTTTGTGTGGGAACGCGTGCACGCCATGCAGGGCTACAGCGGTTTCACCGTCTTTCTCGAGGAGGACAACTACATCCTGCCAGACTTCTTCAGCTTTTACAAGTCCATGCGAGAGTTCAGAAAGGACAGATGTCCAGATTGTGACATGCTGGCTTTAGGGAACCACAATGAGCTGCACGACTTCAGCAGCATGTCCAACAAGGTGTCCACCACTGGATGGATGTCCACCAAGCACAACATTGGCATGGCCATGTCCAGGGAGGTGTACTACAAGCTGATGGGCTGCAGCGACGACTTCTGCACCTACGACGACTACAACTGGGACTGGACACTGCAGCACCTCTCGGGGACCTGCATATCAAAGCCCCTCAAGGTGCTGGTGGCCCAGGGCTCTAGGGTTCTGCACACGGGAGACTGCGGTCTTCACCAGAAGGAGAACTGCAGACCGGAGTGGGCCTTAAAGAAGGTTGAGGACAATCTTCAAAAGGCAAAGCTCGGCCTCTTTCCTCAGGGTCTTGTCTTGAGCGGGTCAGAACCGGTGGAGCACAAGGCACACATGAAGAACGGTGGATGGGGAGACGTTCGAGATCACTCTTTGTGCAAAAACTATTCCAAACGTCTTTAAAGTGTGCCTTTATTCTGGGCTAAAATGCTAACCGCTAGTCCATAAATGTGCCATTTGAAAGAACTTCTCAGGGTTATAGAGGCTGTAACGGGCTGCTCTTTTCTTTCATCCATCAGGGTCTAAACCATCATACCACGTGAAGCTCGACTAGTTCTGTCTGTAAATCACCAAAGCTGCATCTGGTGCCAAAACCGTTTTTTCCTCTAGTGATGAGTTCAGGCTCTGACTTGTTTGTTTGTGTCTGGGTGTCCCGCGCTCATATGAAATGAGATGAGTCGTACCACGTGGTTGCGATACAAACATCATAAATGATCTTTTATCATGTTCACTGACCAGATGCTGCTGGATCAAAGTTTCCAGGAAAGTTTTTATTTTCTGGGTGGTTGTAGTGGTACGATTTAAAGATGTGACAACTGAAATGTTTATGTAATGGCAGGGTTTGATCAAAAGGGGTTAAATATTTTTGTGATAAATTAAACTGGTGTTTGTTCTTCAGCCATTAAAGTGAATTTGCTCAGTATTTGGAAAATCAGTAAAAAATGAATTTCTTCTTTCGGCTGCTTCCTTCTTCAGGGGTCACCACGGTAAACTAACTCGCACGAAGACTTGGTGATTTTTACACCGGGTGTCCTTCCTGATGCAACCACCGAGCTACCACAGCCTTCTGTGTGGAGCAGGGAGCTGCTATCTGGGACACCCACGGGAGCAGATGGTGGGGCAGATGAGGGTGGAGGCAGGTGTGGATGCTTCACCTTTCCCACCCACATTTTGATGTTGTCATTGCGGGGAGTTGAGCCGACGATGTTCCGATCACAGGTCCACCTTCTCTAGCCTCTTCAACCCCCCCCCCCCCACAAAAAAAAAAAAAACAAGTATAAATTGCAGTTCTGTTAGTCATGCTGTCACCATGGAGCTCCATCACCAGTCAGATGTAGGATGCAGGTTACTGGAACACTGAAAGTGCACACACTGATTGTGCTCGAGTGATAATTTGTTATCCAGACTGTGTAGCCTTAATGTGTACACGACAAGCTGAGGTGACGAAACTGTTGGACCCACAGGGATTTAAAAAGCTGCCTTCTGGTTGGAGCTGGGTTAGTTTGAACCTCCTAGGAGCCTGGCTGCTCTCACTGTCTTGAGAGACGTCTTCCTCTGCAAACATCAAGGTTCTCTGCGATGCTGCTTTTCTGTATTTGCACCTTCTGTGTTCACATGAAAAAGATTTATTAGTGAGAACAGAATAAACCATGCTGGGATTTTTATTTATGATTAAAATACGGATTTAAATGTTTCCTTTTATCTGTTTATTATACCTTAAGTGCCTTTTTCTTAAACCTGTCTGCGAGGTTTTTAACTGTGCATTGAAGTCAACTAAATACTTGCACCACAATCTTCCAGTTTTGTTCTTTGAATGCAATTTTGTTTAATTTAGTTTAAAAAAAAAACCCTATTCTGTTTAAAATGACTTGGGTCTCGCTGATCTTGGATTAAAGGTCTAACCACCTCATGAATCTTCCTAAAATATGAACTGAAAGTGATCATAAAATAAAATCTTTATATTTTTGTAGCAAAGCACAACTTTCAAAAACATCTTGGGAAAAACGATGCAGATGATCCAAATCACTAATGACAACTTCTGGAGTTGTGAGGGACAATAATGATTCTTTAGCTACTGCAACTGAGACCAAGCTATTGTCTGTTTCTTTGTTCTAAAGATCATTTGAAATAGTTGTTCATGTTTCACTGTTTGCTGAATGGGGAAATAAAATTGGGAATTTTCATTGTTTTGTTGATAACAAATAAAATACTTAAAACAATTCTACATGTTGTGACAAATGTGTAACATGAGCTTTATAGTTCAAGTTTTATAGGAATGTTAATTTATATCAGGTGAGCTGCTCAGGGCTGAACTTGTTTTCTAAATAAAACAGGGCTATTCAACTTGCGGCCTGCGAGCCATTTCTGGCCCGCAGGTGACTTCAATCTGGCCAACTTCATAAATAATATATACAATAATAATAAATAAAATAAAAAATTGGGGGGGGTTGCTGGGTTTGGATTCTGTTTATTGCATTTTTGATTAATTTAAATTCAGAAATACTTCATTAATCCCAGAGGGAAATTATTTGTTGTAACTTATTTCATTAAGAGATGCTATAGATACTGATGGCTGTAGACGGGAAGGATCTCTTGTAAAGGTCCATCCCACAGTGGGTCCTAAGAAACTGGCTGCAGATGCCGTCTGATCCGTCCACCCAGACTCGGCTGGCCTCTCGGTTCCCCCGGGCTGTAGGACCACCCGAATGCTGGGAAGAACTCCTCCCAAAGCGATGGCCACTCCTCCCAGCAGTCTGCTGAGCTCCTCGTCACTGCAGACAGCCAACTGTAGGTGCCGAGGGACGATCCTGTGCTTCTGCTGTCATGAGCCGTGTTTCCTGCTAGTTCCAGAATCTCAGTGGTCAGGCACTCGAGCACAGCTGGCAGGTAGATGAGAATGCGTCCACAGAACATCCTTTTCAACTCATTTGAGATTTGGGGCTGTAGTTGAGATATTATTTGAGCTTTTGAGATGTTATTCAGCTGCAGTTGGTTGTAGAAAACTGCCTTGTTGCCATGGTTATGCATCATAACAAATGTCCAAAACAAAAAAAAAGTTTCTGTAGAAATCCTTCCAGCTGCACAGCATCCGATACCAGAGGAAACAGTCATCCAAAAAATGTGATTTACATCCAGAAAAGGAGGAATTAAAGTTTCCAAAAACAAAATCTCAGAATGAAAGTAACAGAGCTGCTCCAACATGCAGCTACCTCGAGCGGCGCAATTCTAGAATTCAGAATGCAATAACATAAACAAATTTAAAAGGTAACGGATCATGGTAAAACTCAGTTTATATACATAATGACTAATCGTTGGATGTCCAGCCCCTGAGCTGCTGGCTCTCGGAATACTAAAATACTTTCCAAATACTTTTTGATTTGAGAGTTTATCAGTTTTTCTAGAACCTTAGCTAATGCAGAGTTTGGTCAATAGTTGTTCAGTGAGTATTAGTATGATAGTAGTAGTATTTAGTATGATATAGTATGATGAGCATGCATCAGGATATTTAGTATGATAATTATTTTAATGTTAGTCCTTCAGTGGGAGCAGAAAATGTTGCCTTTTGTCTATAATCAATGTATTAAAAAAGGAATATTTTTAAGAGTGTGATGAAAGGACATTATTTCTTGAAAACAACCCAAGTACTAGCAGTTTAAAGGCCTGTTGGTTGTCACGTGATCGCACGGCCGGTTGTCATTGGTCAGCGTCTATGCGTGTTTATTTCCGGAAGTCAGTTGTCGACGGACTTTTCAGACTAACAAATCTCTGATCTTCAGCACCGCACCTTTAGGTAACCATTCAAGTTAGAACGAACTAAAACAACCAAACTTTGTGTATTTGTGTAGATAATCACTTTTTGTCGCGGTTAAAGTCTGCGCGTTTGTAGATGTAGGCATCGTCAGTTAGCCGTTAGCTCTGCAGCTAACGTGATGGACGTTTGTTTTCGGCAGATGTCCCAAATAATTAGAAATAAAATAAAGACCGGAATTATGACTGTTCAAAGTGAAGTTAAATGGTAAATAGACTGTACTTATATAGCGCCTTTCTATCTTATGGAGATCCTCAAAGCGCTTTACACTACAAACTGTGTCCTCATTTACCCATTCATACAGCACAATACTAGATCTCTACAGAGCTAATTGAACAAATCATTCTTAATAGACTAATCAGAGCTTTATCACATTCATGCACACATGGGACACATCGGAGGCAACGAGGGGTTCAGTGTCTTTGCCCAGGAACACTTCGTCATGTGACTGCTGGTGGATTCGAACCCCCAACTCTTGCATTGGCGGACGCCTGCTCTAACCACTCAGCCACAGCCGTGTGTGTAATGGACATGATTGCTTTTTTCCTTAAGGTGTAATTAATAGGTGTTAAAACGTTTCCCACACATCGGGTTTTAGTTTAAACGTTAGCCTGTTCACATCAGAACACGTCTCTAATTGAAGACAAAGTTATTCAGGAGCTTATCTTTTTTGATGGCTACTCATGAATCTGTGAGAGTTGAAGCTCAGTCTTTGAGCCTGTTGTCACCCTGTATGTTTGTCCCTCCTTGTTGTAGCTGTGTCCAGACCAGACCCACACGATGGCTCACTGGTTCCACAGAAACCCACTAAAGGCCACATCGCCGGTGTCCTTTAACTTCTATGGAGTGGCAGGAAGCCCCGCTGCCAACAAGATCTGCAAGTATGTCTGATCCCAGATCAGTCCTGTACACACAGTCTTTATCATCCAGGCTGGGCTGACAGGCTGCTGGTGTTAGATAATGATCTGTTCATACACTGGCTTGTAAAAAATATTCCCACCCTGGGTACTCTGTTTGGTTATTTCACAACTTGAAACTTTAAAGCAGTCTGGGAAGTTTGTTTGGTTTAGTCAACATAATTTCCACTTTGGGTAACTTTAAATTGTCCCTAGGTGAGAGAGAGAGTGAATGGTTGTTTGTCTCATTTGTCTGTGTCCTTGTGATGGACTGGAGACCTGCCCAAGGCGTCCCTGTGATTGACTGTAGACCTGTCCAGGTGTCCCTGTGATTGACTGTAGACCTGTCCAGGTGTCCCTGTGATGGACTGGAGACATGTCCAGGGTGTCCATGTGGTATCCCTATGATGGACTGGAGACCTGTCCAGGGTGTGATGGACTGGAGACCTGTCCAGGGTGTCCCCGCGCCTTTCTTTCTTATCGAGATACTCAAAGTGCTTTACACTACAATCTGTGTCATTTACCCATTCATACAACACTCTACTAGAGCTCTACAAAGCTAATTGAACAATTCATTCTAAAGAGACTAATCAGTGCTTTATCACATTCATACACTGATGGGACACACGTCAGAGGCAACGAGGGGTTCAGTGTCTTGCCTAGGGACACTTCGGAATGTGACTGCTGGTGGATTCGAACCCCCAACTCTTGCATTGGTGGATGACTGCTCTAACCACTCAGCCACAGCCGCCCTAGAGCTTTAAAGTAAAGGGGGTGACTACTTTTGCATGCTGGTTTAAAATAATTTAAACCTAGATTTTATCTTCAGTTTTTTGTGTAGGCCCATGCTTCTATTCAAAGTGAAACTTTAAATTTCAGATTCAATTAAATTTTCAATTCACTTTATATAGTGCCATATCACAGCTGTCTCAGGGCATTGAACAGGAGCATTCACATACATAGAAAAGCCAATTAGTAAAGTTCTCTATCTAAGGAAACCAGCAGACAAGTTGAATCTTGGCTTTGTTGCAGTCTTCCATTCTGAGCAAGCACAATGGCAGCAGTGGAAAGGAAAAACTCCCTTTTAAAAGGAAGATGAGATGAGGTGAAAACTTTTCCAACCGACTATACAGACGAAAATAGTTTAGTGGCAGAGCAGATTTTCTCTTTCTGCTCGTTTGAAGCAGTTGCATATCAGATGAAATCACTCGGGATTCTCCAGCTTTGCAACCTGAGATTTTAAAACAGTTCTGATCTGCAAACAGACCGGATCTGAAGAGTAACGAGCAACAATGCTCTGTAGAGCATCTGAGTGTTGATCAGCCTGTTCAGAAGAAAGCTCCTCCTTGAGAAAGCTCCTCGGATGAGGGGCGAAACGTTTTCTGTTACAAATAAAGTCCAGTTGTTTTTGTATTGAACGTTTTTTGAAAAAAATCAGCCCGTTCACCTTTTAAACACATCGTTTGTTTCTGTCACCTCTGTAAGCAGGATCAGCTCGGTTGTTGGTTTAAGCTAAGAAAATGTTTGTTTGTAGTGCTACTTTGGTAATAATAAAACCAAATTATGTAGGGCTGCAACTAACGATTATTTAAATAATTGATTAATCGTCCGATTAATTTTTCGATTCATCGATGAATTGGCAAAAAGAGTTGTTTTTTTCCATCTCTTTATTCCAAAATAGAACACTTGAATGACAGCAAATCGCACATAAAACAGGTTGCTACTTTACTATTCAGTAAGTATAATGTTAAATAATAATAATAATAAAAAAAATTGTCAAACACCTTCAATAAAAAAATAAATGTACACAAAAATATACTTTTTTTATAAAGTGCAAAAAAGAAGCATTTGGTATTTAAAGGTCCTGAGCTGTTGGAACAATATAAAAATGATAAAGAAACGCAAATCGGAAAACCCTTTAACAGGATTTTTTTCAACATCAACACTTGTGCATTACTACAAATGTAGAGAACAAGTAAACATGACATTCCACTCGCTGGTTCACACATCTATTCACTCCCTTTCTTCAGGAAATTTGAATTGCAATGTAAAAATGTTAGCATGTCAACATGCTCCTGACTAAGGCTGGCTCTCTTTTGGGAAGCTATGTTCCCTGCTGCAGAGAACAGACGCTCCGATGGTGTTGAAGTACCTGGAATGCATAGGTAGGACTTGGCTAGCCTGGCCAACATTGGAAATCTGTCTCTGTTAGCCTTCCACCACTGAAATACATTTTCTTCCTTGACAATGCTCTTTTCTCCAAAGTACGTGAGGACTTCGTTTCTTACTTGGTTTTGAACATCCTCCCCTTTGCTTGCTCTGCCCTCGTCTTCTCCATCAGAATCAAGGAGTGACTCCAATAGGGTGGCAGGAGGTATTGATTCAGCAGCCTGAGTATCAGAGGTGCTACTGCAACTGCCATGCTGCTGCACATCCATCTCCATTTTTTCTGCAAGTGCCATAGTTTCCAGTTTAGTTTGAACTAGTAGGACTTCAGCAGTTGAAAGAAACTTAAGTCTCCTAAACCTCGGGTCAAGGGCCGTTGCAAGAATCACTGTGTTAGGTGCTGTATCTGAGAAAGTAGTCTCCAATCTCCATCGCTCCTGTAGCTGCTCTGCAGCAGTGAGTTGAAAAGCTCGGAGAGGGGCTGACTCAAAGGCAGTACTCTGGGTGGCCTTCAATAGCCGCTTCACAAGTGGAGGTATGGCAGATATTGTTGTGTACTTCTGTCCACTCATGAACACAGTGGCACATTCAAAAGGCTTGAGAGCTTCTGAAAGTTTTTCCAGCAGGATCCACTGTTCTGGTTTCAGATCCAGGTACCTTTTGCCTCTTGGTGTGATAGAGCTGTCAGACAACGTTGCCATTACAGGCCACCTTTGCTCAAGCAGTCAGCTTATCATATAAAATGTGCTATTCCATCTATTTGTGCTCAGGTGTGGCTATTTGTTGTTGTTTCTCTTTCAGCTTAGTGCAGGCCAGCTCGCTTTT
>NC_056509.1:11037207-11039499 GCF_014905685.2 Nematolebias whitei
ATATTGTAGAGACTTACGCTGCTGTTGAGCTCCCTTCCTCCTCAGCGACGACTCCGACATGTTTGCGTTTCAGGTGCTGTATCATCACCGTGGTGCTCCCGTGCCATGTCAAGTCACTTTTGCAAAGCTTGCACGTTACACATTTCTTAACTTTGTGAAGCGTGAAGTGCTCCCACACTTTTGTCGACTTGGGTCAAACAGTTTTCGCTGCGTCAGCCATTTGTAACTTCCTTTGAAAACACCGCCTCTGCTCTGCTTCTGCTTTGCTCTGTTCAACTCGCGCTGCAGTTTTTTTTTTCAAACTTTATTCAGTCAGCTAGCATTGACAATGCTGTGCAGCTGAATAAAATGGCTCCGCAACGTGGTGAAAGACGCATAATCGCGCGACACAACGAATCGATAATGAAATTCGTTGCCAACGCTTTTAATCATAGATTTTTATCGATTTTATCGATTCATTGTTGCAGCCCTAAAATTATGTGCATTCATGCCAACATCATAATGTAGCCAAAAAGCAAAAGTAAGGAAATACATTTGAACTTTTATTTCTACAGTTTATTTAAACACTTTCCACACGTTTCAGGCTCTGATTTATTTTTGCTTTTGGATAATAAACTCTGTCAGCTGCCAGTTTCTGTCAGAACTAACTGACAGATGTACAACTCTGTCAAAGCAGAGCTGACGTGTGTTTGTGTGGCACGTTTAGTGACCTGAGGACGACCCGAGCCAGGCTGCTGGACATGTTCACTGACGCCACCTGCAGCCCAGACACAGTGAAGAGTGCTACAGATGCATACTTCTCTCTGCTGCAAGGTAAAAACTATTTCTGTCATTAAAAAAGGTTTGTTGGCTCAATAATCTAGGTAGATAACAAAAAAAGGTTAAATCATTTCATCTGGACTAGTTTCTATAAGGGAGAAACATTTCTTCTTCCATCCAGAAGACTTCATCAGTCTGTGGCCTGCCAACCAGATCTGTCCCATAAGTAGCCATTGCTGCCAAACTCCTGTTGGAATCTCAGAAGCTTTTAACACATACAAAAGGACCCATCTGTCCAAAACAATCAGTCATCATTGTAACAATCAAACGTTTGTGCCAGATGGCCAACTTGCTACTTGTTTTTTATTTCTGTCATGCTTTCCTTTTTATGTAAGTTTAAATTCCTAAACTAAGAGAACAGCATTTTTATATTCTTCCTTTTAATAGTTTTAATCAAACTTTTACAAAATATTATTTCTCATTAGATTATTCTCAGGGTTCCTGTGCAGTCTTGGTTTGGAACATTTCTTTTACTTTTTAGCATTTTCCTGGCCGGAATAAGGACGAAAAAAAAAACTAAACAAAACAAAAAAAAAAACTATCAAAAATGTTTGTTTCCAGACTTTTTTCTTATTCCATTTTCTAAAATATAAAAATTTGATGGTGGCATAGAGGCTCGGTTCGTAAATGGACTGTAGTTATATAGCACTTTCCTATATTATCAAGATACTCCAATCCACCAGAACCAGTTTCGGTTTAAGTATCGTTTTTGACGTGCTGCGTTTCTTCACGTTTGCAGTTTAATAATAATAACTAATAGTTTAGTTTTTCCTGTGACTTATTTGCAGAATGATAAATGGTAGGAGCATAATATACGCTCCCAATGTTTTGTTGGTCTTTTTTTTGGGTAAATAATTACCTTGTTTTGCGGTTTAATTAATTTATTTATTTTTGTATCTTGAGATCTATGACGTCATCAAATACTCGTGTTCTACTCGGGTTTTATTATGTTAATGTCGAGTTTAAAAATTATATACTCGTTCAACCCCTACTACACACACATGCATACAGCACTCTACTACACACACACTCATACAGCACTTTACTACGCACACACTCATACAGCACTCTACTACACACACACATTCATGCAGCACTCTACTACACACACATGCATACAGCACTCTACTACACATACACGTATACAGCACTCTACTACACACACATGAATATAGCACTCTACTACACACACAGTTATACAGCACTCTACTAGACACACATTCATACAGCACTCTACTACACACACATTCATACAGCACTCTACTATACATACATACATACAACACTGTACTACATACACACTCATACAGCACTGTACTAGACACATACATTCATGCAGCACTCTACTACACACATTCATGTAGTACTCTACTACACACAAATGCATACAGCATTCTACTACACACACACACACACACACACACACACACACACACACACACACACACACACACACACACACACACACACACA
>NC_056509.1:11039509-11044237 GCF_014905685.2 Nematolebias whitei
ACACACACACA
Source organism: Nematolebias whitei (assembly GCF_014905685.2). Taxonomy (NCBI): domain Eukaryota; kingdom Metazoa; phylum Chordata; class Actinopteri; order Cyprinodontiformes; family Rivulidae; genus Nematolebias; species Nematolebias whitei. The sequence goes on from NC_056509.1 coordinate 11,039,521, forward strand.
CACACACACACACACACACACACACACACACACACAGCACTCTACTACACACACATTCATACAGCACTCTACTACACACACATTCATACAGCACTCTCCTACACATACATTCATACACTGATTGGACACACATCAGAGGCAATGAGGGGTTCAGTGTCCTGCTCAGTAGCACTTCAACATGTGACTTCTGGTGGAACTGAACCCCGACTGCTCTAACCACTCATCCACAGTTAGTAGAAAGTTGCCGGATCCAATCCTGGTCAAGGACCTTTTGTGGGCAGAGTTTTGTATGTCCTTTTTGTGTACATCTGTGTATATTAAGCCATATCCATACTTGCATAAGGTGTATTTGTACAATGTATCCTGTAGAGGACACATGAAGAGTACTTCAAGTCATTGCGTTCAAGCAGAAAACAATACTGTGTAGTGTATTTTGCTGAACAGAGCCTGGTAAATTCATTTGAACTGATCTGTAAAACAAATCAACAATAATAAATTATTTTTAATCCTCCAACCTACTTGTCATTAGCTACGCACCTCTCAAGTTAGCAAGCAAACATTTAGATAACCTAGAATAGGCTATTGCCTTGTAAAACTTTTTCCAGAACAATAAATCTAAGGTAGAGATTAAAATATATCAGTGTTAGTAACATTATCTTTGTCGTCCTCAATGAAATACAAACCGGATTACAAAAAAGTTGGGACACTAAACAAATTGTGAATAAAAACTGAATGCAATGATGTGGAGAAGGCAAATGTCAATATTTTATTCGTAATATAACATAGATGACAGATCAAAAGTTTAATCTGAGTAAATGTAACATTTTAAAGGAAAAATATGTTGATTCAAAATTTCACAGAGTTGTAGTGAACTAAGCCTGAGGTCAAATCCTGACCTTAAGGACCTTATGGGACAGAAGATTTCATTTCATTGATTTGAATCCAGAAATACAGGTTGACCCATCCTGAGACTTTCTTTCTTGAATTAATCAAGGGAAAGAACACTCTCTTTTCTATTATCATTACTATTTTACAAATGTTTGATAATCAAAGTGTTTTTAGTTCAAACCATTTTAGATGTTGTAGTGAACTAATCATTTTTAATTAACTGTGAAACCGTAATAATGATTTTAATCCTCATGCAAAGTATAAATCATGTTAAGGTCTGTTACAGAGTAATTATGCATTTTCTGATTTTCTGTCTTTGAATGAGCAGTGTAAGTTGGTCCAAGGTTGGAGTCAAACGCAAACAAGTTGTTGGAACGAACTGTCATGTTTTTAAATCCTCTCAGACGTAAATAGAGAAGCTGGCACCTGTTTTCCGCCAACTCGTCTAAATATTCCTCTCGTCTGTCTGAAAAACATTTTCAATCTGTTCCATAACATTCTTGCTGTTTTTCTAACTCCTAGTGACCTCTTACGTCACAAAAACACACCCCTGTCTGGTTGAAACGACCAATCAGGAAACTCCCAAGTGAACCGGAAATAGAGCCCTTTAAATGTCGGTACTTCCTAGTTCAAACCAGTCGCTTCAGGCTCCGGCTTCAGTCGTTGCAACTCCAGTGCTGGGAAACAGGAAAATCCTGACATGATCCAGAGCTCTTCCGAGTATTGGGGATTATGACATCTTCCACCTCTGAGTGGAACTCTGACGGACTCCACTCATGTGAAGTCCACTCGTGAGGTGAACTTGTGTCGAACAAGTACCGTCACTACTTCGGACGATTCACAGCTGTTCCTACGGAGACGCTGAAAGGGTGCGTTAAATGGAATTTCGTACCAGGGAGACATCTCCAGGTAAAAGAGACCTAAGTGTACCGGGGAAGAAGCTGGGAAAAACCCGGAGAGTGCCGTTCTGATGCCGACACAAACGTTCTCCCTCATCCATCTTTTTCTCCCTCTAAACTTCATCTTTCCATCTTTAAAATTCTTCTATCAAGTAGAAATCATTCCAGATATTTTTAGAAGTGTCTGTTGTACAGCTGGAAGTGAGAAAACAATCGCCGTATTGTTTACTCCTTGTAAAACTTGCTTAAATTAGCCATGTTGTTATTTTCCATATTTTGCCAATTAATGTAAATGTGTGATGTGTTAAACTTTGATTCTGTTAATAAATGACCCACTGTCGTTGTTGAGTCAAAGATAAACACGTTTCCATCCACAATTTTATTACATTCAATGCACGTTATTAGACAGTCCAGAAAAATGAAAGAATCCGTTTAATTTATGAATATATATCATGCATATGTTCATCTACAGAGTCAACAAATCCCAAAAAAGTTGGGACAAGTAGCAATAAGTGGCTGGATAAAGGAAATTGAGCATATAACGAACAGCTGGAAAACCAATTAACACTAATTAGGTCAATTGACAACATGATTGGGTATAAAAAGAGCTTCTCAGAGTGTCAGTGTCTCTCAGAAGCCAAGATGGTAAGAGGATCACCAATTCCACCATTGTTGTGCAGAAAGTTAGTGCAGCAATACCAGAATGGTGTTACCCAGCGTAAAATAGCAAAGACTTTTAAGTTATCATCATCAACCGTGCATAACATCGTCAAAAGATTCAGAGAATCTGGAACAATCGCTGTGCGTAAGTGTCAAGGCTGTAAAACTACTGGATGCTCGTGATCTCCGGGCCCTTAAACGTTACTGCACCTCAAACAGGAATGCCACTGTCAAGGAAATAACAGAATGGGCTCAGGAATACTTCCAGAATGCATTGTCAGTGAACACAATCCACCGTGCCATCCGCCGTTGCCAGCTGAAACTCTACAGTGCAAACAGGAAGCCATTTCTAAGCAAGCTCCACAAGCTCAGACGTTTGCACTGGGCCAGGGGTCATTTAAAATGGAGTGTGGCAAAATGGAAGACTGTTCTGTGGTCAGATGAGTCACGATTTGAAGTTCTTTATGGAACACTGGGACGCCATGTCATCCGGACCAGAGAGGACAAGGATAGCCCAAGTTGTTATCAACGCTCCGTTCAGAAGCCTGCATCACTGATGGTATGGGGTTGCATGAGCGCTTGTGGCATGGGCAGCTTGCATGTCTGGAAAGGCACCATTAATGCAGAGAACTATGTTCAGGTTCTAGAACAACATATGCTCCCATCTAGACGTCATCTCTTTCAGGGAAGACCCTGCATTTTTCAACACGATAATGCCAGACCACATTCTGCAGCAATCACAACATCATGGCTACGTAGGAGAAGGATCCGGGTACTGAAATGGCCAGCCTGCAGTCCAGATCTTTCACCTATAGAGAACATTTGGCACATCATAAAGAGGAAGGTGCAACAAAGAAGGCCCAAGACGATTGAACAGTTATGCCCCTTTTCCATTAGTACCGGTACGGGCCGACTGGACCCTACTTGGCCCGGTTCTGAGGCTTTTCCATTAGTACCGGTACTTAGCACCTGTTACTATTTTCAGTACCCTTGGCTCTGTGGTTCTAACCGGAACGAAGAGGTACTAAAACGTGACGTCAGAACACTGTCGGTCACTGATTGGTCGGGGGCGGAGTCGGGGGCGGAGTCACTGGATCCTTCAGAAACTTTTCAAAACAATAATCCGCCATTTGCAATTTCTCGGACTGGAGCAGCGGCTGGACTTATTTTAAAGATTTTAAAAACAATACTGACAACATCTTGGTCTAATGCTGATGTGCTGGCATTTTTTGTGCTTGGTGGCCAACAACATAATTCAGAGCAAGCTGGATGGAGCTCTGCTGGTGTACCCCGATCCTCCCTCCGGAGCCTCGAAGCGCCAGACCGGGCAAGGCGTCATCTCCCCGGCTCCAAGTTAAGCTGGTCACCGCGGAAGATCCTTCGATGTGCCGACTCGGAGGCTCGGGTTCCGGATACCAGCCTTGTGTGCTCACAGCTCCGCAGGTCACTGCGAAGCTGGAGATGGGGACTCACAGATGGCCGTTGTGAGACCCTGGCCGCGCGTAATCATGAAGGCTGAATCCCGATCCCGCCCGGCAGTCAGGCGGACTGGACAGTCTGGGACGGACGGTGGAAGCGATTTTTAAATAAAATAATATTTTGTTTTTATACAAAAAATGTTTTAAAAAATTGCTGAAGCGATTTAAAAATGATTATTATTTTTTTACACGTAAAATGTTTTTTTAAAATCGCTTCCACCGTTCGTCGCAGACCCGTCTCTGTCCGCCTGTCTGCGCGGGTCGGGCCTTCATGATTACGCACGGCTGGGGTCTTGGAACAGCCTCTGTGAGTCACCAGCTGAGCTCGGAGCTGGGAAGATGAGCCTGCCCATCCAGGCTCCGGAGGAGAGGATCGTGTGACTGCGGGCAGTGTCGTGCAAGACCAGCAGAGCGTTGAAGATTTAAAAAAATAATAAAATAAACGGTGCCAGCTTCATCATGAAATCCTGTTTTCACTTTAATGACTGTTAACTCAGCTGAAAATCATAGAAAGACACAAAACTATTGGATCTCAGGAATATTTCCCTCAAACATGTTTAAAGAAAAGAGACAACCTTCAGTTCAACTTTATTTTAACCCACAAATGTACAAATCACAAAACAAGAACTTTAAAGCAAAGCTAAAAATAAAATGTATATATGTGAACAAGAAAGAAAACCACACATCTAAAATGAATATTAAAAGTAGACAATGAGTGCAAATATATCAAATGATGATGAAAACCTATAAAAATTTAAATCTAATGTTTTTGTAGAATCTGGTTCATCAGAG
>NC_056509.1:11044337-11055309 GCF_014905685.2 Nematolebias whitei
CATCAGTATTAAAACAATTAAAGACCTGAAATATTTCAGTTGGTGTGAAATGAATCTTAAATATATGAAAATTTCTTTTTTATCATTACATTATGGAAAATAATTACCTTTATCACAATATGCTAATTTTTTGAGAAGGCCCTGTATATATATATTTATACACATGTACATGCACACATACATGCATACATACATACACACAACTTCAAAATAACATCAATTCTCAACCTGTACTGAAAACAGTTTCTGCATCTCAGCGCCACCAGCCGGTGAGAGGTGGTGACGTCAATTTGAACCCCGCCCACTGGAACCGGTACTGAAAACATAATGGAAACAGAACCTGTACCGTACCGAGTAGAGTAGAGCCGTGCTGTACCGGTACTACAGGTACTAATGGAAAAGGGGCATTAGAGGCCTGTATTAGACATGAATGGGAGAGCATTCCTATTTCTAAACTTGAGAAACTGGTCTCCTCTGTCCCCAGACGTCTGTTGAGTGTTGTAAGAAGAAGGGGGGATGCCACACAGTGGTAAAAATGGACTTGTCCCAACTTTTTTGGGATTTGTTGATGCCATGAAATTTGGAAACAACAGATTTTTCCCTTAAAATGATATATTCTCTCAGTTTAAACTTTTGATCTGTGATTTGTGTTCTATTCTGAATAAAATATTAGATGCTGGCACATCCACATCATTGCATTCCGTTTTTATTCACAATTTGTTTAGCGTCCCAACTTTTTGGGAATCCTGTTTGTACATTGTTTGTCTGAAATCTTTACTTCTCTACAAAGAAAAATAAACTCTGCTGTTGTCAATACTAATTAGACCTTCACCATCAACTGTCTATTGAAACAATGAACAGGCAGATGTTTCTTTGTTTATTTTATATTTTTGTAATACACTTGATAACTTTATGGTGAATGGTGGATGAAAAAAGATGTGAATACATGTTAGGAAGACTGTTTCAAGACTTCAAGAGTTCAAACAGGTTTAAAGTAGCTGTTTACTTAGATTCTTGGGGGTGAACAAAGTTAAAACATCTTCAGCCAATATATCTGTCATCGGCATTAACAGTCACGGACCAGTATTGGCATCGACGATAGCCAAAATTTCCATATCGGTCAGGATCTAATATAAATCTCTTGGGTCACGGTGAGTTCCTATCTACACTGCCTGGCCAAAAAAAATGTCGCTACCTGGATTTAACTAAGCAAATAGGTACGAGCCTCCTATTGAATAATTACTGCATGGGCGATTATCTTTCATCTTGCAACAAGTTATTTAATCCCAACTGGTGCAATGAGTTGCTTCTCATTTTTTAAACAACCATGTTGAAAGACACATCGCGTGATCGTGGAAAAGATGTTAGTCTGTTTGAGAAGGGTCAAATCATTGCATGATGGCATGCATCAAGCAGAGAAAACATCTAAGGAGGTTGCAGCAAATACTAACATTGGGTTAAATGGACTGTACATGGATGTACTTGCATAGCGCCTTTCTATCTTATCAAGACACTCAAAGCGCTTTACACTACAATCTGTGCCCTCATTTACCCATTCATGCAGCACTCTACTAGATCTCTACAAAGGTAATTGAACAAATCATTCTAAAGAGACTAATCAGTGCTTTAGATTACATTCATGCACCGATGGGACACACATCGGAGGCAATGAGGGGTTCAGTGTCTTGCTCAGGGACACTTTGGCATGTGACTGCTGGTGGATTCGAACCCCCAACGCTTGCATTGGAGGACAACTGCTCTAACCACTCAGCCACAACTGTCCAACCCATATTAAAAACTGGATGGATAGTGGGAACCCATCGTCTTCGAGGAAGAAATGTGGCCAGAAAAAAATCCTGAATGATGGTGATCGGCAATCACTTAAACGTTTGGTGAAATCAAATCGAAGAAAAAGAACAATAGCATTCAGGGCTATGTTTAATAGTGAAAGTAAGAGCATTTCCACACGTACAATGTGAAGGGAACTCAAGGGATTGGGACTGAACACCTGTGTAACCTTTAGAAAACCACTAATCAGTGAGGCTAACTGGAAAAAAGGCTTCAATATGCTAGGGAGCATAAAGATTAGACTCTGGAGCAATGGAAGAAGGTCATGTGGTCTGATGAGTCCAGATTTACCCTGTTCCAGAGTGATGGGCACATTGGGGTAAGAAGAGAGGCAGGTGAAGTGATGCACCCATCATACCTAGTGCCTAGTCATCAGTGCAAGATCTTGGTGAAAAATTAATGCAACACAGGATGGAAATTGATCTTGTGACATTGCAGAAGCTTATCAAAACAATGCCACAGTGAATGCATGCTGTAATCAAAGCTAAAGGTGGTCCAATGAAATATTAGTGTGTGACCTTTTTTTTTGGTAGCTACTTTTTTTTTGGCCAGGCAGTGTATCTCTATCAGCCACTGAGTGAGAAATGGAGACACCCTGTACTGGATAGGTTTCCAGTCCAGCACAGGAACACATAATGATAATGAATGAGCCACACACCTGAGGACAATTTAGAACCCAACATGCATGTCTTTTGTTTGTGGGAGGAAATGAGAGTATCAGGAGAAAACCCAACTGTGTTCAAGGAGAACGCGTCAACTCATCGAACACTTGCAACAGTTAATTTAGGCATCAGATCTTGGATAATAAAGTGCAGTCATTTAGTGTTTTTGTTGACACATAGTCTTGTGTTTGCTTTTCCCAGCACAACCTTTCACCCTTAAAATCTTGGCAGAGGGGTATGTAGGCCTGTTTTAGTCTAAAAGTAGTTATTTTGTAAACTGGTGAAGACAGTACAGACCTGACAGTAAATTTCTTCAAAAGCCTCAACTAAAACCTTGATTTTCATTCATTTATTTCATATTGTTTCATCTTTGTATGAGGATGTTGAAGGCCGGATTCAGATTTCTCAAGGGTCACTTCTTGCCCTCAGCCCTTGTATTTGCTGTATGTTGCAACTTGACATCAACAAGTTAGTCTTTAAACATTTTCAATGTTTTCTGGTACTTAACTGAAACAGTTTTACAAATTGAACCTCATGTTGTTTTGAAGAAGACTTGAGCTGTTTGACTGAGATCATACATTTATCACAAGGAAAGACTGCCCCCCCCTCCCCCACACACACCCCCACACACACGCAAGTTCTGTTTTGTGCAATGCCTATTTTGCATAAATATATGTGTGGTGTAATTGAAAGTAAATGTTTTTACACCAAATTAGACTTGACAGGAATCTGAACATTTGAGTTTTGAAAGTGGAACTGTGTAGAACTCATAATGAATGATAATGCTGTAAATCTATCAGAGAACCACGTTGACTTTAGATTTTATTATTAACCGTCTTCAGGTTCTTAAACTTTACAACGAACCAGCTGCTTATGTGTTTTATTTGTCTTGTTTTTTCGTGTGAAACTCAAACAGGCTTCATTGTCTCTCTGGATGGAACTACACAAGAAAACAAGATGAGGTTCATCCAGAACTTTAAGTGGACCGACACCTTACAAGGAAACATACCAAGGTAAAACTCCTGGGGGTGAATTGTTCTTCATTTCCTTGGTAACAGCAGTGTAAAGCACACCCCAGAGTTCCTGGAAAAACCCTGTAAAAGCACAGAAGTTGTTTAAAAAATGTCTTGAGTGGAAGAAGTACCCTAATTTAAGAATGTTTGGCTTATTTATTTATGTTGGATAAATAAATATCCTTTCATCATCTTAAATAATCATTTACTCTAATAAGCCACTCTGAGGACACAAGAAGATTGTTAACCAGTCTTTACTTGCAAGGGTAGACGGTCATGAGAACGCTTTCACAGATGTACAATGTGACATGTTAGAGCCTCGTCAGTGAGAATCTGCACCAAACAGTGAGGCAGGAAGTGTTTTTATAATGTTCATCAGACAGTCACAGGGGACCTCGGTCTGCCAACTGGATATGCAGCCTCAAATCAGCTCCTCTCTGAGCAGACAAACACTCTCTGACCTCACACACTTAATTTAACATTAGTTGGTGATAAACATCCATAACCTTTACCTACATCTTCCTGATAACTGAATCAAACACTGTCAGACATGACTAGCTACTGAGTTTCAGAGGGTTTTAGGGTTAAAGTTGGGCATGTTCTGGTAATTGTTAGTGTCAGGATACATGAATGAATGGAAGTCTTACTGCTCGATGATGAAAAATATCTCTATCTTTTCTTGATCTCTCCGTAGTGCCCAGCAGGATGCAGTCTTTGAACTGGCTTCTATGGCCTTCAATGTGGCCATCTGGTACACCAAGTTTGCCTCAAGACTAGCTGGGAAGGAAAAGTAAGTTATTTTGTTGTCCTCCATCGTGGAGTGAAGAGAGGGATTAGAAATATCCTCCCTCTGTTCGTCTGTGTTGTGAGCATGATCACTTGACAAATAATTGAGGTACCAACTTCCATTTATACGTGTCACTGCATCTAGGCGTAAGAAAGGCTTCTGGTGCCACATCAAAATACAAGATGGCTTAAACGTATACACGTAAACCCTGTGAGCTGTATAACTTGAAAATTAGATATGTCGACTTCTGTTTTGATGTGTGGCTGCATCTAGGCATAAGAATGGTCGTTATCGAAAATGTAGTTGCCAAAACAAAATTCAAGATGGTCACCACCATATATACCATAATTTCCGGTCTAAAGAGTGCACCAGACTATAAGCCATGCACACTTAAAAAAAACAACACAATTTGTTTTTGTACATATATAAGCCGCACCTGTGTATAAGCTGTGGGTGTTCACATGAGATATTTACACAGAAAGATTTTTAAAAACTTTTAATTAAATACATACCAGTAGGGCTGGGCCATATCTCGATATTTTTAATATATTGGTATATATATTTTTGCGATATAAATTGACATTATTTCGATATAAACGATATAGTTCCATCCATCCATCATCTTCCGCTTATTCCGAAGTCGGGTCGCGGGGGCAGCAGCTTGAGCAGGGAGGCCCAGACATCTCTTTCCACAGCCACCTCTTCCAGCTCTTCTGGGAGGATTCCAAGGTGTTCCCAGGCCAACCGAGAGACATAGTCTCTCCAGCGTGTCCTGGGTCTTCCCCGGGGTCTCCTCCCAGTTGGACATACCCGAAGCACCTCTCTAGGGAGGCTCCCAGGGGGCATCCTTACCAGATGCCCAAACCACCTCAACTGGCTCCTCTCAACGTGGAGGAGTAGCGGTTCTACTCCGAGTCTCTCCCGAATAACTGAACTTCTCACCCTATCTCTCAGGGAGAGTCCAGCTACCCTGCGGAGAAAACTCATTTCAACCGCCTGTATCCGCGATCTCATTCTTTCGGTCACTACCCAGAGCTCATGACCATAGGTGAGGGTAGGAACGTAGACCGACCGGTAAACAGAGAGCTTTGTCCTACAGCTCAGCTCTCTCCTCACCACAAAGGACCGGTACAGAGTCCGCAATACTGCAGATGCTGCACCAATCTGTCTGTTGGTCTCACACTCCATTCTTCCCTCACTCGTGAACAAAATCCTGAGATACTTGAACTCCTCCACTTGAGCCAGAACCTCACCCTCGACCTGAAGAGAGCAATCCACCTTTTTCCGGTTGAGGACCATGGCCTCAGATTTGGAGGTGCTGATTCTCATCCCAGCCGCTTCACACTTGGCTGCAAACCGCTCCAGTGAGAGCTGAATATCACAGCACGATGACGCCAACAGGACCACTTCATCTGCAAAGAGCAGAGATGGAATCCTGAGGTCACCGAACAAGAAACCCTCCGCCAGCTGGCTGCACCAAGAAATTCTGTCCATAAAAGTTATGAACAGAATCTGTGACAAAGGTCAGCCCTGGCGGAGTCCAACTCCCACCCTGAAGGGATCCGACTTACTGCCAGCAATGTGAACCAAACTCGCACCGCTTGTATAGGGACTGAACAGCCCGTAACAACGGGCCTCCAATCCCATACTTGCGGAGCACCCCCCACAGTGTACCCCAAGGAACACGGTCGAATACCTTCTCCAAGTCCACAAAACACATGTAGAGTGGATAGGCAAACTCCCATGATCCCTCAAGAATCCTAGTGAGGGTAAAGAGCTGATCCAGTATTCCACGGCCAGGACGGAACCCACATTGTTCCTCCTGGATCTGAGGTTCAACCAACGATCACTCATTTCTCCAGGGATAAACAATATAGTTCTACTTGAAAATCCACCAGCTCTGCTGTTCTTTCTTCTCCCACATGGCCCCCATCCTCTCACTCACTCCAAACTTCCAAACTCAGCCCCTACCCGCACGCTCTCTCTCCCCCCCACCACACTTCCTGCTTCTCTCCAGGTGGAGAGACGACACGTAGCAGCCACAAAAAAAAAAAAAATGGACGGAGAGCAAGTCGCAGAACTGGTGAGCAGGAAAAAAATAATGGCTCTATTATTTGGAGATGGTTTAGATTTAATTTGTCAGATGTGTAACAAAAAAATGCCGAAAATAAGTCCCGATGAAAACGAACCTTTTTCACCATTTAAAGCAGCACTATAGAACATGAAGCGTGTGTTAAACTTGGTGCTGGAGCTCCAGCTGTGAAGCTTCCTTCCCTGAGACAAACTACGGTACAAAACTCTTTTACCTGTTAAGGACTGTATCTTTAGTGATATGATAAGCCGCTGTTTTATTAATGTGGCGCTACCTCCTCTGACTGTAAGACTTGAAAGTCTGTGGACAGTAGGGGTTGAACGACTACATAATTTTTAAACTCGACATTGACATAATAAAATTTGAGTAGAACTTGAGTACTTGATGACATCATAGGATCTAAAGATACAAAAATAAATGAATAAATAAAACCGCAAAAAAGGTCATTATTTACAAAAAAAAGACCAACAAAACATTGGGAGCATATATTATGCACCTACCATTTATCATACAGCAAATAAGTCACAGGAAAAATTTAACTATTAGTTTTTATTAAGCTGCAAACGTGAAGAAACGTGCAGCACGTCAAAAACGAAACTAAAAACAGTGGGGGAGTCGACCACCCCGCACCACAGCCAACTGTGATGCCCATTAAGTTTAGTTTTAGAGGTTAATATGTTTATAGATTTTTTTTTATAGGTTTAGAGATTAATATTTTTTGCTTTTTGTTTGTGAAACAAGGTCAGAGGAAGCTGGTTCTGGTTCGGTCGATTGGACCTGGTGTTACACCATATTCTGTGACCTGCAACAGTGCATGTAACACCGCCCCCTACGGTCTCAAAATATGGTGTAACACAGGTTCGCAACGAGCTCCAAACAGTCAGGAAGTTTATTAATTTTCTGATTCCTTACGGTAGATGAACCAGATGATTCATCTTTAGTGAAATATTTCCAGACTATTGATGCATTTCTACCTGTTTGTCAAGACTGGGTCTGCTCTGCTCCATCCGTCTGCTTGGAGAAATCCATTTGGTAACCCGCGCCCGGTGCGGATCACGTGACGCGATGACGTAACGGTGGCGTAATGACGTCACCACGAATACTCGACATGAAATTAAAAACCTCAATAGGTGTCCTAGGAACACAGAGGACAGCCACGCGCTGTTTGCACCGACAGTTTTACAGTTTTAGACCAGGGTGTGTGAGAGGAGAGAGACAGACACACATCTCAGCCACGCGCTGTCTTAACCGACAGGTAGTTTCTTTTTTGGCAGGGGGTCGGCGGGGTGCGAGACAGACGCAAATCTGAGCCGTGCGCTGTTTGTACTGACAGTTTTCGAGTGGCGAGGTGCGTTCAGCGTGAGGGTTCAGCATGAAGGAAGAGGCTGCCTTTAGCTTTTTAACTAGCACACCTGCTAGTTTAACGTTACGTCAGTGCAGACGGGTGGGGGTGGGGTTCGGTAGACGGGGCGGGGCGTCCCGCTTGAATAATGGTAGGGGAAACACTGATATATATATATACATACAAACCGGATTCCAAGAAAGTTGGGACACAACAAATTGTGAATAAAAACTGAATGCAATGATGTGGACATGGCAAATGCCAATATTTTATTCATAATATAACATAGATGACAGATCAAAAGTTTAATCTGAGTAAATGTAACATTTTAAAGGAAAAATATGTTGATTCAAAATTTCACAGTGTCAACAAATCTCCAAAAAGTTGGGACAAGTAGCAATAAGTGACTGGAAAAAGGAAATTGAGCATATAACGAACAGTTGGAAGACCATGAACGCTAATTAGGTCAATTGACAACATGGTTGGGTATAAAACGAGCTTCTCAGAGTGCCAGTGTCTCTCAGAAGCCGAGATGGTAAGAGGATCACCAATTCCACCATTGTTGCACAGAAAGATAGTGCAGCAATACCAGAATGGTGTTAGCCAACGTAAAATAGCAAAGACTTTTAAGTTATCATCATCAACCGTGCATAACATCATCAAAAGATTCAGAGAATCTGGAACAATCGCTGTACGTAAGGGTCAAGGCCGTAAAACTCTACTGGATGCTCGTGATCTCCGGGCCCTTAAATGTCACTGCACCTCAAACAGGAATGCCACTGTCAAGGAAATAACAGAATGGGCTCAGGAATACTTCCAGAAAGCATTGTCAGTGTAGTGATGTAGGGACAGCTTTGCTGTAGACACACTACTAATTAATTATTCTTAAAGCTAGTTCAAGCACAAAGAATATTAATTATTTAATTACAACGGATTCTTTCTTTTTCGAGTTAAATTTCTGCCATGTGACCGAGATAACAGTGAGGATTGTTTAATCAGTGACATGAGATGCCATTTTATCTTTGACCCATCAGAATAAATGCGGTCATTTATTTAACAGAATCAAAATTTAACATCAAGACATGTACACATTGATTTGCTGATCTGTTTCTGATTAATAAAAACTTGGCACGCTTTACTAACAAGACAACAGAACATTACTGTAGGCTGATTCACCTCTGAAGGCATCTAGATTACTGGCAAATAGAAAAGTTTAAGAGAAGGAATGGAGAAGTTTAAAGGGAAGATGGATGAAGGAAGATGTATGTTTGTTGACCAGAATTAGCACGCTTCTTTCAACACCAGCTCAAACCCCCGGTCCACTTATGCCCCTTTTCCATTAGTACCTGTAGTACCGGTATAGCACGGCTCTACTCTACTCGGTACGGTACAGGTTGTGTTTCCATTATGCTTTCAGTACCGGTTCCAGTGGGCGGGGTTCAAACTGACGTCACCACCTCTCACCAGCTGGTGGCGCTGAGACACAGAAACTGTTTTCAGTACAGGTTGAGAATTTATTTTGAAGTTGTGTGTATGTATGTATGCATGTATGTGTGTATGTACATGTGTGTATATATATATATATATATATATATATATATATATATATATATATATGTATCACACATATATGTATATATATACACATATGTATTTATATACATATATATGTATTTATATTGTATTGGACTAGGCCTCCGACCAAAACCTGCCTCTGAAGACCTTCATGGGACAGGAACTGTTATTTCATTGATTTGAATCCAGAAATACAAATTACCTCATCCAGAGACTGTCTAATTGTATCCTGAACTAATCAATTGAAAGAACACTCTCTTTTTATATTATCATCACTATTTTACAATATCTTGATAATCAAAAGTGTGTTTAGTTCATTCCATTTTTAAATGTTGAAGTGAACCACTCATTTTAAATCAACTGTGAAACAGTATTAATGATTTTTTAATCCTCATTTAAATTAGAAATCAAGTTAAATGTCTATTTTACAAAGTAATTATGCATTTGTGATCTTCCGTCTGAAATGAGAGAGTGATGTCGGTCAAAAGTCGGAGACAGTCAAAAACAAGTTGTTAGAACGGGCTGTCGTGTTTTTAAAACTCTCAGACAGTAAATAAGAAAACTGGCACCTGCAGTGTTTCTCACTTCGCCAAAACATTTCTCTGTCTGTTCCTAAAACATTCTTGCTGTTTTCTTGACTTGTAAAAACCCTTTGACATCACTAGAACCACAACCCTGTTGGTTGCTTCAACCAATCAGGATTTACTAAAGTGACCGGAAGCAGAACTCTTTAAAAGTCGACACTTCCTGGAACTATTGGTCTTCTGTGTCTTCTGAGGTTCTGGGAGAGTTCTAGCTGTTCTGGAGTTCTGGAGTTTTTCCACTGCTGAGTGGAACTTCAGACTCAGTTTTCCAGTCTGATGGAGTCATCCATCTCTGCTGTGATCACGGCGCCTCGCTGTGACTATCACCAGGCGAATGCCCTACAACTTCTGAGGAAGTTTGCTCTGTAGAACAGAGTATCTCACGACTTCTGCCGAGTCGCAGCCGCCCTGAGGAGATGCTGAAAGGTAGCGTGCCAGGGACCTCTTGCCCATAGAGGACCCATCCTCTGCCAAGGTAAAGAGTCGTCACGAGCTTCACGCGAAGTGTACCTCGGGCGAACTGCGTTTGGAAGGAGCGTGTTGTTCTGGTCTACAGACATACATCTTCCTTCAACATCTTCCTTTAAACTCCTCCATATTTCCCATCTTTAAAACTCTTCTATCTTGCCAGTAATTAATCCAGATGCCTTCAAAAATGTCTGTTGTTTTTATTAAGTAAAACGTGCCAAGTTTTATTAATCAAAACCAGACCAGTCTAATCAAGTGTACAATGTTTTGATGTTAAATTTTGATTCCGTTAATAAATGACCACATTTATTTTGATGGGTCAAAGAAAATTAACGTCTCATGTCACTAATTAAACCATCTGCGCACAGTTACCTCTGTCACATGGCTGTAATTAGCTAAAAAAAGAGAGAACCTGTTATTTAAATATGAATGTAGTGAAGCTCCGAAGCTAACCTAGCCCATAGAACACTACAATATATATATTCATATATATTTATATACATATACAGGTCCTTCTCATAAATTAGCATATTGTGATAAAGGTCATTATTTTCCATAATGTAATGATAAAAATGAAACTTTCATATATTTCAGATTCATT